>NC_071505.1:240912091-241225841 GCF_027887155.1 Malaclemys terrapin pileata
AAAAATCAAGCGTAGACTTTGAAATTTTAGAGCAGTTCCTCATTTGATTGCAAAGGAGCTGTGTTGATTTATTGCAGATGAGGATTTGTCCTTAAAGATAGAGTTTAGTCCCTCTGATATTTGCAAATATTGCATTATAATGTTATTACTACATGCCTTTAAGAAGCACACCCAAGCATTGTTATTTGGAAGTTTTCCTAATCTCTGATTCAAATTCCATGTATCTTCAAGTCATTTTGCAAAATTGAAAAATCTAAAGAACACTTTTTACCATTTACCATTCCTTACCTCTTGATTATTTCTGCCATAGAACTTGTTAAATATGTTTTGTCCTTTTTATTGATGCCTCAGATCTTTTGAATTGGTTTTGAATTGATATTCACTTTCAGAACAATATTCTTGCTTTGATCTCAGATGGGGAAACATCTTTAATTACTGATGAAATTGGCTCTTGTCTTCCATAATCATTGTAATTGTTTATTTCCTTTTCTTTCTTGTAGTGCTTGATTGAATGAAAATATAACCTGTTTTTTTCCCTTCATACAAGCCTGAACATACATTTTTGACCAAAAGTTCTTAGAATAGGGTGCTGCTTTGACCAAAAAAAAAAAAATGGAAATATCTCACAACTTTTTCCTCATTAAGGGACTTCTGCAACTCCCATTATAGTCAGTGGAAAGATTTCCATGACTTCAGTGGGAGTTTGATTGGGACAGTTGGCTTTTCAAAAGAGAAATGAAATAAAATCAGTGGAATTGAGTGTTTCCTTTTTCTTTATCCCCTCATTTTAGAGAAGATCAACAATCTCTTTTTGGTTTGTTTTTTGTTACAGTAATATGGCAAATGCTCTTGCAAATGCCATATGTGAGCGCTGCAAAGGAGGCTTTGCACCTGCTGAGAAGATTGTTAACAGCAATGGTGAACTGTACCATGAACAGTGTTTTGTGTGTGCCCAGTGCTTTCAGCAGTTCCCTGAAGGGCTCTTTTACGAGGTAAGTTGGTTAAGATGTTTTTCTCCCCTGAGTTCCTTGGCTTTTATTGTTTATAATGTACAAATGATAAATACTGACAGTGCATTTGTTTATAAAATATTATCACAGAATGTCAGGAGCATTCTTTGAAAAGAAATATCCAGCAGAGACAGAAGGAAGTAGAGACATTTCTAGTTTTGCCTTTAAAGACACATTATTGGACATTTCTATGACATGTCTACATAATGTGGGAGTGCAGTAGCTTTGCCTATAAAGACACGTTATGTACGTTGTACTGAAGCACTCAGAAAACACAGCTACTAAAATGAAATGTAACGTAGAGAGTGAAATCCTGACCCCACTGACTTTGCTCTGACCAGGATTTCACCCAGAGTGTTTCTATTAGAGATGAGCCCATGATGTGATGTTTACAGATTTGAATGTACCCAGAGTATGATGGGATTTGGATCAGGTATTCTACTTCAGGACCATCTCTAGTAAGGTTTAGCATTTTAAACAAACTGAAACAATTCTGAGTTAATGCTTTGCTCACTCCATTGTATTATTCTGTCAGAACTTGTATCACTTTTGTTGTGCAGTTCCTTGGCTTAGCAATCTGGGGATATTCTAAATCAATTGTTAAACATTGAATTTACGGGCCCTTTAGCATATTTTTCTAAAATTTGTGTTCTCTCAGGTCAAATATGTATTTTAATTTTAATCCAGTTTTTCCCCCCTCTTTTCTCTTTCATGGGGATTCAGGCTGTGGGTGGGCTATTTTCACCTAGTACAAAGTGACCTTAGAGAGAGCTTTTGACCAGTCTATAAAATATTGAGTGATTTGTATAGGACAGACTAAAGCCTCTGAGATAGGCAGGTATTGTCCATGGAAAGATTTATGTTACATTACAATCTCAGAATGGAGTAAACCAGCTCTTACTAACCTATTCACATTGTCTAGGCTTCTAAGGTGCTTCAGGCACAATGCAGTGTGAAAAGAAGCAGTATTATTATTTCAGTTAATACTCTTGCCAAGTCCCCAGGCCCTTCCTATTTTCCTGTACAGTCAGAATCTTCGGACTTTCTCTCCACCAAATGCATCTCTTGTGTCTTTATTTTCATGTGGTGCTATTTCTAATTCAGGAATGAAGGAGATACAACTAGAGGTGGGGTAGTGGAAGCAGGAGCTTAGTTTGGGAGCAGGAGCTTGGTTTCAGAGCAGTGCAAACAGCTGGGTAAGGAGGGGAAGAGCATCCAGAAGCAGGAGGATGCCTGGCTGTGAGGGGGGGAAAGAGTACTGAGAACTGCAGGGCTGCAAAAGCAGAGGTAGGGAGGGGTAAGCCTGGACAGAGGTGGAGAAGTGGGTGGGAGAGGAGTAGTGGGGAAGAGACAGTCAAGCACAGAGAAATAAATAACAGGGTGAGGCAAGGCTACTGGGAGAAGGGAAGAAGGATAGGTTTGAAGAGGCAGTTGGGTAGAAGCTATTAACTGGGACCTGATCAGGAGGAGATCTATATCTGGGACATGCTGTAGTGCAGTGTTTCTCAAACTGGGGTCGCTGCTTGTGTAGGGAAAGCCCCTGGTGGGCCGAGCCGGTTTGTTTACCTCCCTGTCCGCAGGTCCGGTCGATCGCGACTCCCACTGGCCGCGGTTCGCCGCTGCAGGCCAATGGGGGCTGCTGGAAGCAGTGGCCAGTAAGTCCCGCGGCCCGCGCCACTTCCAGCAGCTCCCGTTGGCCTGGAGCAGCGAACCGCGGCCAGTGGGAGCCGCGATTGGCTGGACCTACGGACGGGGTCGGTAAACAAACCGGCCCGGCCCGCCAGGGGATTTCCCTACACAAGTGATGACCCCAGTTTGAGAAACACTGCTGTAGTGGGTGCCAGAAGACATCTGGAAGGAGAGTGTGTAGCATACTGCTGGTAGGAGAGGAGACTGGGGCAGGCTGATTGCTGTGAGCTTGCTGAGAATTTGCTATTCTTTGATTGGCTTGAGGATCCCAGTCCTGCAGGAATTCTGCAAATCCTCAGATGTTGGAGCAGTTCTTGGGTACCATTGTAGTGGCACAGTTGAAGGAAGGGCTTAAATCACAGCTCAGCCTATTTTCGCACCTAACCCAAAAAGATTAAAATCCCTTTAGTGCTCACACACAGCCATATGTGAATAGTCTCAAAGAGCATAAGCAAGTGCCCCTGTGTTGTTTGGATGTATCTAGGCTCTTTACATCAACAATGAAGCAAATGTCTCTCCCCTTCCCCATTATCTATTTAATGTCTCCCTTAACATTCTTGTCTATGGTGTGAAAGCACCTATTGTCCGGCCAAGCTGGAAGAAAGACAGGAGCCAATGGATGTGGTTTATTCACGGATTCCAAGACCAGAAGGGACAATTCTGATCATCTAGTCTGACCTTCTGTATAACACAGGCCATAGAACTTCCCCAAAATAATTCCTAGACCTGAACTTTTAGAAAAACATCTGAGCTTGATTTAAAACTTGTCAGTGATGGAGAACCCACCATAAACCTTGGTAAATTGTTCCAGTGGTTAATGTCCCTCACTGTCAAAAATGTATACCTCATTTCCAATCTGAATTTATCTAGCTTCAACTTCCTGCCATTTGATCGTGTTATACCTTTCTCTGCTAGTTTGAAGAGCCCATTATTGAATATTTGTTCCCTTTGTATGGTGTCAAGTATCAGGGGGTAGCCGTGTTAGTCTGTATCTACAAAAACAACAAGGAGTCTGGTGGCACCTTAAAGACTAACAGATTTATTTGGGCATAAGCTTTCATGGGTAAAAACCTCACTTCTTCGGATGCATCCTTGCTGTTTTTGTTCCCTTTTTAGATACTTACAGACTGTAATCAAGTAACCTCTTAAGTTTCTCTTTGTTAAGCTAAGTAGATTGAGCTCTTTGAGTCTGTCACTATAAGGCATGCTCATGTTGATTCCATTCTAGGTGTGCGTGTGCCCATATGCGTGGCCGTTGGAGATTTTTGCCTTAGCAGTACCCGTAGGGCTGGCTGTAGCTCCCTCTAGAGCAGGGGTGGGCAAACTACGGCCCAAGGGCCACATCTGGCCCACGGCCCGGCCCAGCCCCCAAGCCCCTGGCCCGGGAGGCTAGCCCCTGGCCCCTCCCCTGCTGTCGCCCCTCCCCCAAAGCCTCAGCTCGCTCGCTTTGCCGGCGGCACAATGCTCTGGGCGGCAGGGCTGTGAGCTCTTCGGGCAGCGCAGCTGCAGAGCCTGGCCTGATCTGGTCTCTGTGCTGCATTGTGGCGGCGGTAGCATGGCCCAGCTCCAGCCGGGCAGCATGGCTGTAGCGCCACCAGCCGCTGGTGCTCCAGGCAGTGCGGTAAGGGGGCAGGGACCGGGCGGGAGGGGGGGAGTTGGATAGAGGGCAGAGGAGTTCGGGGTGGTGGTCAGGGGGCAGGGCAGTCAGGGTGGGGAGACGGGACAGGGAGTTGAATGGGGGCAGGGGTCCTGAGGGGCAGTCAGGAAGGAGGGGGGGGTTGATGGGGCGGAAGGGGGCAGTCAGGGGACAGGGAGAAGGGGTGGTTGGATGGGGCAGGGGTACCGGGGGGCCATCAGGAATGAGAGGAGGGGTTAGATGGGGTGGCGGGGGCCCGGGGACAGTCAGGGGACAGGGAGCGGGGGTGTGTGGATGGGGCAGGGGTCTCAGAGGGGCCATCAGAGAAGGGCGGGGGTTGGATGAGGCAGGAGTCCCGGGCAGGGGGCAGGTAGGAGGTGGGGGCCGGGCCACGACCCCCTCCCCTAACCGACCCTCCATACAATTTACGAAACACGATGCGGCCCTTAGGCCAAAACGTTTGCCATGGTATATCAGGTGCTGCTGGCCCACGCTCTCAGTTCCTCAACGCCCCTGGTGATCAGTCGGAGTGCCTCTCTTGCTTGTCAAGAGTAAGCAGATTCTTCCATTGGACTTCGTGCCTTTGGGCCTTTGTTGGTTAGTGTTAAGTAGTTATTAAGTGCATAGTTGTGATAGTTAAGGTCCCAGTGGGGACTTACCCCCTCCAAGTGGGGCATGCCCTGAGTTCCCGGGTTTAAGCCCTGCTTGGTTTGTGGTAGGCCTATGCCTGTGAGTGACCCCCATGCAAGGGCAACGCTAGGGAGGGGCATGAATGGTCGCATGCCCCTCTCCAGCCGCCTGGGGAGGGCACATTCCAGAGGGGGGAAGCTGTCCCTGTCCTGTCCTGCCCACCAGCTGTGCTCCGGTACGTGCCTGGACCAGAGTAGCCTGCCTGTCTGAGCTTGCTGGAGTCGATGTGCCTGCCGCTGCCTACCCGGTGAGCAGAGAAGCAGGGGAGCTTCTTTCTTGCAGTGACGGGGCAAAATGGGAGGGCTCAGGGGAGGAACAGGGGGCCGCCGGGGACACTGGGGATGATCACGGGGGGGGGGGGGGGATGGGGAGGCAGCATAGGCCAGGGCTGGGAGTCTGGTGCGGGGGAGGGGCAAGGAAGGAGCCATGTGGCTGGCCTGGATGGGCATCTGGGAGAGGGAGCAGCAGGGCCAGGGCTAGCCATGGGGGAGGCGAGTTTGGGGACTGCAAAACCCATGGGGGATTTCTGTGGGAGAGAGGTTTCTTGGCCTGGGTTCCTCCGGCCACACAGTAAGCTAGACGGAAATCCCTGATGTGCTTTTAGCAATGCACAGGATTCCTTTAAAGCCAGAAGGGTAGGAAGCAGGTATTTTACTTTAAATACGTCCCGGCCTGAGTTCAAAATATTGCATGAGTGCAGAATCAGACTCAGATTTCATGAAAGAAAACCAAACTTCTCATATGATCTGGGCCAGCCTACTAGTAGCTGGTGAGCACTTTAAACAGTACATCCTCCAAATGTTTGTTGTGTGTTGATATGAAATTCAAAGGAGGGTGAGGATGGTCTTATGGTTAAAACACTGACTTCTCTTTATAAGACCTAAATATTATAATTTTGCCACAGACTTCCTTTATTCAAGTCACTTAATTTCTCTCTGCCTTAGTTTCCCTATCTGTAAAATGGGGATAATTCTTAGCTAGGAAGGGCATGTGATGATGAACTTGTCTGTGAAACTTTGTAAGAATGTGCTATAGGAGGACAAAGTATTTATTAAAATATTAGGGATGAGACTTTGAAGAATGGGTGCTTAAGTCAGGCACATTTGGCATTGTCTTGCATCGCTGAACTCAAGGATACTATTGCCGTTGATCTCTATGGGAATAGGATCAAAGCCCTAAATTGAGGTTCCGGAGTAAGTGGCCCAGTTTTTCAAAGCACCCATCAGTTTCATTTTTGAAAAATTGGGTCACGTATTTCGGAGCCTAACTGGGGCACATATTTAAAGGGAAAATAAAGTCTTGGTCTGTGTGTCTGGAGGTTATTGCCTTTTTTGAGGCAACAATTATTGCTCTTCGGGCATTTAAAAAAAATCTGCAACCAACACTTGTAGAACATTTAGGAGCAATTGTCATGCAAGGGTATGGAACTGAGTAACTGACATCTCAGTGATATCAAGATAACTTGGTGCAAGTTACTCATTCTTCCTTGACTATGAATACATTTTGCATCTGAGTCATCCTTGCAAAATTGTTATGAAAATTTACCAGCGGAGACACAAATTCTACTAACCTAAATTTACAATATTTTAACGAAAGCAATATTTTACTTGCTTGTTTCCCCCCCAAAATTTATTTACCATGCAGGTGTGGAGTTTTGCAAAGCAGAATCAAGTCAGACTATGGGAAATGCTTCAGGAATGAGTGCTGATTAAGTTAGCAGTTCCAGAGTTTTGTGACTGATAATGCGGCACTCCCCAAATTAGCAGATTAGGGCCCAATCCTTCAAACATTTCCACAAAGGTGCAATGTTATTTACACAAGTAGTCTTATTTAAATCAAGTACACCTCTACCTCGATATAATGCTGTCCTCAGGAGCCAAAAAATCTTACCACGTTATAGGTGAAACCGCGTTATATTGAACTTGCTTTGATCCACCGGAGTGCGCAGCCTCCCCCCCCCCCAGAGCACTGCTTTACCGCATTATATCCGAATTCGTGTTCTATTGGGTCGTATTTTATCGAGGTAGCAGTGTAGAGTAGTGATGTGGAATGCAGCTATTGTTGGTACATTGATTACTTGTGTGAATACTATTTGCAGTGTTTGTACAATATGGTTTCAATCAGAGGACCCAATTCTGCACGTAATGGAGGAGTAGATTAGACAGGCAGAACTGCAGGGTCTCAATGCGTGGATGAGACGATGGTGTAGGGAGGAGGGGTTTAGATTTATTAGGAACTGGGGAAGCTTTTGGGAGAGGGGGAGCCTATACAGGAAGGATGTGCTCCACCTAAACCAAAATGAGGAAAATAGAAAAGAACATAAACTCTGGCAAATGAAGTGTAAAAATATAATTAGAAAGACCAAAAAAGAATTTGAAGAACAACTAGCCAAAGACTCCAAAAGTAATAGCAAATTTTTTTAAAAATATATCAGAAGCAGAAAGCCTGCTAAACAACCAGTGGGACCACTGGACGATCGAGATGCTAAAGGAGCACTCAAAGATGATAAGGCCACTGCAGAGAAACTAAATGAATTCTTTGCATCTGTCTTCACTGTTGAGGATGTGAGGGAGATTCCCAAACCTGAGCCATTCTTTTTGGGTGACAGATCTAAGGAACTGTCCCAAATTGAGGTGTCATTAGAGGAGTTTTTGGAACAAATTGCTAAACTAAACAATAGTAAGTCTCCATGACCTGATGGTATTCACCCAAGAGTTCTAAAGGAACTCAAACGTGAAATTGCAGGACTAATAACTGTCATCTGTAGCCTATCATTTAAATCAGCTTCTGTACCAAATGACTGGAGGATAGCTAATGTGATGCCAATTTTTAAAAAGGGCTCCAGAGGTGACCCTGGCAACTACAGGCCAGTAAGCCTCACTTCAGTACCGGACAAATTGGTTGAAACTGTCGTTGAGAACAAAACTGTCAGACACATAGATAAACATAATTTGTTGGGAAATAGTCAGCATGGTGTTTGTAAAGGGAAGACATGCCTCACCAATCTACTAGAATTTTTTGAGGGGGTCAACAAGCATGCAGACAAGGGAGATCCAGTGGGTATAGTGTATTTAGATTTTCAGAAAGCCTTTGACAAGGTCCCTCACCAAAGGCTCTTAAGCAAAATAAGCAGTCATGGGATAAGAGGGAAGGTTCTCTCATGGATTGGTAACTGGTTAAAAGATAGGAAGCAAAGAATAGGAATAAATGGTCAGTTTTCAGAATGGAGAGAGGTAAATAGAGGTGTCCCCCAGGGATCTGTACTGGACCCAGTCCTATTTACTCCTTTTTCCAGATCGTTTATGAATTTGTTAAACAGTGAGGTTGCAAAATTTGCAGATGATATAAAACTACTCAAGATAGTTAAGTCCCAGGCAGACTGCGAAGAGCTACAAAAGGATCTCACAAAACTGGGTGACTGGGCAACAAAATGGCAGAAGAAATTTTAATGTTGAAAAATGCAAAGTAATGCACGTTGGAAAATATAATTCTAACTATACATATACAATGATGGGGTCTAAATTAGCTGTTACCACTCAAGAGAGAGATCTTGGAGTCATTTTGGATAGTTCTCTGAAATCATCCACTCAATGTGCAGCGGCAGTCAAAAAAGCAAACAGAATGTTGGGAATCATCAAGAAAGGGATAGATAATAAGACAGAAAATATCATATTGCCTCTGTATAAATCCATGGTACGCCCACCTTGAACACTGTGTGCAGATGTGGTCGCCTCATCTCAAAAAAGATATATCGGAATTAGAAAAGGGCAACAAAAATTATTAGGGGTATAGAATGGCTTCCGTATGAGGAGAGATTAATAAGACTGGGACTTTTCAGCTTGAAAAGAGGCGACTAAGGGTGGATATGACAGAGGTCTATAAAATCATGAGTGGTATTGAGAAAGTAAATAAGGAAGTGTTTTTTACTCCTTCTCATAATACAAGAACAAGGGTCCACCAAATGAAATTAATAGGTAGCAGGTTTAAAACAAACACAAGAAAATATTTTTTCACGCAACGCACTGTCAAACCTCTGGAACTCCTTGCCAGACGGTGGTGTGAAGGCCAATACTATAACGGGGTTTAAAAGGGAACTAGATGGATTCAAGGAAGGTAGGTCCATCAATGGCTATTAGCCAGGATGGGCAGGAATGGTGTCCTAGCCTCTGTTTGCCAGAAGCTGGGATTGGGTGACAAGAGATGGATCACTTGATGATAACCTGTCTGTTCATTCCCTTTGGTTCACCTGCCATTGGCCACTGTCAGAGGACAGGATACTGGGCTTGATGGACCTTTGGTCTGACCCAGTATGGCCGTTCTTAAGTTCTTATGAGTAAAATCTTTAGGAGAAGTCATGAAGAAGACTGCTGTCTTCCTCTTTCACTGCGGCACACCAAGGTTTCTCCTGAGAGAAGTAGCTGCTTTGCCTGCTAGTTCATAACTACACTTAAGTGCTCTTACCACAACTCAATTAAATTGTATAAAGTAGGTACACTAACTATCACATTTTGATCTAATATGTATTTAAACACCCATATTTTAACCAAGCTTTATACCAAAGATTTTTTTTAATAATTCATGAAGTAATTTCATCTAGTCATATACCTAAGTGTATCCTGTATCAACAGGAAAAAGAGCAGAACATTACTGCAGCTAGCTCAAGGAAGACCTCCACGCACTGTGCAGCCACATGGGTTAAAAAGCAAACAAAATGTTAGGATACATATGGAATGGAGACTAACTGGAGAGTAAAATAATGCCAATGTATAAACCAATGGTACACGCTCATCTGGAATACTATGCGCAGATCGGATCGGAGGATAAAGCAGAAATAGAGGGAGTTCAGGCATGGGTGCTGAGATTGATCCGAGGCATGGATAAGCTGTCATATGTAAAGATACTGAAAAGACTGGCATGTTTACCAGAGAGACGTGCTAGGATTTTCAGAAGAGCCCCAGGAGTTAGGTGCCCAACTCCCATTGAATTTCAATGGGATTTCAGTGTCTAACTTTCCTAGGCTCCTTTGAAAATCCTAGCTGAGATGAATGAGAGAGGACCGATAAATGTGTAGAAAACAATGACTGGTACAGAGAAGATAGATTGGGAACTTCTGTTGACCCTGTCTCATATTGTGAGAACAAGGGGATATTAAATTAAATAGAAAGGCAAGTTCAAATCTTGTAAAGGGAATTATATTTTCACACAATGCAAAACTAGCGTGTGGAACTCACTGCAATCTCATTGAGGCCAGAAGCTGAGAAGGAGTCCAAAAACGATTAGACATTTATGGATAGTAAGAATATCCAAGTATCAGGGGGTAGCCGTGTTAGTCTGTATCTACAAAAACAACAAGGAGTCTGGTGGCACCTTAAAGTCTAACAGATTTATTTGGGCATAAGCTTTCGTGAGTAAAAACCTCACTTCTTCGGATGCATCCGAAGAAGTAAGTTTTTACTCACGAAAGCTTATGCCCAAATAAATCTGTTAGTCTTTAAGGTGCCACCAGACTCCTTGTTGTTTTTTAAGAATATCCAAGTTATAATAGTAATTATACGGTAAAAGAAATACCCTGAGGAATTTTGGAAGGGATATAAGCCCTTAACATGCTGTAGGGCATAAACTAACTTCTACTATTGGGGAATAGGAGTAAACTTTCCCTGGCGCACCTTAGACCATAGCTAACTACTGCAGGGTTTCTTGAACCTTGTTCTGAAGCATCTGGTACTGGTTCCTGTTGATGACAGAATACTGGACTAGGTTGACCGCTAGTCTGATCCAGTCTCGTAATTTGGCAATTCCTATATCTTGGTGTTCCTGTTATTAGAAACAAGTATGACAGATTTTTTTATTCATCTAGATTTAAAATTGAGGATGTTCAGTTATATATAACCATTAAAATAGCCATTAAATTAACCCTATGCAATATGAATTCTCTAACCAAATTATGTATTACAAATAAAGCAAAACAAAATAAAAATAAAAATCTTAGTAAACTAAGCAGCATCTGTTGTTCATCTTGTTAAACTGCCATCTTCACAATACATCCTGAGTTGCACAGTTTATATTACTGAATGCTGGATGCAGGGTCAGAAAAGGTGGGTAAATATGCCTTTATTTTGTGGATTACTAATAGTGCACTACAGTGCTGCATTTAATTGCATGTTACCAGCTGCCTCATTATTCAGTTTATTTTTACTTTTTCTGCAAATGAAATATTCCTTTTATTACAAGTCAAAAACTTAGGAGTTAATGGGATATTCCTGGTTAACAGCAGGCTACATCTTTCTATATAGTTCAAGTGTGTTGCTGACTTTGAGCCTTTTAAGGTATGGGTCCTCAACCTCATTATTATAGACTCACCCCACCAGTGTGAAGAAATAGAAGCCCTATAATGTTTAACTATGGTTTGATGCACTCTTGTGTTCAGTGTATGATAGAGCCATTGAGCTTCCTTAGGCTACACGGAACAGTTCCATGCACTTGAGTTCCCTTGTGCATCTAGCTATCCCTTCCAATTAAGAGGAGGATAGACTGAACATGAGAGTTCCTTCAGGCCTGAGCTCAACAGAACCTCTGAGTGTCTTGTTTGATCTCAGGAGCTCTAAAGAATAATTTTCCAGTCCAGGGTGGTGGTCCATGAATGCCTGTCAGCTTTATTTTGCTCTTGTCAAAGCATCTGTTATAGGGTACAAATATGTGGTAATTGGTCCAACTTAAAAATAAACCATACAAATTCCTCCTCCTATTAACAGCAGGGAGTATCTCTGCAGACATTTTTCCACCAGATGCTCTTTTTAGGTGTTTCTATATCTGAGGGAGAACACAATTTCTCAAATAGGGAGAGACAGGAATAAATTACTTTTGTGTCCCCGGTTTGTGTATGGACACTTGCAGTGATTCTGGAAACATACTTTCTCTTGAGGTCTTTCTGGAGCACAAACTGCTTGATCGATAATACTTTGTCAAGTTTCCAGTATATTTGAAAGAGCTAAGGTTGGCTGTAGAGTAATATTTCCTGAAAGCAGGGTTGCAAAAGTGCTTACATTTTTTATTAAGATGCCCACCATCCAAGTTCTGCTTTACACCAGGCCTGTGACAGTCAGTCTGGAATTCCCTACCGGTCTAGGAGTCCTGCATTCCTCTCCAGGTGGGCAGAAATGTAGGATCACTGCTAAAGGCACAATGTCAACTTGAAAATCACATTTGTGTCTGAAAACTTTGTACCTACTATAGTGACAAGCTAACAAGTGTTGTCAGATGATCCCGGTGTGGTGCTCTGCTCTGTTCAATGTTGATATCAATTGGCTGTGTGCGTGTGTTCCCTCTGTGTGCTGCCCCAGCTCTGCGCAGATAGCTGACACAGCAGATTCCAAAAGAACCCCCAGTGACCACAGACTCTAGTAAGGTACGAAGGCACGTCGGCCAGGTTTATTGCCTTTAGAGATACACAGTCTCCAGCTTTCCGTGGCAAACGAAGTCCAGGGTGCTGCTAGGGTGCAGCTAGCCAGTACATATGTGCTCCCTTGACAATGGACTCAGCTCAGTCAGTGGCAGGACTTTCCACTGCCCCCTAGGCTGGACAAAGATATCCACTCAGGGATGCATTCTTATACACAGGTACAAACAGATTACACATCACTCCTGACATATTGAGGTGCAACCCCTCTACGTAGCAAGGTACAACCCTTTTACGTAGTAAGGTGCCGCCTTTCACCTTGTACATGTTGGTTTGAACAAAACAACTCTATCCATCATATTACCCTTTTGGCCCTGTCAGTGGGATGGGTCAGCCTGTTCCTTGTTATCTGTGTGGAATGTGCAAGTATCTGAATGTTCTGATATCTAGTGTCCAGTACCTTTTAGGTATGTCTCTTTTTGCAGCATCAGCCCTTTCCTTGCCAGCGTCTGTGAGCAGGGCCTGCCCCTGGCTCACAGCTTAACTTTGCTTTATGTTAGCAAAGTCTTGACCATTGCTTTAGTTCAGGCCTTAGGCCTCATATCAGGCCTCTGATACAAGGGTTTATGTCTCAGGGCCTCCTCTTACTACAACAAGTAAGATTAAGAAAACCAAAAGAGATTAGGGTGTGTGTGGTGGGGGGAAGAGTCTCCTCTACTTTTTTTTCAGTTTGTTTATTTTATGTACTGAATATATATTGTATTTGTGTATAGTCAGTTTCACAGTGTCCCTGTAAGGTCTGTTAGGGCTAAATTTGGGCCATGCTGCAAGCACCATGTATGGGGCAATGCAGTACCACCATAACCTTTAAATTGTGCCCCTTTACTATCAGCAAGTTACTAGTCGCCTATGCCCTCAAGACAGCTGTCTTAAGTGCTTGGGGGAATCACACATCAAGGAGAGTTGCCAGATCTGTAAGAACTTCGGCCTTGCACCCAGAAGGAAAGGGTCATTCACCACAGGGCTCTCCTGACTGAGTCTGCTTGCCATCCGGCTTCCGAGCCCTCTACGCAGGCCACACCAAGTACTTCGGCCTCTGTGTGCAGTGTGCCACCAGCACCCGACTCCTCCCGTCGCCGGTGCCGAAGAAGGAGGCAAAGAAACGCTCACCAGCACCAAGCAAGAAGGCCCAATGGTCATCTGGTAAAGGGACCGTGCCTGTCCGCCAGCCTTCTCCGGAGCAGCACGAGTGTGCCTCTGTGGCTGGGGCTCTTAGCCCTCTTAAAGGTCTGTCACTGACTCTGGTGAGCAGTATGGGATCCACAACCCTGCCTGCACTGTCATCATCCCAAGCCCAGGCACAGAGAGAGAGCATAGGTCTCCACCTGCTCCTATAACATCTCTGGTGCCGCAGGACCAGGCTAAGGCTCCCCGAGAGGGCAAGCAATCCCGTGGCAGGTCACAGGTGCGCTGCCGATCGCCCAGACTCTCCCCCCAGTCGCCAAGATGTTATTTCCCAGTGCGGGGTTGATGCTCCCCATATTATGACTGACGCTGTTCGCCCTCTCGCCGATCTGTGTCTAGATGTTGGTCTTAGTCGCTGGCACCATGGGACCGCTCCCCCTCGTGTTACCGGTGTCTGTGGTACCGTTCCCCGTGATGCTGATCTCCCCAGCACCTGGACCATTCTCCCCGTTATAACCATCGGTCGCTTACACCTGGTCAGCGCTCACCGGTAGCCACGACCAGCAAACAGACCCAGGCGTCGACGGCTCCTTCCTTGTCGCGGAAAGTGGTTCCTCTGGCATGGAGGCCCAGTTCAGCCCATTGCCCTGGTCTCTGCGATGGGATTGGGCACCGGAAACTGCTTTACCACAACTCCACAGCACTGCAGTGGCAGCAAGGCCAGTGGCCAACACAGTGGCCGTATTGGGGAGCATGGGGCGTTCCGGTGATGACGATGCCCCCTTTGCAGAGTGCTTCAGTGGCCACGTCGGAGCAGAGATCGACAAAACTGCACCCGGTACTGGAAGCTTGCTCTGAGGTCAGGGGGGAGGATCTGGTGCCCACCCCCAAACCTCCCTCTCCAGTATCTGCCGAGCCCTCAGAGTCTCCACTGGCGGCCAGGGCTGCCTCCTCTTCCCTGGACAAGGAGGTTGCGGGACCTTCCAGGGTCAGCCCCCCAGATGACTTTAAAGAACACCAAGCCCCTGTCAGGCGGGTGGCCGAGAACTTGGAGCTGGAAGTGCAGGAGATGGCGGAGCTGGAGGACACCCTTTTCAATGTCCTCTCGGCCTCCACGTCTGCCTGGATCGCTCTACCTGTACACAGTGAGGTCCTCAAGATTGCTAAGGCTCTGTGGCAGACCACCCACCTCTAAATGGGCCGAGAAAAAGTACTTTGGGCCAGCCAAAGGTTTTGAGTACTTGTATACCCACCCTCCCCCAGGCTCACTAGTGGTGTTGGTGGCCAGCGAAAAGGACAAGCAGGTCCTCTCCGCCTCTACCCCCAAGAACAAAGAAGCCAAGAAACTTGATTTGTTTGGCAGAAAAATGTTTTCAACAGCCAGCTTACAATTCCAGGTGGCGAACCATCAAGCCCTGTTGGGCTGATACAATTTTAACCCCTGGGACAGCCTCCAGAAGTTCCAGGACTCCCTTCCTCAGGGTCAGACTCAGGAGTTTGGCACCCTGGTAGAGGAAGGGACTGTGGCAGCCAGATGCTCCCTGCAAATGGCATGGGATTCAGCAGCGAGGCTGATCGCGTCGGCGGTGGTTATGTGACACAGCTCTTGGCTCCAAACGGTGGGCCTCTCCCAGAAGATGCAGGCCTCAATTCAGGATCTCCCCTTGGATGGAGTTGGACTCTTCTCCGATCAAACAGACACCAGGCTACACGGGTAGAAGGACACTAAGGCTACCCTTCGCTCGTTGAGCATGCATGTCCCTCAGTCTGCCAGAAAGCTGGTCCTGGACATAGTAGCCCAGGGCTACACCTTGCAGTTTGTGGATATCCCTCCTTCCCGCCCCCCTGCTTCCCTGTCCCTCATCAAGGACCCCTCTCACGAGCAACTCCTGGTTCAGGAGGTCAACAAGCTCCTGCATTTGGGGGTGGTGGAGGCGGTTCCTCGGAACATGGAAGGAAGAGGATTCTACTCTCAATACTTCCTAATTCCAAAGGCCAAGGGAGGCCTCAGACCCATCCTGGACCTGCATGGCCTCAACAAGCCTCTCAGGTTGAAATTCTGCATGGTCTCCCTGGCTTCCATTATCCCCTCCCTGGATCTGGGGAACTGGTACGCTGCTCTTGACTTGAAGGACGCTTATGTTAGAAGAGAACAGGCTGACCCAGAGGTGGATTTGAGTAGATGGGCTTCTTTATTGCGATACTTGTTCCCCTTGACCCAATGGTCGAGTAAGCACTGAGTTAATTACCTCACACTCTTTCATCTAAGTTAGTATGTAAATACCCACATTTACTACAAAAACCCTTATTGAGTAATATGAACGCCCATACAATGAATATTAATAGCTATACACTGAATATAATTATCCCTGCCCCTGATTACTGCTTACAGTATTAGCATATTCTACAGACAATTTTTACTTTGAAGATACATTTATTTGCTATAATTGCAGCCACAAATTCCCTTGATCAGCAATTCACAGGGAAGGGAGGAAGGGGCCATGACCCTGAGCTCGTTTGTGGATCTGGGAAAGGAAGGGAGTGGGAGATAACACTGCTTTACACAAAAAGGTATCCTTTAGATCCCCACCTTCCTTATGCAGCTGCAAGGCTTATCAATCCTTAACAAGGAGAAGGGAGGGGAGAGGGGTAGCACTTCATCTATCAAGGGAAGAGATGGTGCCTGCCCACGCCTTCCTCCCTAATACCATGCTAGCGGTTATCCAGGTCTTTACTTAACCCTTACATACCCAAACAACTTACTTCCATGTCTCCATATTCCCAGGACATAGACAGTTCCTGCATTTCATAGTGGCAGGGTGCCACTTCCAGTTCATGGTACCATCCTTTGGCCTTTTCTAGCCTCCAGGGTGTTCACGAAATGTGTGGTGCCAATAGAGGCTTACCTCAGACATCGGGGGGTCCTGATCTTTCCATACCTCGACGACTGGCTCATCAAGGGCAGGTCTCTGGAACAGGTGTGGAGAAGCCTCAATCTGGTACGCTCCACCTGCAATGACCTGGGTCCGTTAATAAATACAGAAAAGTCCACATTAATGCCTGTCCAGCGCATAGAGTTTATCATAGCAGTTCTCGATTCCATGCAGGCCAGGGCCTTCCTTCCGGAAGCACGCTTTCAGGCCATGGTGGATCTCATTGCCCACGTGAGGAGATATCCGATCACCAGGACACACACATTCCTGTGGTGGCTGGGCCACATGGCAGCATGCACGCACATGGTCAGTCACTCCCGGCTTCATCTGCGACCCCTGCAGACGTGGCTAGCAACGGTCCTCTCGTCCTTAAACTGGTGGCTAGACCCCAAGTCAGTGCTGCAGAGCGTTCCCTTTGTATCCCCATCACCATCGCTCACCCTGGTCTTGGATGCGTCAGATCTGGGCTGGGGAGCCCACCTGGGCGAGCTCAGCACCCAAGGTCGCTGGATGCAGCACGACTTAGCTCTTTGTACCAACGTCAGGGACCTCAAAGCGGTGTGCCTGGCCTGTCAGGCATTTTTGTCTCACCTGAAAGGCAAGGTGGTGCAGATCCTCACGGACAACACGGCCGCGATGTTATTACATCAACAGGCAGGGCGGCATCAGGTCCTCGGCCCTGTGTCAAGAGACGCTCAGCCTCTGGGACCTTTGTGTGCAGAACGCCATCCACCTGGTGGCCGCTCACTTACTTGGAACCAGGAACATCCTGGCAGATCGCCTCAGCAGGACCGTCTCCTCTCGCCATGAGTGGTCCCTCCATCCGGAGGTGGTCAACCTGATCTTCCGATGGTGGAGGATTCCCAAGGTGGACCTGTTTGTGTCCAGGCAGAACAGGAAGTGCCACGTATTGTGCTCCCTATATGGCGGGGACAAGGGTTCCCTGTCGGATGCCTTCCTGATCCCATGGTCGGGAGCGCTGATGTACGCCTTTCTGCCGGTGCTGCTTATCCACAGAGTCCTGCTAAAGGTGAAGCAAGACAGAATGTGGGTCATTCTCATTGCCCTGGCATGGCCTCACCAGCACTGGTTCGGCACGCTGCTGAGTCTTTTGGTGGCTGACCCGTTGCAGTTACTTCCCCGTCCGGATCTGCTATCCCAGGACCACGGCAATCTGCTGCACCTGAACCTGGTGTCACTGCACCTGACAGTGTGGCTGCTCTGTGGTGAAGCACAGACAAGCGAGAGTACTCCACCGCGGTCCAACAGTCCTGCTGTGCAGCAGGAAGCTTTCCACCAGGACTACCTATGTGGCAAAGTGGAAGCGCTTCGCATGTTGGACCTTCGACAAACGCGTTCATCCTGAGGTGGCCTCGTTGCAGAACATCCTGGACTATTTGCTGCATCTAAAACTCTAGGGCTTGTCGCTGTCTTTGGTCAAGGCGCACCTGGCGGCCATTTCTGCATTCCACCTTCTGCTTCAGGGTAGGTCTGTCTTCGGCCATCCCATGATGGTGCGATTCCTGAAAGGTCTAGAGTGCCTGTACCTGCATGTCCGAGACCCGGTTCCCTCATGGGACCTGAATCTGGTGCTCTTGAAGCTCATTGGCCCTCCTTTTGAACCCCTAGCTTCCTGCTCCTTTCCTGGAAGGTGTCCTCCTTGGTCGCTATGACATTGGCATGGCGGGTGCCCGAGATCAGGGCACTCATGTCGGAGCCGCCCTATACGGTTTTCTACAAGGACATGGTCCGGCTACATCCGCATCCAGCTTTTCTGCCCAAGGTTGTTTCCCGGTTCCACACAGGCCAGGACATTTACTTGCCCGTCCTCTGTCCAAAGCCGCACGCATCAGATGAGGAGCACAGGTTGCATGCAATGGACGTCAGACGGGCACTGGCCTTCTACGTGGATAGAACATGGCTGTTCCGTAAGTCAACACAGTTTGTTGCTGTCACGGTCAGGATCAAGGGCTGCCCGGTGTCAGCCCGGAGAATTTCATCTTGGATCACGGCGTGCATCCACTACTGCTATGACCTGGCGAAAGTGCACCTGCCAGCGATTGTGATGGCTCATTCCGCTAGCGTGCAGGTGTCTTCAGCAGCCTTCCTGGCGCAGGTGCCAATCTAAGAGATCTGTCTGGCTGCCTCCTGGTCATCCGTTCATATTTTCATGTCACACTACGCACTGACTCAACAGGCACGAGACGACGCTGGCTTTTAATAAAAAAAAAAATATACGGAGCTGGAAGGGACCCTGAAAGGTCATCGAGTCCAGCCCCCTGCCTTCGCTAGCAGGACCAAGTACTTATTTTTGCCCTAGATCCCTAAGTGGCCCCCTCAAGGATTGAACTCACAACCCTGGGTTTAGCAGGCCAATGCTCAAACCACTGAGCTATCCCTCCCCCCTTTTGCAGAGCTGTACTACAAGCTGCACGATGGTGAACTCCGAGCCCATCTCCATTGATACTGCTTGTGAGTCACCTAGAATGGAATTGACATGAAAAAGCACTCGAAGAAGAAAAAATGGTTACATACCTTTCGTAACTGTTCTTCGAGATGTGTTGCTCATGGCCATTCCATTACCCCTCCTCCTGCCCCACTCTCGGAGTTGTCAGCAAGAAGGAATTGAGAGGGTGTGGGCTGGCATCACCTGATATACTGTGGCATGAGCGCGGCTCTATGGGATGGAATGGAGTTGAGCAACACATCTCGAAGAACAACAGTTACGAAAGGTAGGTAACTGTTTTTTCTAATTCTTTAATCATTCTCATAGCTCTTCTCTGACCCCTCTCAAATTTATCAACATCCTTCCTGAATTTTGGGCACCAGAACTGGACACAGTATTCCAGCAGTGGTTACACCAGTGCCAAATGAAGAAGTAAAATAACCTCTCTACTCCTACTTGAGACTTCTTTGTTTATGCCTCCCAGGATCACGTTAGCTCTTTTGGCCACAGCATCACACTGGGAGCTCGTGTTCAGCTCATTATCCACTATGACCCCAAATCTTTTTCAGAGTCATTGCTTCCCAGGTTAGCGTCCCCCATTCTATAAGTATGGCCTATGTTCTTTGTTCCGAGAAGTATACATTTACATTTGGACATATTAAAACACACATTGTTTGCTTGCACCCAGTTTAATTAGGCTGCAACTTTATTCACCTAAAATATCTGGGAGTATCTGTCAATAAATTGTACAGGGCAGGTTCATCATCCTTTCCTTACTCATTTCCACACAAGCCCAAACTTGGTTCCACCCATCCTGTTGCTGGGACCCCCACCATCCTGAGCCATGCCTCAGTTTCCCCAAAGGAGGTCCCTGATTTTGGCTGCTATCTTGACCTCAGCAAGCCTAAGCATATGCCTCACTTTCCCCATTTTGGTTACTAATTAATTACAGCTGGTGTATAGGCCACAAGTATTGTCAGTTTGTGCCTCAGTTTCCCCAGTTGCTGTTATGTGCAGAGGTGTTCACCATACCACATGCTGCCCCTCCATCCCCCACAGTGGTTCTCTCTTGATGGCCTTTGGACCCTGTCCCTATTACTGTCTCTGAGTTGGCTCAACGGTGTTTGAGCTGTAATATTCTGCCTGCTAGGAAAATCCACACTCTGCAGGATGCTGCCTGTCGCCCATCCCACACCTCTCCATTGCCTGCAGAGTGCTAGTGGGGTTGCTTGCCCACCCCTTAATGTTCGGATTCTAGGACCTGGGGAATCCCAGGAAAGAGATTCCAAACATTGGGAATGTCCCTGTACTTCCCCTATTCTCCTTTCTGCCCCACCAGCCACCCTGTCTTCACTGACCTTCCCCCCGAAGAGGGGCTGCACAGCTCTGTGGCAGGAAAAGCACAGCCAGCCATTCATAGCTGTCCCCTGTAAAACGCCTTGCCTCTCCCAAGATGTTCTGCCACATCAAAGCAATGAAAGTGATTGGAGAAGGTGAAGGAATGGATTGTTCCTCCCTCATCTACCTCTTATCTGAATTACCCCATCTTTCAAAAAAATTCAGTTTGAGAAATGGGACATTTTATTTTTCTGAACTGGTTTGTCTCTCACCTATGGTGATATTGCTGGGGGCTTTGCATTAGTTTTTGCTCATTTTCTGCATTGATGTTTAACTAAACGGGGAAACAGAGTTCAGGAGAGTGGAATAAAGAGTCATTCAAAAAGTGGAAGCCAGATGAAATTACAAAGGATGAATATAAAAAAAACAACACAAGCATGTAGGGACAAAATTAGAAAGGCCAAGGCACAAAATGAGATTAAATTAGTGAGGGACAGAAAAGGTAAGGGGAACATTTTACAAATACATTATAATCAAGAGAAAGACCAAGGACTGAGTAGGCCCAGTGCTCAATGAGGAGGGAAAGACAATAAAAGAAAACACAGCAATGGCCAAAGTGTTAAATGCCTTTTTTCCCCTCCAGTTTTCACCAGTAAGGTTAGTGGCGATCAGATGTCTAACGTAGGCTATGTCTAGACTGGCAATTGAACGACAAAACTTGTCTTTCAGAGGTGTTAAACCCCACTCCCTCCCCTGCCCCCCGACAAAAGTTTTGCTGCAACAAGCGCCAGCGTGAACAGCGTGTTGTCAGCAGGAGCGCTCTCCTGCTGAGAACGCAAACGCTGCTCGTTGGGGGTAGAATATTTTTGCTGACAAACAGCAGCTACACTGCATGACTTTTAGCGGCATGACTGTGGCAAGACAGCCATGTCACTAAAAGCTGTGTAGTGTAGACATAGCCTTAGTGAACATCAGGGTAAATAGGGTAGGATCTGAGGCTAAAATAAGGAAACAACAAATTAAAAATTACTCGATCCTGGTCTACACTAGAAAATTAGGTCAGTGTAACTGTCAGTCAGGGGTGTGAAAAATCCACATCTGAGCAGCATAGTTAAGCTGACCTAAGTCCCTGAATAGACAGCGCTAGGTTGATAGAAGAATTCTTCCCTCCTAGCTACTGCCTCTCAGGGGGGCAGATTACCTATGCTAACAGAACAATCCCTCCCATTGGCGTAGATAGTGTCTGTGCTGAACACTGCAGCATTTTAAGTGTAGACAAGCCCTTAGACAACTTAGATGTCTTCAAGTCAGCAGGGCCTAATGAAATACTTTCCAGAAAACTTACAGAACTGGATGAAGAGATCTCTGAGCCATTAGTGATTATCCTTGAGAATTTGTGAAGGATGGGAAAAATCCCAGAGGACTGGGGAAGGGCGAATATAGTACCTGTGACGGGTTGGATCACAGAAACCCCCTTGGGAGCTGCCACCCGATGTGCAAAGACTACCCCTGCTTCTGTTTTCCCTGCCAGCTCAGGACTCCAGCACCCTGTCTTGCTGAGCCAGACACTCCTGTCTGGCTCCAACACAGACCCAGGGTCTGAATCACTTGTCCCAAAGCTGCAAGTTTACCTGAAAACAGCTCGCAGTAGCGTGCTTGTCTTTAGCACTCAGATGCCCAACTCCCAATGGGGTCTAAACCCAGATAAATCCGTTTTACCCTGCATAAAGCTTATGCAGGGCAAACTCATAAATTGTTCGCCCTCTATAACACTGATAGAGAGATATGCACAGTTGTTTGCTCCCCCAGGTATTAATACATACTCTGAGTAAATTACTAAATAAAAAGTGATTTTATTAAATACAGACAGTAGGATTTAAGTGGTTCAAAGTAGTAACAGACAGAACAAAGTAAGTCACCAAGCAAAATAAAATAAAATGCGCAAATCTATGCCTAATCAAACTAAATACAGATAATCTCACCCTCAGAGATGTTTCAGTAAGTTTTTCTCAGACTGGACACCTTCCAGGCCTGGGCACAATTCTTTCCCCTGGTACAGCTCTTGTTGCAGCTCAGGTGGTAGCTAGGGGATTCTTCATGATGGCTTCTCTCCTCTTCCTCTCTCTCTTCTCTTCCCCCCTTTATATATCTTTTGCATAAGGCGGGAACTCTTTGTCTCTCTGGGTTTCCACCCCCCCTCACTGGAAAAGCACCAGGTTAAAGATGGATTCCAGTTCAGGTGACATGATCACATGTCACTGCAAGACTTCATTACTCACTTGCCAGCACACACATATACAGGAAGACTCACAGGTAAATACAGCCATCTGCAGACAATGGGAGTCATCAAGATTCCAAACCATCATTAATGGTCCACACTTTACACAATTACAATAGGCCCTCAGAGTTACATTTTATATTTCTAGTTTTAGATACAAGAGTGGTACATTTATACAAATCAGATGATCACATTCAGTAGATTATAAGCTTTGGAATGATACCTTACAAGAGACCTTTTGCATGAGGCATATCCCAGTTACTTACATTCACTTATTACCGTATTTTCTCTAAAACTATCTCAGTTACATTATATTGACTTATTATCAAGTTTTTTATAAAACCATATAGACTGCACAACGTCACAGTACCTATCTATAAAAAGAAGAATAAGGACATCCCAGGGAATTACAGACCAGTTAGCTTACCTTTGGTGCCTGGAAAGATAATGTAGCAAATAATCAATCAATCAGTTTGTAAGGAACTAGACGATAAGGTGATAAGTGACAGCCAACATGGATTTGTCAAGAATGAATCATGTCAAACCAACCTAATATGCTTCTTTGACAGGGTAACAAGCCTGGCGGATCGGGGGAGGCAGTAGAGGTGATAGATCTCAACTTTAGTAAGACTTTTGATACTGTCTCACATGACCTTCTCATAAGAAAATTAGGGATATATAGCCTAGACAAACCTATTGTGAGGTGTGTGCCCAACTAGTTGGAAAACCATCATCAGAGAGTAGTTATCAAAGGTTTACAGTCAAGCTGGAAGAGCATATCGAGTAGGATTCCTTAGGGATCTGTCCTGGATCTGGTTCTATTCAGTGTCTTCATAAGTGATTTGGATAATGGCCTAGAGAGTACACTTACAAAATTTGCGGACGATACCAAGCTGGGAAGGGTTGCAAGTGCTACCTCTATCCTCCAGAGCTTGGAGGAGAGGATTAGAATTCAAAATGATCTGGACAAACTGGAGAAATGATCTGAAATAAAAGGACATATGTAAAGTACTCCACTTAAGAAGGAATAATCAACTGTAGAACTACAAAATGGAAAATGACTGCCTAGATAAGAAATGGCTCTGGAGGTTATAATGGATTATAAACTAAATATGAATCAACAGTGCAATGCTGTTGCAAAAAAAGTGAACATTATTCTGGGATGTATTAGCAGGAATGTTGTAAGCATGACACAAGAAGTAAGTCTTCCACTCTACTCAGCACTGATAAGGCCTCACCTGGAGTACTAGGTCCAGTTCTGGACTCCACACTTTAGAAAAGATGTGGCAAAATTGGAGAAAGTTCAGAAGAAAGCAACAAAAAATGATTAAAGGTCTAGGAAAGATTGAAAGAAATGGGTTGGTTTAGAATGGAGAAGAGAAGACTGAGAGGGAACAGGATAACAGTCTTCAAGTATGTAAAAGGTTCTTATAAAGAGGAGGGTGATAAATTGTTCTCCTTATCTGCTGAGGACAGGACAAGTATTAATGGGCTTAAATTGCAACAAGGGAAATTTAGGTTTGATATTAGGAAAAACTTCCTAACTGTCAGGGTAGTTAAGTACTGGAGCAAATTACCAAGGGGGGTTTTGGAATCTTCATCATTGGAGGTTTTTAAGAACAGGTTAGACAAACCCCTGTCAGGTGTCCAGATGATACTTAGTCCTGTCTCAGTGCAGGGGACTGGACTAGATGGTCTATTGAGGTCCCTTCTAGACCTACATTTTTATGATTATGAATGGGAGTTCTCGTGGAATGTCTCCAATTACTAACAGTTGAGAAGTCTCCCACCTCTGCCTCTCTTGGCCTCAGACTGCAGTTTTCTCAACTTGTCACCAGGATGCTTATCAATACATTTATATGCTCAGGAGATAGATTCTTAGGCACTGCATGTACTGATATAGCTACACTTGGGCAAACCAGAGTAGGTGGATGCATTTCACTGGTGTGTGTGGGGCTTGTGTGGGTGCAGCTCACCCTGGCTTGAATCCAGGATGAGACACACTGGTGCACACCCTGTACTACACCAATGTAGCACTCTTACAACTGGATGTTTACACCGGTGTTGCAGTATTGGTTAGCGCTACCAATGCAAAAAATCCTGTACAAAAAAGGCCTTCCAAAGCATTTTCCCCAGGTTTATTCACATTTTCTGTAAGATTACAGCAACTCCTGCAAAGTACAGGAGCAAAGATTCTTACCCAATCCAGATTCCAAGAATACATCATCTGGGGTGGGGGTGGGCGTGGCTGGGCTCTGAAGGGTTAGGGGGTGTGAGTGTCTGGCTTGGGGGGGGGAGGGGCATGGGTGGGCTCTGGGGGAGAGGAGTGTGAGTCCCTGCCCTCCCGGCTGAGCTCTGGGGAGGAGGGGGCAGAGAAACAAGAACTGGGTTGTTATAGGGGTTTCTTTAGCTCTCCACTCCTGGGGGAATTTTTGTGTGTGTCTATCTTGTTACAGACATACTTGCTGACAAGTATTTTGAAATAAATTATCAAAATAATTGAAACCGGTGTGATTATATAGTGTTGTTTTGACAAATACAATTTGTAGAATTTTTAATTTTTTGGCACAGAATTCCCACAGGAGTACTTGATACACTTGTTTTCCATCAGCTTAGCAATTTTCCTGATCTAACTAATCTGAATAAAAATTAGTCCAAATGGAAACCCCAGATCCAGACATTTTTTGCTTTGGATTCTGATCTACACTTTGCAGTTCCAGTGCACCTCCAGTTTTATACCATAATCTGACAACAGTATGTTCTGTATACACACTGCAAGGAGTTTTATAGCATGTATCAATGCATAGCCATGTACTAATAACATCATAACAATCAACCTATACTAAGAGTTTTGGTGCCAATATAACCAAAGGACAATGAAACATAACCCTAAAACACTGATATCAATCTGCAGAATTGAGAGTGGTAGCCGTGTTAGTCTGTATCAGCAAAAATAATGAGGAGTCCTTGTGGCACCTTAGAGACTAACAAATTTATTTGGGCATAAGCTTTCGTGGGCTAAAACCCACTTCATCAGATGCATAAAGTGAAAAATACTGGAGCAGGTAGAAATACATGAAAAGATGGGGGTTGCTTTACCAAGTGTGAGGTCAGTCTAATGAGATAAATCAATTAACAGCAGGATACCAAGGGAGGAAAAATAACTTTTGAAGTGGTAAGAGAGGCCCATTACAGACAGTTGACAAGAAGATGTGAGTAGGGAGAAATTAGTATTGGGGAAATTAAGTTTAGGTTTTCTAATGACCCAACCACTCCCAGTCTTTATTCAGTAACTTCAAGTGAACATGAACACACATGCTTAAAGAACAGGAGTACTTGTGGCACCTTAGAGACTAACAAATTTATTAGAACATAAGCTTTCGTAGTCCACGAAAGCTTATGCTCTAATAAATTTGTTAGTCTCTAAGGTGCCACAAGTACTCCTGTTCTTTTTGCGGATACAGACTAACACGGCTGCTACTCTGACACATGCTTAGTAATGCCTGTCACGTCAGTCATTACTCTTCCCTTTAGTGTGGTAACACTATAATCAGAAAAACTATTTTCTCACATGGCTCCTTTTCATGTCTGCTCCTGTAGGACATGGGGCTAGTACAGATAGGGCGGAGTTGTGAGGAAAGGACATATGGAAGTTCTGTCCCCCTGCAGAAGAAGTAGAAAAAAATCCCTCGTAGGTGCTCAAGGAGGAGGGCCTGCATTTTAAGAAGATTATGAATGTTGCTTGGATAACAATTTATGATTTTGCTAAATCAGGCACAAGCGTTGGAGAGTTTTGCTTCTGATGTGTGGGTTTTTTTTTTTTTGTTTTTTTTTTTTTTAATATTTAGCAGCCTGTGGCAGGGCCAGAGGATGCTGCTGCAATTAACATTACAAACTTAATTATTATTTATATTAGAGTAGTACCTGGAGGCCTCTCTCAGTATGGGTGGTGTTTAGCAGAAACAGTCTTAAGGAGAGGGTCCTTGAAGGAAGACTTTTTACTGTATATCTTTTTAGTAAATTATTAAAGACCTGGAGATTTGCAACTAGTTAGTGATTATTTTGAGATAAGATTTTCTACCTGGAAACTTGTGATTCTTGGAACTCCTGTATATGTCTTAAAAATGTGTATTGTGGGATTAGTTACCAGGGATTGAGGGTTTTCGCTGCTAGGTAAACAGTAGAATCAGCCACAGGGTACCGCAGAAGTGGGCTAAAAATAGATTAAAACAAACAACATGCCTGCTTGACACAATCAAAAGAGAAGGAAAACCAGTTCAGCCTACATAGATTTGCGTGCAGTGGCACTGATTCCCAAACAGAGTTAACGTGTATAGATAGAGCTCCATTGTATCACTCAATAACACAAAACAGGAAGCGTTCAGATTTCATACTCTCATATGTTCATGTCCAAATCCTTTCCAACTCTTATATGTAATCTGTTTTATAGCATTACTTTGTATGTCATTACAGAGTGTCTGGCACATTTGATTTGTGCTAACATCAGACAGATTGGACGATTCACTGTAGAACACTGGCTTTCCATTCCTAGTGACCCCAGTGAAGTTCAGCATGAGAACTAAGCTTGGGATCTCATGTTGATAGCGGAGAGCAATCTGCATCATAAAACCGCCACCCTGCTAGACAGTTCAGTGTGACTCACCCTGCTCTATAATGATTCACAAAGATAAAAATTCTCTGATCCTTAGAGCGGGAGACTACTCTTTCAAACACCAGTGACCTTTTATTTCCTCGTATTTTCCCACCACCACATATATACAGCTTTATACAGTTCGCTATCAGGCAGGTAGCCCCTTGGGGAACAGCTTGCTCTTACAGCTAGCTGGGAGCAACAGGTCCTCACTTTCCTGTTCCTCTCCTCCTACTTCCTTCCTGCTAGTTTAATAGGCCTCCTCCATCAAGCTCACAGGTGTCTCTCCTTTAGGGCTTTAATCAGCCACAGCCTGTCAGCTCCAATCTCTTCCCCTTACTGGATGCTGAGCTAGCAAGCTTAGAGCTAACGGGGACTGAGTCAGTGCCTTTTGGCCAGCACCCTGTTACAGTAAGGTCTCATCTTTGTTATAGCCGAGTCATCTTTTACAATTTAATTGCATCTGGGAATAATACAGTATTGTGATGGTATGTATATTATTGTTGTGAAATGTGAAGTACACTTTTTATTCCTCTAACTTCCAATTTGTTTCCCATTTATAGTTCGAAGGAAGGAAGTATTGTGAACATGATTTTCAGATGCTTTTTGCCCCTTGCTGTCATCAGTGTGGTAAGTTTTATTGCAGGGGTAGTATTTCATACTGATCATCCAGTGTAAATTCAACATATAACCTTGTAAAGAATGTAATTCTTGTGAACATTCCCTGTGATGGTAGGTATGCAGCCTCATGCAATTGGGCACATGATAATCCAGAGTGAAAATCCAGAGTGAAATAGACTTCAGAACATTTTGGAAATAACCAAAGGATTTATTCAAATAAAGAGAAGCAGGCAGTAGGGCTTAAAAGATGGATGAATTAATTCAGATGATTAGTGATTTAGCATTTGATTCAGTTAACACTTTAAGGCCTTCATGAGCTTTTGATATGATGTAACAAAAAAGAAAAAAAGTTCTCGTGCAGCTAAAACTTTCAGACAAGCTCCCATCAGCTCCTGTTTCAATTACTGTAACCACTTCATAATTTGTCTCCTCAAGACCTACATTGTCCTACTCCAATCTGTACAAAGTAAGATAATCTTCCTTGCCAATCTCATGAAAACACTGGGTCCCCCTTCTCTACTGCATCAAATTCAACCCTTTTAAGCTTCAAGCCACTTCTAAGGCCTTACGTAGCACTGACTCACCCAGTGCATTTGTTTCATCTCCATTTCAATGAAAATACCCTTTGTGACGGGTTGAACCCCTGGGATAGCACCTGGTGTGTTGGGGCACCACTGAGTCAGACTATTCTGTCAGCCTGAGTCCCCTTTACCTGGCCTTGCTGGGCTAGGCTCCCCAGCCTTTTCCAGCCAAGCACACAGGCAGGACCACACCCAGCTGCACAGAGAGCCAGAGATCCGCTCTGGGAAGGCTCAGCTTAGGGGACTATTCACCCAGTATAGCACCCAGATGTCCCTTTCTCCCCCCCCCCTCCCCCGGCGGAGTACAAACCCAAAATTATATGAAATTCGCCTCTTTTCTCACTGTGGAGGAGGGTGTACACAACTTCTCGCACCCTCCAGTTACAAATCATATAAACTGGGTTATCTTATAAACCACTATAACAGGTGTATTTTAAGTAGTTAAGGAGGTAGCAGACAGAACAGGGTAGATTACTAAGAAAATAAAACAGCACGCAAACTAAGCTTAATACACTAAAGAAACTTGTTACATGTAAGTTGTCACCCTAAATACGGTTCTAATAATCTTCTTCACAGGCCAGAAGCCCTTCCAGCCTGGGTTCTTTCCCCCAGTTCAGTCTTAGTTGTTCCCAGCAGTCATCTTGGGTGGAGTAGCAGGGGAGAACTGAGGACCCAGATTACCTCACTCCCTACCCTTAAATAGGATTTGCATAAGGTGGGAGTCCTTTGTTTCCTAGTTTGACCACCTCTTCCTTTACAGTGGAAAGTGACAAAGAAGTCCCAGGTAATGTTTTAGTATCAGGTGACAAGACCGCCTGATTCTGTGGGGCCCCTGTAGTCATTCTTCACAGGCTGACCCACATGTTCACAGGAAGACTAAGCTTTTTTACAGTCCATTGTTCTTGTTGATGGGCCATCCGCCCTGTCTGGCTTTTCCATTGTTGTACCTGAAGTGTTGGCAGTGGGCGTCACCCAAAGTAGCCTAGTTGAAATACAAATGCATAGTCAATATTCCTAATTTCAGATACAGAAATGATACATGCATATAAATAGGATAATCACATTCAGTAAATATAACCTTTCCAATGATATTTCACGAGCCATCTTGCATAAAGTATATCTCAGTTATGTCATATTCATATCAAGCATATTTTCATAAAGAATATGGAATGACACATCACACCCTTATTACCTGCTCCTCCCATAATCATTTTTCAGCTTTCTTCAACCCTGTCCTGTGCATGGAATGCCTTTCCTGAACTGGTCTGAAAAGTCACTCCCCTCCCCTCATTTAAATCTCTCCTGAAGCCCCATTGTTTCCTTGACATCCACAGGAAGCTACTTATTTCACTTATTTATCTTATGTGTGAACTGCTTATTTGTATGAAGGGAAGAGGTTGAATGCTGGCAGAGAGGGGCTTATGGACACTAGATCTAAAGCTAGGGATTACTGTGGGCATAGTGGGTTGAATGGTGGAGGGAAGATGCGGGAAGGAGTTTAGTGTGTATAACTCAAACAAAAACACAAACATATGACTAACTAGACGGACGATGTAGTTCAATGTTTCTGTAGGCCAAGCACATTGCACAGATGAGGGGCTCAGTGCATTCCTCCATTCTCCCCACAAGTGCCTGGTGTGCTGTCCCCCTGCCCTAATTCTGCTGCCTTCTTGGTCATCTCTCCCCTTGACAAATCTCTCTGCCGGATATCAAATGGATACCGTTTAGATGAACTAAAACACTTGTGACTGGGCAAAGGTAAATGATCTTGCCTGAGCTAGGCACAGTGTGGACGGAACCACAGTGCAACTCTCGAAACTCACTCCTATTCACCCAGTATAGCTACTGATCTGAAGGAGCCCCCACTCTTCCGGTCCTAAACCTTCACGCCCCCAGCAGTCTAGCAAAGCACCTCAGTCCTGACCAACAGTTCCATTTGCTGATTCATTTCACCAATGGAATTGAAGCAAGGCTTAAATTCCTTCCCAGTATTTCCTGGAGCCTTGAACTTCAGCCCCACGGGAGGCACTGGGCATGGGGCTTCTGCCCCGCAGGGCGCGTGGCTCTGCCCCACAGGGCACACCCGGGGCTTCTGCAGGTTTTAAAATATTTACTGGAGCTCCACTCTGGATGGCTCCGGCTGAATTTAAGCCCCGGATTGAAGTATGAAAATGCAATGGACAGAGCGAGTAATGACTGGCTGAGTTACCTCTAATCTCACAACGCTTCTCTGCCTGGAGCACTGTATGGGCATTGTGTGCAACTCAGGCTGCTTCTTCGAGTGCTGGTCCCTGTCTGTATTCCACTGTGGGTTTGCATGCACTCCATGCATCCAGAACCAGAGAATTGTGAAAGCAGCATCTGTTGGTCCACTCATGCATCCTGGCTCACCTTGTGCCTCCCACTTAGGAAATAAAGGGTGGGGCTGACCAATTGCCTCTCCAGTTCCTTCTCACTGCCTCTTGGTCCAGATTGGAACCTTCAGTATCCGAAGCGCTAGCTTCTTTATCTGTGAAAATATATTTAGATATCTGTAAACAGCTTTTTTATATTCCAGTTTTTATCTGACAGTTTTAGCGTTTTATAGTTAGTCTTCCCTGACCTGGGGAGCATGCCCCCATGCCAATACCCCCATTTGGGTACTGGACTATGCCCAGGACTTCGGGCTTCAAAATTTCTGCTTCCTGCCTGCAATCCTTTTCAGTCAGTGATGACCACCAACAGTGCTTATACTGCTTCAGGGAAGCCCCCATCACAGTAAGGTGCAGTATCTGCTGTTTGTTCCCCAGCCGTATGCAGGAAGCATCTAATAGAAAAGGCCACAAAGCTGCAATTGGACCCAGGCCAGGTACCCCTCCCTGTACATTGAACTGATATAGCAAGGAGCACACCCCCTGCCATGCGGTCCAACTCAGGAGCAAAGAAGTTTACCCCCAAAATCCCTTGTCAGGATCTTGTCAGGGAAGAAGGGAGCATAAGCATGAGTCTGAGTCTTCCTCCAAATCCACTTCGAAAAAGTTTAATTCAGTCCTGCCTAAACTGACCACTAGCTCAGCCCAAGAGAACTTAGTATGTCCTAAGTCTCAGAGGCATGATATACTGGGCCCTCCAGTACCTCCCAAGCACAAATCCCGGGATCTGCCAGCACTGACAAATACGAGTTGCCAAGAGCATCAGTTACTCATGGTACCATCTCTGCCTTCAGTGGCTTTGGCACAGACTGTCTCTATTGCAGCTCTCGGGGTTTGGGTGGACAGGACACCTCTCTCTCCAGGAAGAACCAAGACCTGAGGACAGATTCGCTCTGCCAGACCCGGAGTCTCTCACTCCATCGGCTCCCCCTGTTTTGAGAAAGGTTATAACTCCACCAGAGGAGCTGGCTTTGGGAGGAATCTGTCTCCTATTCCATCTTCAGGCTGTGATTTTCCTCCAGTGGCACTGTCGGTACCACCGTTGGAACTGGAATTGGCTTTCTTCTCATCGGGAGATTCTGAATCACACTGACCCACTATGCCTTCTTCCTCCAAGACACACCTTCCCAGTCAGAAGACTTGCCCCAGCTTGGGACCAACCTCTGCCTCCTCATCCGCCTCAGAATTGTTGGTACCCCATGCCATGGGGACCACCTCAATCCCCTGTTCAATCCATCCTATTGGCCATACTCTTGTAGTTGGCCCAGTCTGCTAGGGAGTCACCCCTTTCCTTCTCTTTGAGGAGACAACAGGAGCTGTCCTCAGATCCTGCTGCGGAAGAGTATGCTCCGGATCCGGTGGTTCCAGTGGATCTGATAAGATTGGTGTTTTTATTGCCAGATGAGGTGCTGACTCTGATGTCTCCATCCTGCCCCACCCTGCTCCCCAAAGACTATAAGCTGTTCCAGGAACTCCTTTGCAGAATTGCACGGGAGCTGAAGATTCCTCTTGAGGAGGCTCAGGATCTTCAACACAAGCTCCTGGACATCCTTCAGTCCTCCAGCTCCAGTAGAATAGTGCTCTTGGTTAACAAAGCCTGGAGTCAGCTAGAGTAGTCTGGCATACCCAAGCTACCTGCACCCCTACCCCTAAGAGGGCAGAGAAATGGTACTATGTCTCAGCCAAAGGTGCGAAATTTCTGTTCTCTCACCCTGCTCCCAATTCTGTAGTGGTCCAAGCCACTGCAGAGAAATGTAGGCTGCAACACCCCAGATCGACCCTGACTTAAAAGGACAACAAGTGTTTCAACTTATTGGGAAGGAAGATCTTTTCTTCTTCTAGTCTCCAGTTCAGGATAGCCAACTACCAACCACTACTGGCTAAGTACGTCTTCCTGAACTATTCAAAATTTGCAGACTTTGACAGTCTCCCACAGCAGGACATAGCTCATTTCCAGGCTCTTAAATGGTTGCCATGACCACTCTCCAATCAGCAGTAGATAGACCTGATACATCTTCCAGGGCAATGGCTACTATCATTGTGATGCACAGGGAGTCATGGTTCCATACTTTAGCGCATCCCAGGGAAGTCCAGTACACCACAGAGGATCTTCCCTTCGGTGAGACTCGTCTGTTTAATCAGAGGATGGATGAATCCTTACACACTTTAAAGGACTCCAGGGGCATCCTCTGCTCCTTAGGAATATATGCACATACCCTGAAGAGAAAATTCCACCTTCAGTAATACAAGTTTAGATTGATGGCTCAACAGTTCTTCCACCTGAGACCTTATGAGCAACCCCTAAGAGCAAGTTTCAGAGTAACAGCCGTGTTAGTCTGTATCCGCAAAAAGAAGAACAGGAGTACTTAGACTCATAGACTCATAGACATTAAGGTCAGAAGGGACCATTATGATCATCTGGTCTGACCCCCTGCATGCTGCAGGCCGCAAGACCCTTCCCTGTACTCTACCGTTGAAGTCCCCAGTCCTGTGTTTTAGTGACTTCAATCGGCTGAGACCCTCCTGCTAGTGATCCCTGCCCCATGCTGCGGAGGAAGGCGAAAAACCTCCAGAGGCTCAGCCAATCTACCCTGGAGGAAAATTCCTTCCCGACCCCAAATATGGCGATCAGTAATACCCCGAGCATATAGGCAAGAGTCTCTAGCCTGACCCTTGTTGGCCATTATGTTGTTCATGTACCATTGCTTGGTTTTCCTTGGCTACTATGTTTTATCATTAAACCATTCCCTCCATAAACTTATCCAACTTAATCTTAAAACCAGACAGGTCCGTCGCCCCCACCGTTTCCCTCGGAAGGCCGTTCCAATATTTCACCCCTCTGACGGTCAGAAACCTTCGTCTAATTTCTAGCCTAAACTTCCCCCCGGCCAGTTTGTATCCATTCGTTCTCGTGTCCACATTAGTACTAAACTGGAATAATTCCTCTCCCTCCCTTGTATTAACCCCTCTGATATATTTAAAGATAGCAATCATACTTGTGGCACCTTAGAGACTAACTAATTTATTAGAGCATAAGCTTTCGTGGACTACAGCCCACTTTTTCGGATGCATATAGAATGGAACATATAATGAGGAGATATATATACACACATACAGAGAGCATAAACAGGTGGGAGTTGTCTTACCAACTCTGAGAGGCCAATTAATTAAGAGAAAAAAAAAAAAAAAAAAAAAAAAAACTTTTGAAGTGATAATCAAGCTAGCCGAGTACAGACAGTGTGATAAGAAGTGTGAGAGTACTTACAAGGGGAGATAGTCAACATTTGTAATGGCTCAGCCATTCCCAGTCCTTATTCAAACCGGAGTTGATTGTGTCTAGTTTGCATATCAATTCTAGCTCTGCAGTCTCTCTTTGGAGTCTGTTTTCAAACAGACTATTTGTCACCATAATGGACAGGGCCAAGGATCAGGTTATATTCTCTCAAAGAATCTCAAATTGGATGTTGGCCTGTACTTAGACAACTGATATCAGAGCAAATCTTCCCCCTCCTCATGGGGTAAGAGCTCATTCTGCAAGAACGCAAGCAACATCTATGGCTTCTTTTCAGTAGGTGCCTCTACTTGATAGTTGTAAGGCAGGTATATGGCGCTCAGTCCACAGGTTTATTAGACGTGTGGTACAATTATTGTAGTATTATTGTACTATGCCGTGGTACGGGACTCCTCTGCTGATGCATCTTTTGGAACAGCAGTCCTTTGTTCGGCTCTGCCATCTACAACCTCTCACTCTCCTATTTGAGTACTTCTTGTCAATTACCCACAGTGGAATACACATAGGAACCAGCGCTCAGAACAGAAAGTTACTTACCTTATAGTAACTGGAGGTTCTTTGAGATGTGTGGTCCCTATCTATATTCCACTACCTGCCCTCCTTCCCCTCTGCTTTAGATCTTCTCTGATTTGCCGTGGAGAAGGAACTGGAGAGGTGGTCCTGCCCTTGAGCTCCTCGGTTGGAGGCAGAAGGTGAGCCTGGGTGCACGTGAAGACCTACAGACACTGCTTTCAAAATTTTCCAGCTCTGGGCACAAGGAGCACATGCATACCCCACAGTGGACTACAGATAGAGACCACACATCTTGAAGAACCTCCAGTTACTAAATATAAGTAACTTTCTTTTTTCCAGTTTTTCTAAGTGTCAGCAAAATTGGATATGGTCTTCAAAAGTTACCATGTTAGACAGATCAATAGAGAAATGACATCAAGTTGAGTGTGAAGCCTCATTTTGCTTGGCCAGCAAAAATTGCATCTATCATCACCTGATTTGTGTTGTATCCCATTCCCCCATCCTTCAGTAGATGGTATGCTCTTCAGAGCTGGGACTGAGTCTTTCTCCACATTTGTAAAGTGCCTTGAGCCTTTTGGGAACTACTAGAGTATAAATAAAAACAAAAATCCTGGTAATCTGCTGGTTTACTCAAAGCAGAAAGGAGAAAGTAATTAGGAAAAAGTCATGCAGAATAAAGAACTGCATGAATACCAAAACAGCATAAGAGATCAGATGACTGGAAAAGGTGAGGGATGGTAAAAGAAAAACACAGATATACAGAAAATGAAGTGTATGAAGGAGGGTGAGTAAATAAAGTGTTAGCTAGAAGGGGAAGTGCTTTGTTAGTAAGGAAATTTGCTTTGGATTTGTAACCAAGAATAAGGTTGAGAACCAGAGCCCCAGGAGCCATATACCTGAACCCACAAGCTTGGAGTTTTGGGTTTATTTTACTTTGTCTGATACAGTGTTACTTAAATCACTTTGGTATTTAAAACAACTTTATTTTATTTTTTAACATCCAGATATTTTATTTACCTATAGGTGAATTCATTATCGGTCGTGTTATTAAAGCTATGAATAATAGCTGGCATCCAGAATGCTTCTGTTGTGACCTCTGCCAACAAGTACTGGCAGATATTGGATTTGTCAAGAACGCTGGCAGGTAGATCTTCACCCCCTTCTGTATTGATCGTAAGCAAAGTGGTTATGTTGGGGTTTACAGTTTATTAAGGCTTCTAAAAATCTTTAGCTGACATGAGGTAACCTTTTTAATAAAACACAGTTAAAGGAGTAACTGAAGTATCTCTCAAAAAAACGAGGAGTCCTTGTGGCTCCTTAGAGACTAATAAATTTATTTGGGCATAAGCTTTTGTGGGCTAAAACCCACTTCATCAGATGCACGGAGTGAAAAATACAATTCAGTTAAGGTTGAAGTGACAACTTCTTGTCAACTGTTGGAAATGGGCCACCTTGATTGCATTGTCCTCATTAGCACTACAAAAGTAATTTTCCCTCCCTTGGTATTCACCCCTTCTTGTCAACTATTGAGAATAGGCCACTTCCACCTTAATTGAATTGGCTCGTTAGCACTGACCCCCCCCCCCCTTCGTAAGGCAACTCCCATCTTTTCATGTGCTAGAATATGTATTCCTTTTACTGTATTTTTCACTCCATGCATCTGATGAAGTGGGTTTTAGCCCATGAAAGCTTATGCCCAAATAAATTTGTTAGTCTCAAAGATGCCACAAGGACTGCTCGTTGTTTTTGCTGCTACAGACTAACACGGCTACCACTCTGAAACCTGAAGTATCTCTGTTTACATGTAAGGTACCTTTATGGGGCAGGGTTCAAGCAAGTCTCTCATCTGCAGAGAACACAGCTCAAAAATGAAATGTAAACATTAAATAATGATTTTTTTTTAATACTTACAAAAGCATTTAACGAATGTTCCACTATACCTTCATACTTTCCATCAGGGTCATCTTCTGGGTATATCTGTTACCTTATATGGCTCAGTGGCAGTGGTGCTTTGAGATATGATAGAGGGAGAACATTTTGAAAGTAGTGTATCAGAGGTAGATAAATGTACCCCATTAATTCTTTCACATGAAATATCAGATTTTTTTCTGGTGTGATTCCAGCAATTCATGCATCACAACCAGTGGTGCTGAGGTACTAAAAATTTAGATAAAAGTGCACACACCTACCTTGCACCACTTTGGAATTCTGATAAAAGAAGAACAGGAGTACTTGTGGCACCTTTGGAATTCTGATGGCACTTCTCTAGAATAAAGTGCATTGCTACAGTCAGTGCTTTTTATTTTCTGTTTTTAATCCTTTTTTGTGTGTGGATTTTACCTGACTGAGATGATTTTATATTAGGGAGCCTGGAAAAAGTAGTAGTTTGGTTCATACATAAAAATGTTCCTCTCATTTGCAAGCTCTTTCGAGGCCATTGTGGACTTACTCTGACTTATTAGCAGCACCTTACTCCTGGAGTTAGTCCCCTTAACTTCAGTGGGACTATTCCTAGAGTAAAATATTTTTCAATGTGAGTAAAGGTACTACAGCCCTATGGCCACTATCTTGCAAACAGATACATGCTTAACTTTAAGCATGTGACTTCACATGGTAAAAGTGACGTTCATGCATAAGTATTTGCAGAATCAGGGCCTAAGTGAGCATTTAGCTTCCCATCTAAACTTCTGAGATTCACAGAGTAAAACACTTGGAAACAAAAATCTATAGAAAATTCTAATTCCTTTTTTACTTTTACACGTACATTAAATGCAAGAGAACAGAAGAATGAGCCCCTGGGCTGGATGGAAGTAAATTGACTATTTTTTCCCTTCTCTTGAGCTTGGGTTTCCCTTAAGGGTACTGCTCATATGATTTATTCAAGTAACAGATTGAATTGAGATCCTAATAGATTTTGTTTGTGTTTTTATTGTGTGGTAAGATTCCAAAAAGTATTTATTACTGTTACTGTTTTTCTTTTTTCTCTGTTTTTAGGCATCTTTGCCGTCCTTGTCACAACCGGGAGAAAGCAAGGGGTCTGGGAAAATACATCTGCCAGAAGTGCCATGCCATTATTGATGAACAACCGCTTATATTCAAGAATGATCCCTATCATCCTGATCATTTCAACTGTGCCAACTGCGGGTAATTGTATTTTATAGAAGAAAAAAACTTTAAGAAAATGCTGATTTTCATTTGTTTTGTCTGTTTAAATTTAAAGTCAGCTGTATTGATGTAATCCATGTTATCAGAGTGTGATTCTTTGTCCCCTCTAATAGCTAGACCATGTATGGAGGTTTGAGTCCGCCATTACCTCTGGGCTCATAGATTACAGAAATCTGGGGTGCAGTCCTCTCTCAGACAAGCTTAAATGAAAGCTGAGGTTCTGTAGAACAAGATGGTATCTTCGGAGAGGTTGTAGTATCACTGTGTGTACCCCCAATTCTAGCTCTGGGCACAGATGAGGGTTTCAGAAGTGACCTACTGAGAGATTGGATGCAGGGGAGAACAGGAGTTGAAGATGACACTAAGGTTGCATTCCTTGGAGGATAGTCCAGTTACAAGTGACAAAAGAGATAGAGGATGAAGTGAAGAGGAATTAAGATGAAAGATGAGAATTTCATTTGGAAAGAGATTGAGTTTGAAATGGTGATAGAAGATGTGAGACTGGACAGAACCTCACCCCATGCAATCCTTTAAAATAATCGAACCATTTGTAACAGTGAGGGTAATAAACCACTGGAACAGTGGTAGTTTCTGGTTCACTTGAAATGTTATCAGACTTATCAGTGATCTGATTAAAAGACACTCAAGTTTGTGTGGCACATAATATTAACTAGGATTTAAGATTATAAGCACTGTGGCCTGAAGGAATAAAAAAGTCAAAATGCCCCAAACCGTAGGCTGAATGAACTGCTACTTAGCAGTAATCTTAATGATAAACTAAGAAATCCCAGTGACTTTTCTATTTTTCTTCACTTGTTTAAAAAAAATAAAAAGTGCAGCCCCTTCACCCCTCCCACTTGCTTCCATCTTTTGCTGCTTAACTTATTCCTCTGCCTCCTCTGGTTTTTAAAAGGAAATTGTAAATTCTTCCCTCCTTTTTCTTTGAAACAATGTGTCTTCAACTGTGGCAGCTGGTCCTTGTCTTCAGGACTGAGCCACTTCCCCAATTTTTACAGGCTGCAATGGCAGCTGTGTCAACACTATACAGCAGAAACCCTATAGCTCTTGGGGCAATTCTGAGGAGAGAGTATTTCTGCTTCAAACAGCTCTGCAGAGAATCTGTGGATTTTCAAAGTGGCCTCTGCAGCAGCTGGAAAAGGCAATTTCCCATCCCCTGGAGGGACTAAAGCTTGCATGGATATTAGCAGTGGGTAAACACAGATTTTCCCCCAATTTCCATGTCCTGCACAGAGATGCTGGATTGGAGGTATTATGGGAGATAACACAGGTGCACTAGTTTGTAGCTGACCATCCAGCTACAACAGTAGGGAAGTTTTCACTTTAGATATTTAGTGCTACAGCAAAGATCAGTTTAAAAAGAATCTGTAATCCTAAAGCAAGAGCAACCAAATGAGACCACCATTGATTATACAGGTTGAACCTCTCTAGTCCGGCACTCTCTGGTCCGGCAACATCCATGACCCAGCATGATTTTATTTTATGTTTTTTATGCTTTATTTACTTATTTACTTGTGCCAATACAGTAATATTGTGTAACAATACTAACACTTTGTTATGAAGAGAGCCGGTAAGTCTTGGCTAGGCAGCATTGCAAGCGTTGTTCCATTATTCACCTCGGCAAGATAAAAATAAAAAGAGACCCGCTCGCTACAATATGGACCTCCCGTGGTTCAGCAAATTCTCTGGTTTGGCACCGGTCAGGTTTGTAGGGTGCTGGACTAGAGAGGTTCAACCTGTAGTCCATTTTAAAGCTTAATTCTGACAATGTCATTTAACTGTTCTTAATAACATAATTATTCAGATTGGATTCAGATCATCCAATTTAGTGGTTAAAACAAAGTAGCGTACAGAGATTCTGAGATAGTAAGAATATACATGACTGTCACATATAGGTGCATATTTTTCTTTATCCCTGAACCCTATAAAGGCATGCATGATTGACTTGGCCCTAGAGCACTAAATTCCAGTATCAGTTATACTGATGTTAATCCGGAGGAAATCATATGACTATAGTGGATTATACTAGTGTCACTGAGAACAGAAGTTAGCCCAGTGTATCTAGGACCTTGTCTACACTAACGAGGTTAGTCAATCTAAGTTACGTAAGTTATGTAGCTGAAATCAAGGTAGCTTAGATCGATTTACAGCGGTGTCTACACCATGCTATGTTGGCGAGAGGCACTCTCCCATCAATGTATCCGCGTCTTTACCAGACTCGCTAAATCAATGCCTCTGTATCGATCGTAGCAGCACCGATTTAGCCCATAGTGAAGACAAGCCCTAGATCTTACAAATGACTTTGTGTTCATTGTCAATGGCATGTAAGAAAATGATGAAACTATTGTAAATCAGATATTTAGAGAAAGTAAAAAACTTCATGCATTATACAATGCAAACATTCAATCTTCAAGATAAAATCCACTGAACCAGGCTATTTTGAACACTAGTATACAAATCGCATAATGGAGTGTAAATAAAACTTTTGAAATAAATTCATAACAATAAAGTCATGCCTTCAAAACGTCCCATTAACTAAAATCATTCTCTGTATTCTCAGATTCTGTGTGTTCATGTTTGATTCATTAATTTTTGAACAGGAAGGAACTTACTGCTGATGCTCGTGAGTTGAAGGGAGAATTATATTGTTTACCATGCCATGATAAAATGGGTGTCCCCATTTGTGGTGCATGTAGGAGACCAATTGAAGGACGAGTGGTGAATGCTATGGGGAAACAGTGGCATGTGGAGGTAAATGTCAAAGAGTGTATTATATTTTATAAATATTGGCATGAATATACTAGGTCTGGAATTTTGAGTCAGTTTCAATAGAAAGGATTAGAAAATTCTACAGAAATGGTTGGTAAAGTAAATTGTAGAGCATGTCTTCAGTTGTAATCACACACACAGTTTATTCCATTTTGAAAAATTCTGCATTTTGAGAGAGATTCCCTATATTTCAGATGAGAAATAGTTGTAGAACTCAAAATATCTCTTAAGTCAACAGAAACTTTTTAAATGTCTATATACACTAGGACACTGACATGAAAGTATGGTTTAGCTGCCACAAATTTCCTGTGTGGTCTTGGGCAAATTATTTAATCTCTCTGTGTCTGCATAGCCATCTGTAAAATGGGGATAATAATGACATTGCCTACTTTACAGGCTGTGTATGAAGTTAAGTTCACTGTTCAAAAAGGTGTTTTGAGATCCTTGGAAAGCGCTAAAGAAGCGCAAAGTATTATACAGAAATGTAGTAATATTTTGCATAAATACTATTCATTACAAACTGGAGAATTGGTTTGAAATAAATAGGATGAAATTCAGTAATGACTACACATAGGAAGGAATAATCAATTGTACAATTACAAAATGGGAAATGACTGCCTACGAAGGAGTACCCCAGAAAAGGATCTGGGGTTATAGTAGATCACAAACTAAATATGAGTCAACAATGTAATACTGCTGCAAAAAAGCAAACAGCATTCTGGGATGTATTAGCAAGAATGTTGTAAGCAAGACATGAGAAATAATTATTTCACTCTACTGATAAGGCCTCAGTAGAAGTACTGGGTCCAGTTCTGGAAACTTCAGGAAACCACACTTCAGGAAAGATGTGGATAGATTGGGGCAAGTCCAGAGGAGAGCAACAAAAACGATTAAAGATCTAGAAACTATGACCTATGAGGAAAGATCGAAAAAATTGGGTTGGTTTAGTCTAGAAAAGAGACGACTGAGAGGCAACGTGATAAGTCTTCAAGTACATAAAAGGTTGCTGTAAAGTGTGTGGGAGGGGGAGGGGGGATAATTTTTTCTCCTTATCCACTGAGGACAGGACAAGAAGTAATGGGCTTAAATTACAGCAAGGGAGATTTAGGTTAGCTCAGTGATTTTCCCCTGTGTGTCCACCCACTACATGTAAGGCAGTGGTTCTCAACCTTTTGTTTTGGTGATCCCTCTGGGTGTGACCTCCCCTTATAAATTAAAAACCTTTTATATATTTAACACTATTATAAATGCTGGAGGCGAAGTGGGATATGGGGGTGGAGGCTGACAGCTTGTGACCCCACATAATAACCTTGCAACCCACTGAGGCATCATGACCCCCAGTTGGTGAACCCCCTGGTCTAAAGGGTCCGTGAAAGGACTATGAAAATAAAGTTTTAGATCCCAGAAAAAGCATTCAATTTTTCTCATCAATCAAAAATATGTGACTACCCCCACCTACAGGTCAAAACCCAGAAGTATTGTCATTACCATAGAAACCCACAGTTTAGCAAACCCTTTCTCACGCTGCATCAAATGCTGTGCTGAGCACATGCAACGTTTATATTTGAATTCTGTTCAGTCAGTTTTCAGTCTAAGACTTCTTTGGTAGGGGTCTGCAGACAACAGGTTGTATTTCGAAAGGGGGCCGCACTGTCATTTGAAATTTTTTAGGGGTCTGCAAATGAAAAAAGGTTGAAGACCATTGGTTTAGACATTAGGAACATCTTCTTAATTGTAAGAGTAGTTAAGCACTGGAACAAATTACCTAGGGAGGTTGTGGAATCTCTATCATTGAAGGTTTTTAAGAACAGATTAGACAAACACCTGTTAGAGATGGTCTAAAGATAATTAGTTCTGTCTTAGTGCAAGGGACTAGACCAGATGACCTGTTGAGGTCCCTTCCAGTCCTACATTTCTATGATTCTGTTACAGAGTTCCATAATACTACTTTGCCATTTATGACACCTTCTATTTGAAAATCATAAAGCATTTCACAAACAACTGTTGAGCGTTTCAAAGAAGTGCAGGAGATTTAGCCATACATCTTTCATTAAATTTAATGGAATATATGTAGCTAAATCCTTTAAACTGCTTTGAAAATCTCAATCAATAAATTTATCCTTACACCACATTCCGGTGAGGCAGGCAAGTATTATTATGCCCATCTTATGGATGGGAGAATTGAGGCAAAAAGAAATTAAGTGACTCCCAAAGGCGCAGGGTTATAAATGGAATCCAAACCTGCTTAGTCTCGCTCCCTTAATCACAAGATTATCCTTCCTCCTCAGATATCTTTAAATAAATAAATAAAAAACACACCACCATTGACCAGGTTATTGTGACTGTCAAACAAGAAGCATAACAATAAAGTTTCTTTAAGTTAGTTTAAGAATTTTCCACGATATCAATGCAATTTATCAACTAATAATGAATCCAAAACCTTTTCTTCAGTTTATTTTTTTCTTTAGTCTATTTTCTTTAAAATATAAGACTTTAAAATGAGCAATATTTTGTTTTTTTATGTTTTAAATCTAAAAATAATAAAAGTGTTGTTTTTAATTTTAATTACAAGCAGACTATCCTTCAATAATGCTCAGTCCTGAGGTTTGTGTATCTGTTTCCAAAGAAATGCCATTAACTCAACCAATCCAGAGACAATTCATATCATTTTCTTTGCAGCATTTTGTTTGTGCAAAGTGTGAAAAGCCATTTCTTGGTCATCGTCACTATGAGAGGAAGGGCTTGGCATATTGTGAAACCCATTACAATCAGGTAAGGTTGAATTTTGTATCTTAGCCATTAATAAATTCATGATTCATCAACTCACTTATATTTGTCAGAGAGAAAAATATTAACACTAAGGAACTAGTTTTGCCTTCTGACAACCATCTATGTCTTGAAAAGTAGTGTCTGAAGTATTGTAATTCCTTAAACATTTTAACATTTTTCTGCAAATGGTTCAAGTATTTCAATAGAAAACTGTTAAGGACTTAACAAAACATTCAGTATATACTCTGACTTCAAATCCATAATTACTAATGACTGTAGGACTATTGGCTGTGAACTGCAAGGTCAGTGCACCTGTTCAATGCTACTAATGACACCCAACTTTTCCAAGAATCTAAGGAAAATTTGTCACTCACTGTCTAGGGTTTAACACTAGGCCTTAGTTAATAGAGTGGCTTTCCTTACAGCTGCTACCGCATGATAATAGGACTTTACATGAAGATAGACTGTGTAACCCAGCTTGACTCACTTTTTCTCCATCTAAGACTACAAACACCAAATGCATTTGTCAGAGAACACCACCTAGTGACTACTTTTATTTTCATACATGGATTATAGTCAATGTTCCTTTTCCCTACAGATCCCTTTTTTATAGTCACTCAGATACCACAGTGAGGAGTATAGTTGAAACATCTGGATGAATGAATAAACAAAAGATTTTTGTGTGTGTATTCTGTTAACTGTTAAAATAAACTTGTTGCAACTATTTTAAACATGAGCAAACTGCAAAGTATCACATGCACACACCTTTTGGCACATAAAAAGTGGGTAATAAGCTCCATAGTTCTATGGCATGTATTAATTACAGATTCCTGAATATTCAGTTTTGAAGGTTTGATGTTTGAAATATTGATAGTACAGCTGTAAATGATAAATGCCAAAGCACTACAGATGTTAGGTAAAATTTGGGCCAAAAGTAGAATGGGAGGGTGGATGGGTGTGTACATAAAAATTGAAACTATGCAACAGAAACAGCAAGGCATTGTTCTAGAACCTGAAAGTTCAGATTGACTAGAAACAAGTGATATACAAAAGTGAAACTGTCTAGCTTAATTTTCCAAGATGAAAGAAATGCAAAAAGGAAACAAAACATAATTAGTAGAGAAAAAAAATTAAACATTATTTTTCATCTTTAATAATGAAGGGTCTTATTTGTAATGGGAATGGAAAGGTGACTTTAAAAAAAAGAATTAAGTAATTTGACAGTATGCATTCCTTTAATCTTACTGAGTTTGTTAGAAAAGTTGCTATGTCCATATGCTGAGCTGCAATTATTTTGTTTCTAAAATTCTATCCACGATAAATTTTTAAAGTTAAAAATTTGTATTTTCCCCCTAACCACAGCTGTTTGGTGACGTTTGTTTCCACTGTAATCGTGTGATTGAAGGAGATGGTAAGCATTTCTTAAATTGCATTTTTTTTATGTCACTTCAGTAGGAAGCACTTACTAAAAGAGGCACCAGGGAAAGGGAAGACTGGTGTTGAATCCCTTTTGAAATGCTGATTCCCATAATGCCTTTTTCTAAATTCTTCAGAGTTTCTGTGAGTGAAATAAGAGTGTAAAATGGCAAGGCCCCAATCCCTTAGTGAGTTTTACACAGGCAGCTTCCTTTACCTGTGTGGAACCCTACTGACTTTAATAGACCTCAATGCAAGTGCAATAATCCACATGCATGCACCTCATTACAGAATTAGGGCCTAAGGGCCTGATTTTAAAGATATTTAGGTGCCTAAAGAGGCAGGTGCCTAGTGGGATTTTTAAAAACTCATAGACACCTAATTTCCATGATTTTAATGCAAATTAGGCAGCTAGGAGCTTTGAAATCCCACTAGGTTGCTATCTGCATCTCTAGGCACCTACATATCTTATTAAAAAAAAATCTGGCCTTAAGTCTGTAGAAGTGAGGCTGTCACAAACACTGCCAAAGGATTAGCATTCAGCAAAACAATGCATCTATAAAGACAATCCAGGTGACCATTAATCTGGAGTATGGCTGTTGACAACCAAGTGGGACAGGATGGTAGAGAAAGCAGATAATTTAATATGAGGCAACACAAAAGTTATACCTACCTTACAACACCTATCTGAACCAATACCCTGTACCAGTAATAGCACCAGCTAAACCAAAACCAGTAATCAAGTGGCATAAGGCCCAGACACTTCAAAAGGACATCATGGATTATAATCATGACACTAAAGGATGAGTTCTAGATTCAAATGATGTGCTTTCCATATAGTTTCAAGACTACACTCTACCTATAAAACTACAATTTAGGAGTCTTCTTGAAGGAAATATTCTGCTCACCTGCATTAAAATCCTCCAAAACCAAATAAAAATCTAGTGAAACAGGTAACTTCAGCTTTGTATGATAACTAGGTACATGTAATCTGGCTGCCTCATACTGTATGTTCTGGTCGCCAAACTGAGCAAATTGTAGTATGCCATTTCATTGCCCTTGATGTAATTTTTAATAATTGTTTTAAATTTATTCTTTCATTCCTCCATACACATTCAAACAAAACATTGCAGTCACAAATAATGAGTGTGTCCAGCATTATTCTACCAAAGAGAGAGAGGGGGGGTGAACATGTCAGGCAGCCAGTTAACCATAGCAGGATCTATATGGTTGTCTGCCTCAGAGGGATCATCTGTGGCATTGTTTCTCAAATGCGGCCACCAGGGGGTTTCCCTGCAGCCACAGCAGTTTCCTGGACAGTGGGGGGAAGCATCAGCCCCTCCCCTTTGTCCCTGCTGCTCCTGCATGCACTGCCTTTCTGGAGACACAGGTGGGACACAACGCATAAGGAGCAAGATGTGGCAGCAAGGAGGGGGTGAGAAGGTGAGTGGTGAGGCGAGCAGGCGGGGGGGACCTGGCAGAGGAGTGAGGAGGCGAGCGGTGAGCCAGCAGCAGGGTGAGGAGGTGGGTGGGAGGGGAGGCCCTAAGACCTTCTTCCCTCCCCTCCCCCCCACCACACACACACACACACACTTTCCTGGAGGAGCCCCTGGCTGGCTGAAGCCCCGAGCCCCCCCACCTGCCCGGAGGAGCCCCGGCTTCCAGCCACAGCCGTGCCTCCCCTCCCCAGACCCAAGCCACCCAGATGTGTTTTTCATTGTTATTTGGACTTCTATTATGTCAAAGCATTTTTAAATTTACTTCAGAATTGTTATACAGACAGCCACTTTTACCAGAAAAGCAAAAGAAATAATAAAAAAGACAAGAATGTGCAAAGCACATTATTTGTGTTTTTATTCTGTTAGGTCCAGTAAAGAATAGAGATAACTGTGCATGATTTTTATTATTGAGTCTGCAAAAAAACCCCAAAACCTTACATAAATAAATTACGATTTGGATGTATATATGTGCATATTACTTTATTAACTTTAGGAAAAATAAATAATTTTAGGAAAAAGTGTCAGTGCGGCCACCAGCAAGAGTTAGTGGCCGCACTCTGAGGCCATCAAAAAATTTGTTGCGAGAACCCCTGATCTATGGAGCAATACATCAATTATCTATCTGATTAGGATGGTTCTGACAAACAGCAGAGTACCTTTCTCCAAAATGACACTTATTGAACAACTAGCACCCAGAAGTTGGAGAGAAGTGCTTGACCAAGGGTGACAGCTACTATAATTGAACATGACTGCAGCTGTCTGGCAATAGTCCGTTTCATTCATAGTAGGCAGTTGGGTTGCCAACCCTCCCGGTTTCACCGGGAGTCTCCTGGAATTAGACGCTATCTCCCAGAGGCTACTGCAGCCAAACTGGGAGATTTTGGCGCTAAAAGTCCAGCGGCGCAGTGGGGCTAAGGCGGGCTCCCTGCCTGCCCTGGCCCTGCATCGCTCCTAAAAGTGGCCATCATGTTCCTGCGACCCCTAAGGGGGGGAGGGCCCTGGGGCCTCTCTGCGCTGTCTCCTCCCCGAGCGCTGACTCTGCAGCTCCCATTGGCTGAGAACTGCGGCCAATGGGAGCTGTGGGGGTGGCATTTGCTGGCACGGGCAGCACTTGGAGCTCTCTGCCTCCCTCCCCCACGGCTGCAGGGGACGTGCCGGCTGCTTCTGGGAGCAGCACAGGGCAAGGGCAGACAGGGAGCCTGCCTTAGCCCCGCTGTGCTGCCTGGCCAGAGCCTGCTCCCCTCACCCCCTCCTGCACCCCAGCCCCGACCCCCCTCCTGCACCCAAACTCCCTCCCAGAGCCCGCACTCCCTCCTACACCTCAGCCCCAGGCTTAGCCAAAGCCCTCTGCCCCAGCCCAGAGTCCATACCTCAACCCCTTGCCCCAGTCCAGTGAAAGTGAGTGAGGTGGGGGAGAGCAAGCGAAAGAGGGAGGGGGGGAATGGAGTGAGTGGGGAGGGGCCTCGAGAAAGGGGCGGGGCAAAGGTGTTGGGGTTTGTGTGATTAAACAGTTGGCAATCCTAGTAGGCAACCTTGGGTGCACTTTTATAGTGGAGCTGCACGTGTTGACCTGAACTAAGAAGAGGAAATAGACCATTTTTTGGCAAGGGAAGAGGTAGAAAGTGTTGAGATCTTTATTTGAATGTTCAAATGGACCAACACCAGATTTCAGCCAAAGATTTCTTTATTAATCCAAAGACCAAATTGGCTTTTATATGGTTACTTTAAGCATGTATCCGTATAATAGCTATCAATCATAAGTATTGATCGGATACTTACAACAGGATTAGGCCCGGGATGCTCAAACCCATATTGGCTGGCTTCAGCTAAACAAGCAGGCACTAGCACGTAGTCCCACCTATTCCCTTCCCTCTTTTATATCTTACAATAAACAGGCCTACATATCTGACATCACTGAGTTTTAGGTATTCACCTTTGTCAAAACTGGTTAGAACAGTGCTTGACCAGTTTGCTGGCAAATGCCCCAGGACTTGAAGGACTTCCCTCACAATATTTCACTCATCTCTATCATATCTGCAAATGTTAGAGGAACTTCTCCTCCCATGAATCATTCCTTGCTAACAAAGGCTCTATGTTTCATTTCTCTAAGTTTAGTTTCGTTTTTTCCTAATAAAGCATGCTTTCTTAATTCTCAGCAACCCTATGTAAAGAAAGCAGGATGGGAAGAGATACAAAGGAAGAGGAAGTAGAGATTGACATAAACAAAGGGGGAAAGAAAGGCAACTTTGATTCAAGATCAAAATGGAGCTCTTCCAGAGCAGAGCTATCGCAAAACAAAGAGTAGAACTAAATGTTAAGCATCAGCTTAAACACTGAAGTAATTTAGAGGCATCTATGCCTCCTACACAGCACTTACCTACAGTATATGTGTATGTGTGTCTCCTTACCCTCACTTCATTTTCATTATTATGGAGCCTAATTTTATCCCTAATTGAAAAATAGGTTTAAAAATAATCACCTTTTCCTGTACGTCTTATGAATGTGTAAATTTCAGAAGTTTTTAACAAATGCCTTTGTTTATTACACTGCTAATATTGTCTTTTTCCCCCTCCCCCTAGTTGTCTCTGCTCTGAATAAGGCATGGTGTGTGAACTGTTTCGCTTGTTCCACTTGCAACACTAAGTTAACTCTCAAGTAAGTTTATCAGATAGTTTAAGAAGATGGAAAACAGTTGTGATCTCTTCAGAACAGATCAATAGTCACCTTTCAAGCACAGCTGTTATAGTCATAGTTTAACTGTAATGGTATATAACCTTTATAGACAACTTCTTGTAAATGATATAGGTATTCGTTCCTGTTGCTCCATTTACTACTTTAAAATCTATTTTTGCTTTGTGTTCAATTCTTCTTTCAGCTATGACTTATTCTTAAATCTTTTCCTGTTCTTTCCACTGTTTCCTCTGTGTCTTATCTAAAGGGATAAGTTTGTTGAAATTGATCTAAAACCTGTCTGCAAACACTGTTATGAGAAAATGCCAGAAGAATTTAAACGTCGACTTGCCAAACGGGAGCGAGACGCAAAGGATAAAGACAAGCTGAAAAAGAAAAAGCCAGTCTGTTTGTAAACTTTTCTTTTCCTCCTATCACCATCTCTGCTCCTTTCTTCTTTGGTCAGTGTTTAGGACATGTATTTTTCTTTGGGTTTTCTGCATGTGTTTGTGATAATCAAAGATAGAACAACTATTAATTTCCACATATCTATGATTTGAAATTTTGAACACTACATTTTAATATGTTAAGTTTAGGCCATTGTGCTCTGAAATTGAGCTTGCAAGGTTTCTTAAACAGCAAAATTCATAAATTTTGGACTTCTCGGAGAAAAATCCGTACCTTGCTGAACAGACTGTTTTAGACTACCGTATAGCTCTGATTTCATTCCAGATTCCCAAATTTCATATATTTTGTGCATATAGTTAATTACATATGCCAGTAGGCATTTGTGTGCATGCAGGCTGAATAGTTAGCTGTCCACCTGCCTATCTGCATGCTCAGATGCAGGATTATGCTTAGAAAACTTGGGGAATGCAGATTTAGAAGCTAGCTGTGAAAACCTGATAGTTTTGAAATTCCACTTTTAGTAAATGCCTTGTGCTTCCATTTTAACATCCCACAAAATAGTTTTTAAGCTAATATAAAATGTCAGTCCCTGAAAACAATATTGTATGCAGAGTACATTTTCTTGTTTTACTAACATTAACATTAGTTAGTTAGTTTTTCACTGACATTAACATTTTGCTCCATTTTTAAATTACTTATCACAACAGCACTCAATTAGACATATAACCATAATTCAGTAGCAGCGATGGGTGTATGCAAATCCACATATTCTTCTTTGAGTGCTTGCTAATGTCCATTCCATGGTAGGTGTGCGCGCGCCCGTGTGCGCAGCCGTTGGAGACTTTTGCCTTAGCGGTACCTGTAGGGCCAGCTGTGGTGCCCTCTGGAGTGCCGCCAGCCCTGCGCCTTCTCAGTTCCTTCTTACCGCCCATGGTGGTTAATCGGAGTGCCTCTGTCCCTTGCTTCGCAAGTGGTCAGTGGTTTTTCTTCATCTGTTTAGCCTTGTGCTTCTCTGTAAATAGTTTTAAGCATTGTTAGTTAGTAGTTAAGTACCCGTTAAGTGTTTAGTTAGATAGTGTCCAAGCGGGAACTTCACCTGCGGAGGGCATGCCCCGATCTCCATGTTTCAAGCCCTGCTCATCCTGTAACAGGCCTATGCCTGTTAGTGACCCACAGAAGAGCTGTTTACAGTGCCTCTGGGAAACCCATATATTATCATATGTGCCAGTACTTTCATCCACAGACTCAGAAGGAGAACGACATCTGCCTCAGGGCCCTCCAGATGCAGGGTGCCCTGCGTCCAGCTTCGGAGCTGCTGTGACCCGAACTGGCATCTAGCGCTTCAACTTCGGTGTGTAGCACACCTCCGGCACCGGGGTCCTCCCAGCACCGATCCCCGTCACCAGTGCCAAAAAAGAAGCCTAAGAAGACGGCACCAGCCAAGACCGGGCAAGGGACTCTTTTCGCACCTTACGCCCACTCCGGGCAAGGGACTCTTTTCGCACCTTACGCCCACTCCAGACCCGTTGAAGGGTTCGGCCATGGGGGGGTTCCTCCCCCAGAAAGGACCCGCCTCCGACTCCAGTTCTACCCCTAAGAATAAAGAGGCGAAAAGACTGGACTTACTTGGCCGAAAGATTTTTTTCTATGGCTAGGCTCCAGTTTCGGGTGGCAAATCACCATGCCCTCTTGGGCCGCTACAATTTTAACTTGTGGGGCTCTCTCCTAAAGTTCATGTCCAAGGAAGCGGCCCAGGAATTTGCCACCCTGGTCGAGGAAGGGACCGCGGCTGCTCGGTCCTCTCTCCAGATGGCCTAGGATGCTGCCGATTCAGCTGCCCGAGTGGTCACCTCAGCGGTGATCATGCGCGCAGCTCCAGGACCTTCCATTTGACGGTGTCAGCCTGTTTTCTGATCAAACAGATGCGCGTCTGCATGACTTACAGGACACAAAGGCGACCCTCCACTCCTGGGGATGCACACGCCTCAGTCGTCTAGGCAGCCATTCCGGCCTCCCCACCTCCTAGGCAGTGGCAGCCTCAGCAGGGACCTAGAAGGAAAAGGGACACTGGGTTCAACCGCCGCTGTCCTTCATAATCCCGATCTCCTGCGCAGCCTGGTCTGGCAAAACACCAGTGTGCTTGGGAGCGACGCACTAGCCAACTGCCCGGATCCTTCCTGCCCTTTCCTTGACCGCCTTTTCTCTGACCGGCCTGGTTGCGGGTTATCTCAGACCGTTGGGTCCTGGACATAGTGGCTTGGGGCTACACCCTGCAATTTTTGGCCACCCCATGTTCTGCGTGTACACACGTACACACACACACACAAGCTCCTTATTCAGGAGGTTGAGAACCTCCTACGCCTGGGGGCTGTGGAGGAGCTTCCTCGGGATATGCAAGGAAGAGGATTCTACTCCCGCTACTTCCTAATCCCAAAGGCAAATGGGAGGCTCAGAGCCATCCTGGACCTACGGGGCCTTAACATGTCTTTGTTGAAGTTCCACATGGTATCCCTGGCTTCCATCATCCCTTCTCTGGGTCCGGGGGTCTGGTACGCTGCTCTCGACTTACAAGACGCTTACTTTCATGTCTCTATCTTCCCGGGGCACAGACGTTTCCTGCCCTTTATAGTGGCAGGGCGCCACTTCCAGTTTATGGCGCTGCGCTTTGGCCTGTCCTCAGCCACCAGGGTCTTCACGAAATGCATGGCGTTGGTGGTGGCTTACCTGAGGTGTCAAGGGGTTCAGATCGTCCCATATCTCGACAACCGGCTCAACAAGCGCAGGTCTTCAGAGGAGGTCCAGAGGAGCCTCGATCTTGTGTGCTCCATCTGCAGCAACTTGGGTCTCCTAATAAACACAGAAAAATCCACATTAGCACTGGTTCAACGCATAGAGTTCATCTGTGCAGTTCTCGACTCCAGGCGGGCCAGGGCATTCCTGCCAGAAGCGCGTTTTCAAGCCATGTCAAACCTGATCACCCACATACAGAGCCAACCGCTCACCACGACCCACACGTGCCTGCAACTGATGGGCCACATGCACCTACGTCGTAAGCCACGCCTGGCTTCATCTGAGGCCCCTACAAATGTAGCTGGCCTCAATCTACATTCCCAGCAGGCACCCCCTGGACCGAGTGGTCACAGTGCTGAGTCATGTCCTCTCACGGCTCAACTGGTGGCAGGATCCCAAGTTGGCGCTGCGGGGAGTCCCTTTCGTAACGCCGTCACACTTGCTCACCGTGGTCTCAGTTGCGTCAGACCTGGTCTGGGGGGCTGTTGGCTGCAACACAACCTAGCCCTTCATATCAATGTCAGGGAACTCCGAGCGGTTCACCTGGCATGCCAAGCTTTCCTGCCCCACCTGGAAGGCAAGGTGGTGCAGGTCCTGACAGACAATACTGCCGCAATGTACTACATGAACAGGCAGAGTGGTGCCAGGTCTTCGGCCCTCTTTCAGGAAGCGCTCAGCCTTTGGGACTTTTGTGAGCAGCAGGACGTTCACTTGGTGGCCGCCCACCTGCCCGGTACCAAGAACATCCTGGCGGATCGCCTAAGCAGGAGTTTCTTGTCTCACAATGAATGGCCGCTCAATTCGGAGGTGGTCAACCTGATCTTCCGACGGTGGGGGACGCCCCACCTGCATCTTTTCACGTCCAGACAGAACAGGAAGTGCCACAGTTCTGTTCTCTGCCGGGCAGGGACAAGGGCTTCCTGTCAGACGCCTTCCTGATCCCATGGTCGGGAGCACTCATGTACGCCTTTCTGCCGGTGCCGCTGATCCACAAGGTCCTGCTCAAGGTGAAGCAAGACAAAGCTTCAGTCATCCTCATAGCCCCGGCATGACCTCTCAGCACTGGTTTGCCATGCTCCTGAGCCTTTCAGCAGCCACCTTATTACAGCTGCCTCTTCGGCCAGATCTACTGTCCCACAACCATGGCAATCTGCTACACCCGAACATGGTGGTCCTGCACCTGACGGCGTGGTTTCTGCAGGGAGGAGCGGCAGTGTTCTGCCAGTGTCCAGCAAGTCTTGCTGAGTAGCAGGAAGCCCCCCACTAGGGCTACCTATGTATTGAAATGGAATCAGTTCACGTGTTGAGCCACGGATTGCCATATCTGGGTTGGAAGAGGCCCACCTGCAGGATGTCCTGGACTATTTACTACACCTGAAGCTCCAGGACCTGTTGCTGTCCTCGATCAAGGTGCACCTGGCGGCCATTTCGACTTTCCACCCTCCGTTTCAAGGCAGGTCGGTCTTTGCCCATCCCATGACAGCCCGGTTTCTGAAAGGTCTGGAGTGCCTTTACCCGCATGTCCGAGACCCGGTCCCTCCTTGGGACCCGAACCTTGTGTTCTCCAGGCTCACAGGGCCCCCCTTTGAGCTCCTGGCTTCCTGCTCCCTTCTGCTGTTATCCTGGAATGTCTCCTTTTTGGTCGCTATAACTTCATCCCGTAGGGTGTCTGAGATCAGGGCGCTCATGTCCAAGCTTCTACATATACGATCTTCTATAAGGACAAGTCCAGCTGCGTCTGCACCTGGCCTTTCTGCCCAAGGTCGTCTCTCAGTTCCACGCGAGTCAGGACATATATCTTCCAGTCCTTTGCCCTAAGCCTCATGCGAGGGATGAGGAACGCAGGCTGCACACCTTGGACATTAGGGGAGCTCTGGCCTTCAACATAGAATGAAGCGATTCCGTAAGTCTCCGCAGCTGTTTGTTGCTGTCACAGACCAAATGAAGGGTTTTCCAGTGTCCACCCAAAGGATCTTGTCCTGGATCACAGCTTGTATCTGCTACTGCTATGAGCTGGTGAATGTGCCTCCGCCACCGATTGTGATGGTCCACTCCACTCGGGCGGCGGCCTTCCTCACTCCGGTGCCGAACCAGGAAATTTGCCATGCCGCAACCTGGTCGTCCGTCCACACATTTGCCTCGCACTATGCGCCGATCCAGCAGGCTCAGGCTGATGCTCGTTTTGGCAGAGCAGTACTACAATCTGCAAGATTGTGAACTTCAAGCCCACCTCCTGGGATTCTGCCTATAAGTCACCTACAATGGAATCGACATGAGCAAGCACTCAACAAAGAAAAAATGGTTACCCCCACCTTTTTGTAACGGTTGTTCTTCAAGATGTGTTGCTCATGTCCATTCCATTACCCGCCCTCCTGCCCCTCTGTTGGAGTTGTCGGCAAGAAGGAACCGACGGCGCCTGATACACCATGCCATGAGTGCGGCACTCCAGAGGGTGTCGCAGCCGGCCCTACGGGTACCACTAAAGCAAAAGTTTCCGATGGCTGCACACGTGTGCGTGTACACACCTATAATGGAATGGACATGAGCAACACATCTCGAAGAACAACTGTTACAAAAAGGTGGGTAACCGTTTTTTGCAAACTCTGTCAAGATGCCCTTTGAATAGTAATTGACTTGTTTCTTACAGTTTATAAAGAGTTTATATTTTGTTTTTTGGAGTTCTCCAAAAGTTCTTTATAGTGAGAAGGTTTTTGATTTTTTTTAAATAAATTTTATAATTCACATTGGACTGAGTCTCCTGTTATAATCCATCATATTGCTGCAAAGTGACATTTAAATTAACAGCTCAAGGAATCCCATTGGAGATCAGAAAATCATGTCCAATATGGATTGATAAACAGAAGAGTTTTTTATTGTTTAGTTATTGAAAAGACTTGTTAAAATATCAGACACCGTCAACTTGAAAATTATATTTCCATCTGAAAATTTAGTATGTATTGTTTTAAGTAACTCGAGATTACTACAATTGAAAGAAATTAAATGGCATTTTATTTTTCTGGTTTTTGTTTGTTTATTGTGCATTTGATAGCAATTTGTGTTTTGTGGATACAGTGGCACTTCCTGTCTCATGGGCAAACTGGCTCATAACTGCTGTCTGTAAGGGTTTTTTCCATTTTCCTCTGAAGCAGCTAGTACTTGCAACTGTCAGAGACAGGATAATTATATATGGCCACTGCTCTGATCCAGTATGGAAATTCATAGCATCTTCTAAATAAAAGTCCTTGCCTACACCCACATCAGATATCTGTAGGTCCATAACGCTGGTGTCTACAGACTTCTGAAAATATAGAGTGTATCTTTACTGTTAGGTTTACAATTCAGTGGTTGCACAACATACAGTATTGCATAAAACAATTTTCCTCAGTATCCAAAAGTTCTCTGTTTTTGTTTCTGTTTTCCTGTACAGTTGTTTCTTTCACTTCCGCTATTTACTTTCATGTCTCTTTCGCATAAATATTGACTATATGTGCAATGACTGGCCATCTCAATCTTTCAAAACTCAAATCTGTCACCTTTAGCAAATTCACCTGTACTTAACCTGCCACGGTTAAAAAAATAAAAAGTCTCTCCTGAATTTGGGTTTTCCTTCCTGAATGTTGGCACCCAGTAACAAAGCTGGGTACTGCTAATAACAAATATAATTGTATGTATCCTAAAAAAATAGATTCAAGTATACATCTACATTTGCTGTCTTGCTATATCATTTATAATCTTAGCTCCATGTATATATTGAGCAAAATACTGAAAAAGCATTATTTTGCTGCCTGTACTATGTCAATATGGCATGCTTCAAATACTCTTTGAAATCTCTTTCACTAAAGATATTTTTCCTTTTATATCATTTGTAGGAACAAATTTGTTGAATTTGATATGAAGCCTGTCTGCAAGAAATGCTATGAGAAGTTTCCTTTGGAGCTGAAGAAAAGATTGAAGAAACTAGCTGAAACTTTAGGGAGGAAGTAAAGCCTCCTTCTAATCTCATCTTCCTGTGCAAAAAGAGAAAATATTACAGATGTTACTTGACTTTTATTTTATTTTTCTTTGAGGCTGCAATCAGCAATACATAAGCAAAGAAAATGAGTTTCCTTGATGCATGACTAGCTTCATACTAAAGTACTTTCCTCTTATCTCCCGCAAAACATGCATCTAAAAACCCTCTGCATTTTATATAAACCTCATTACTAGCAAAAACAAAATATATCTTCAATTCTGTATTTGATATTTACATGTATACATATTTGTTGATATGTAGATTGTACTTGCATAGTAAATTGTAGATACAAATTCATGTTAAACTCTTATGGCTCTGGTACTGCAGTTGGATCTGCCTTGTGCCCACTGATATCAGTGGGATTCTGTGCAGACATAAGATCTGCTTGTGCATATCCTGCAAGGACTTAACAGACAAGCCTAGCTTTCTGTACACAAATAGTGCCGTTGAAGTTAATGGTAATACTCGTGCACAGAATTAAGCATGTTTGTAAGTCTTTAAATGACTGTAGCATCACTTTTTATGGAACTATTCATTTTTAGATTCAGATCCAAGTAGTCATTATGAAGCCTTATTTTAAATGTCTCTGAAGAAAGTCAAACTTCTAAGTACAACCACTGCAAAAGTGTAGTGCCTTTAATAGATAATTCTTACATAATTAATCTTTGTATATCAGACTTAAAAGTTGTAATAGAAATATAGAAAACATATTCCTGTTGCAAGAAATATGCATATTCAGAGCTACCTGAATTTTGCTATGTTCCGTTTAAAATAATCCAATAACATTCATGAGTGTTTTTGTATTTTACTTACTTTTTGTGCCTTATTCTTCTGTATCTTTCACAATAGTATTCAAAAAAATTGATGCATTAAATATATATACAGTTTTATTTTTATTTTATATTTTTATGCAGAAAATGTATACCAGGTATTGTAAGAGATAATATGCTTTAACTACTTCAACTCTATAGGACGTATGAAGTTTGTTTGTTTGTTTGTTTGTTTTTCAAATATTGAGAACACCTGAATTTTAAAAAATACATCATGTTGCTTCTAGGCTGAATTAATTTTTTAATAGTACATGAAATAATTCTCTTTCATCTCTGAATGTTACTTTTACACCAGTGAGTGGATATATAAATGGTCTATCCCAGAAGGTGCTGAGCACCTTCAGCTTCCATGTCAGCCTTGAAGGACTGGGTCCAAACTGATCAGAATTCCCTATAACATACTTTTAAGTCTTATGCTATTCATTTGTATTCATAAAGAATCTAGGGTTTTTTTTCCCTTCCTTTATAAAAGTGCAGTAGTATGGCAAACTTGTTTAACAAAATTAATAAATCTTTTTTTTTCCTTTACTATAGCAACCTAAACAGATTGTATAGGATTATATTCTATCAACTAAAGTCTCTTTTCATATCTTGAAGAAAAAATATCCCTAGTTGGTTTAAATGCTAAGCTTCCCAGTGTGATTAATAAAGGCTATAGAATATAACTTGTCTGACTTTTTCTTAAAGGGATGTTTGGTGGTGAAGGTGAGAGACCCCGTATATGTTCTCTAATTAGCCTTATTAGTGCTACACGGAATACAGCCCAGTTTCTGTTGTATTATTGAACTGTCAGAAGTGGCTCCATAGTTAAGGCTGTATTTCCCTTACTGTACTTTTCCCTTAAAGCAGAACTACAGTCTGTCTATTTCCCACTTTAATAAATTAAATTTAGCTTTTAAATTTCAAATACCGCTCAGTGGATAGTTGAATTGTCTAGGAAATGTTTCGCATAAAATAGTTGCTAACTTTTCCTAGAATAAAATAATTTAAATAGGCTAGTTTTGAAATTTACCCCAAACGTCGCCCATCCCCATCCAACACAGACAATCCGCCACCACACATTTTCACATTAGCACACGGGTCACATTTGATATTTAACAACTATGCAGAATAGATAAATTTATCTTACTCATTATAATCAAAACTAGAAAAGACCAAGGAACTTCAGAGGGCCCAACTCTAGCTAGTGAGTGGCTAACATGATCCCATATCAGGGGGTAACCATGTTCGTCTGAATCTGTAAAATGCGACGAAGAGTCCTGTGGCACCTTATGGACTAACAGACGTATTGGAGCATAAGCTTTCGTGGGTGAATACCCACTTCGTCGGATGCATGATCCCATATGAAATTCACTGATGACAAATGCAAAGTAATAAACATTGAAAAGTAAGTTAAATCCATACACTTATTGTGTTCTAAGTTAACTGTAACAATTCAGGAAAAAGACCTGGGCATCACTGAGGACATCATTGTGTGGCAGCAATACTGTGTAAATGTTATAATATATGTACATAATTGGTAGCATACCTTGACCTGCCATTTAGTCCTAGTCACTCCTCTTTATCATGCTAAGATCCACAGATCAATTACAACAGGTATTTTAGCATGGGGGGCAGCTTGGCGGCAGAACCTGACCTGTCTGTCACTGGCTCTCCTTGAAGTTCCTTCTGGTTTTATCTGCTGCCCCAGCGGTGTCACGACTAAAGATAAACATGGCTATCTTCCCTGGTTGTGAGGGACTCAGTGTTTCAAACAGGATTTTCTTTTTTACCTGAAAGAGTGGCTTCTTCACTAAACAGGCCTTTTACAGGCAGCCACATTGAAGCAGGTGTCACCTCATCTCCCTCCCCTGAGTATGAAATCTGCCAGCATGAGCCCTGCAATAATGACAATCAATAAAAACAAATAGAAGTATTAAATGTTATTTGACACACAATGTGCAGTCACAAGAATTGCTAACATGGGTGGACAGTAACACAAGGTCGTCTACAATTTAAAAAATCCCATAGCCAAACAGCTTCTCCCTGAAAAATATATGGGGTCCTATCTCTTTAATGCAGATATACAGGGTCTAGTTACTGAGATCAGACAACTCAGGCAAATCAGTTCCTAAACTGTCTTAGCGCTACAGTGGGAAACTTTATGGAAAGTGGAGCTATTCAGAATCATCACAAAACCAGATGTACAATCCTGGCTCCTGCCAGATGCTATAGAAAGGAATGCAGGTCATTTGGCAAGTTGAAACAGCCTCTGCAGTATGAAAGAGAATACCACTTTGCAAGTCATAGCTTGAACAAATCCAAGGTGCTGAGGCAAAGTCAGCAGTTGTCCTGAGTTGTCTCAATGGCTTTAAGGAAGAAGGAAATTGACTCCGCTTTCTTCCTGGATAATTTTGCTGGTCAGGGTCTGTACAGAGAGAGCTGAAGGAAACAGAGTTATACAGTTGTTGAAGTAACTTGGACTCATGATAAACACATCATAATGGCTCCAGGTAGTCAGTCACAGGCTTGGTCTGAGGATTAATCCTATTCTGTATAAATTCTAATCTCAGAAGAATATTAATTGAAGATGAAGATGGCCATAGTGGAAAACAATTGATGTCACAGACATAAACCTCTACCATGCTGATCTCATGGACAAACACAGTTCTGTGACACAGAGTTCACATGAGCCCTACCCAGCCTCTCGTCATCCCTTTTGTATCATGGAAATGCAGGGCTTTAGGGGACCTTGAGACGTCCTCAAGTCCAGCTCCTTAACGCTGAGGCAGGACTGAGTTAGCCTAGGCCACCCCTGACAGGTGCTTGTGCAACCTGGTCTTAAAAACCTCCAATGGCAGGGACACCAGGACCGCCCTTGGACGCCTGTTGCACAGTTCAACTTCCCTTAACGTTAAAAAAAGTTTTATCTTAGATCTAACCTAACCCCCTCCCTCACCCCCGCTGCAGATTAAGCCCCCGTTACTTCTTGTCCTGCCACCAGTGGCCATGGACAACTGATAACCCTCCTCTTCGTACTAGCCCCCACCCCACGATTTACAGGCCAGCCAGCCAGGGCCAGCTTTAGGAAGTGCGGGGCCCAATTTGAACATTTTTGGCGGGGTCCTGGCAGGGATGACTTAAAAAAAAAAAAAAAAAAACTTTTAATTTCTTCCATGTATTATTTACAGGTTTCAGAGTAGCAGCCATGTTAGTTTGTATCCGCAAAAAGAAGAACAGGAGTACTTGTGGCACCTTAGAGACTAACAAATTTATTAGAGCATAAGCTTTCGTGGACTACAGCCCACTTCCATCCGAAGAAATGGGTTGTAGTCCACGAAAGCTTATGCTCTAATAAATTTGTTAGTTTCTAAGGTGCCACAAGTACTCCTGTTCTTCTTTTTATGTATTATTTACTTTCCATAACTATATAAATAAAATTATATATTATGTACATTGCATCATATATGCTGTTGATCGGTTATTAATGAGCTCTGTTTCACATGTGTGGGTCCCCGCCACTCCCTGGGGGGGTGTGTGTGCACATGTGTGGGTCCTAGCTGCTCCCAGACTCCCTCATTGAAGCAGGTGGGCAGGGTTACTGCCCTGGGAACTGCAGGGCACCAGTGGACATGGGGCTGGCTGGAGGCAGGGCAGGGGCTGACTGGAGGTAAGGGCTGGCTGCAGGCAGGGCAAGGGGTGCGGGGCTGGCTGGAGACAGGGGTGTGTGGGGCGGGCTGGCTGGCTTCAGGCAGGGCCACAGGAGCGTGGGGCAAGGCTGGAGACAGAGGAGTGCGGGACTGGCTGGCTTCAGGCCAGGTTGGGGGGGGGTGCGGCAGGGGATGGCTGGAGACTGGGCAGGGGGTGCAGAGCTGGCACGGGCAGGGGTGTGGGGGGGGCTGGCCGGCCTCGGGCAGAGGGTGCGGCAAGGGTTGGCTGTGGGCAGGGGGTGCAGGGCTGGCTGCCGGCAGGGCAGGAGGGGACGGGGCTGGTGCGGGCAGGACAGGGGTTGCAGGGCTGGTGTAGGCAGGCTGAGGGGTGCAGCAGAGGCTGGCAGCGGGCAGAGGGGGCAGGGCTGGCTGGAGACAGGGGCTGGCTGCAGGCAAGGCAGGGGGGTGCAGCAGAGGCAGCTGGGAGCCCCAAGCCCTTTAAACAGCCCCCTGGGGAAACTTGGACACCCTGGTACACTGTACCGGGGCTTGGGCGCGGGGCCCTCTTAGGCGCAGGGCCGGATTCAGGGGAATCGGTTGAATTGGCCTAAAGCCGGCCCTGCAGCCAGAGGTGACAGGCCTTGGCCTTCCCCTCCCCCACGCCGTTATCCCTGAAGATGTCCAGTAGCAATGGTGGTTGGCAGTTGTACAGGTGGGTTCTGGGCACGCGCACCCACTCTTCCGCCCCCCCCCCCCAACGCTCGCTGCGATTGGCTCCCGGTGACTGTGACTAGACAAAGAACGCGCCGGGAGGGCGCCGCCGCCAGGACAGGCGAAGGGGAAGGGCCAGAGACGAGACAGGACAGGAAAGGAGGGGCGCGCAAGCTGACATACGTAATTTCCGCTTCCGCAAGCGGTGACGACGCACACATACGTAGCGCGCCGCGCGCGAGCCGTCCGCCCCCCCCCCATCTTACGCCTGTAGGCGCAGCGCGAGCGAAGCTGGCGAGCAGGGGGTTCGAGGCGGCGTTTCGGTTTCGCTCAGTGAGTGAGCGGCGCGCGGAGCCCAGCGCGCGCCACGACCATGAGGCGCAGCAAGGCCGAGGTGGAGCGGTACATCGCCTCGGTGCAGGCCGCGGCCCCCTCCCCCAAAGAGGTGAGCGGCCCGCCGGTGTCCCCGCCTGCCGCCCGGGTGATGCCGGGGCTGGGGTGGCGGCTTGTTCTCCAGTAGTGAGGGCCGCGGAACGGGGCGAGTCCATCGGGTGCCTGGGTCGCTGCTGGGCGCGTTCTACTACTGGCGCCCCTTGGCGATGGAGGGGGCTGAAGGGACTTGGTGCCTGCGAGGGGCGGCCGGGGCAGGGTGGCTGCCCCGATCTGGCACCGGCGGGGCCCCACGGAGCAGGCCCCGCCCGCGCCAGGGAGGCTGGAGGGGCAGCGAGTCACGGGCCGTGTCTGACAGGAGCCCGGCGTTCAACGCCGCTGCCCCGGCCTGGCCTCATTCGGTGTGGGAGGGGCCCGCCTGCCTCTCTCCCTGTGCGGGCCGGTTGCAAACGCCGGGCCCCTGGCTGTGGGGGCGGGGCTGGGAGACGAGCGTAGCAGCCGGGTCCCCTGACTCTAACGGAGACGGGTCTGAGCCATCCTCTTGGATGTGGGCGCTTTTCCTTCAGCCCTTAGACCTTCCCTCCGCGGTTGGGTTGAGTTGAGTTGAGGGAGAGCGATGGGATCGTGCAGGGAATCTCGTCCTGCTGCTTCTGCTAAGTAAAGGATTTAAGTCGCTAATGCAATGCTGCAGATTTGATTTGTCTGATAAACACTGGTATTGCTATCAAGGAAAAAAACATGCAATTTAGCTTTCAGGGTTATTAATTTGTAGGGCAGTAATTCAAGGGCCCAAACTTTTTTCACAAAACTTGGATCACATTTTAATAAAAAGTGGCTGACTTATCTCCCTGCTTGATCATGGGCTTGTAACATCCCCATTGCTACTACCACAATTGTTTACATGGAATTAGCTAAGAATGCATTACATTCTTATCTGGTAATGCACTTTGGAAATGAAAATTATAGCTAGTTCTATGTCACCAGTTATCTCTCTGCAGACCCCAGAAGATGCTCTCCAGATCACCAGTGGTCTAAACTGATATAGTTTAACATAGGCATTTAATTCTGGAGAGCCAGAGGTCAGTCTAATGCTTAAAACCTAACTGTTAACATTTGTTCTATAGTTTTAGTCTGATCAGTAATTGCTCTATGTTTCTGTGGCAGGAAATTTAACAGTGTTATATACTGCTTCATAGCCATATCTGTGCGTTTAATATATAATAAGCTTTTTAGGCAGGATTTGTGCACAAAACATAGGTACTATCTCATTGAAATACACATGCAGAGATTTTGTTGATCGTGGAAGTCATAGGATTCAGATGCCTTTTACAACCGAGACAATGTCAACAAATCTACTCAATTTAAAAGTTACACCTACCACCTATTTGTTGTTACATCACACTTTTTTAAATGTTTGCTCCTGTTCGCTGTATGAAAGACCCACACATAAACAGGGAATGCTGACTTTACGTGGGTAACGTTGTAGCTGATTGTACAGTGTGTACACAAAGTAAATAATGGAAAATAGATACTTCTCATTCTTCCTTTGTCCTGATCTTCTGTATTGTAAAATTAAGAAGGGACTGAAATTAACTATCCCTTGAAATTGTAAAGAAATGTGACTCACCAGACCTTTTCAAACTTATCAAACATATTTGTCCAATAACATAGTATTTATGGAGAAGATTAAAAACTAAACGTGTCTTATTAAAGGGTAAAAAAAAATAAAATGCATGCTTTTGTTCAAAAATAAATAATCTTTGTGCTGAAACACCAAGAGAGAAACTTAATATCTAGTGTGTGATTTGAGAGAGTTGAGGGATTGGAAATACACCGGACCCCCGCTAGAACGCAGGATTCAGGATCCATGCGCAGTAACGTGGGGACCGCGTTACCATGACTACCAATGTAAATAATTACATTTGGGAGCCATGGCTGCGACTGCATTCTAAAAGAATTTGCGCTATATAGGCGCGTGTTCTAGCTAGGGTCTGCTGTAGTGCTTAGAATGTAATGGGTCATCTTACATTTGCCCCAGATCTTAAATGTGATTAAAGTTGTGTTTTTTCTTTCTTAAAAAAAATAAAAAAATTGTGGTTGAGAACTTAATACAAACAAACCAAGAAATTCTGACCGTTCTTAATTTGATCATTACCTGTTAGGTTCACTTCCTCTGGGGCACCAGGCATTAGCCACTGTCGGGTAGACAGGATACTGGGCTGGATGGACCTTTGATCTGACCCAGTATGGCCGTTCTTATGTTCTGCCTCCATAGTTCATCCACTTTTCACAGAAGCACTCCGTGTCCAATAAAACCTTGTCCCTACATGCTTTATAGATAATTTTTGGGTTGTCTTTATTTGCTACAAATGCAGTGGTTCTCGAGCTGTGGTCTGTGGACCACCAGTGTTCCTCAGAGCATTTGCTGGTGGCTTGCAGAGATCTGGCTGGTCACGTGATTTTTGACTCTCCTTGTTTCCAGTTCCTAAATTGCATTAAAGAAAATTTAAAAATACATTGAATCTTTCTAGTGTCGCACTCTCTCGTAAGCAATTTCTGTAGCTGACACAGGGATGTTTCCCAATTGTGAATATGGGAAGTGATCCATAATACAATCTTTTTGTGAACTATTAAAACATTTGCGAAAATGTAAAGATTCCAGAGCTGATACCAGTATTTCAGAAATAAGTTACTTGGACTTCCAGTAGAAATATGATAGCTTGGTTTTGTTAGCATTGATGGATATGCTTTTGGAAGGAGAAATACTTGGCCCTTTCCAGTTGGTGCATATTAGAGGCTTGCCAGTAGCTGATGGCTGGACCCAATTTGCATGTAAAAGTCCAGAACTTCATTATATCTAAAACATTTATTTCTACTTCTGTCTTCCTTGATAGAGGAGTAGAAATTACTGTTGGCTGAAAAAAAGAGCAATTATCAGTTGTTTCCATACCCTATAGACACATTGTTGTTTGAGCACACAGATTTTTTTGGTCTGTGCTCCAAGGAGCTTACAGTCAAACAAAGACAAAATAAATCCCAGGGCAAACTTAAGAGGGGATAAGCTTTTGTACTAAATATCCTTTTAAACAGAGATTGGTATCTATTGTGGATTTTCGCTGTGACTTTGGCCCCATCTGCTGCTTCTGGCTGTATGTTCTGAACCATTCTCCTGCAGGGTCTTACAGATGAAAAGGGTGTATGTTTGGTTTGTTTGTTTTGCTACAGTTCCAAGTAAAATTAAGTTTGTAGCAAAAAATACAAAAATTCAAACTTAGCAATTCATTTATGTTGTCATTTTTTTACCCCCTTCTTTTTGGAATGATTTCACTAGTGTCATTTATTTATTTCCTCCTTGCTTCTCTGCATCTTTCACCTCTTCTGGTTTTACTTTTTTCTTTGAGACTTTTCAAAGACTTCCATTTTATCTTTTTATCTTGTTCATTTACCAACAACCCTTTTTTTGAAGTGATACTTTCTCTCACCTAGAAGGTCTGGAGGTGGATTTTTTTTCATTATCCCATCGGTGTTGATCCTCCACTTAACCAAAATGAGTTGCTACAGAAATGATAAGGTGCTCCCTCATTCCCCTTCATGCCTGTTTTTGTAGTATCTGCAGGTGCATGTCACCTCTATTGGTCCAGGGAGAAAGGATCTGCTTTTTCTCATCTCTCATCCTTTTTGTTACCCTTCATCTCTGTTTTCTTCTTTCTTTTGTCAAGAAGTGCCTGTTTCTCTGTTGCACAGGAGCCATGACAGGAGCTAGTCAGTTTCACTCATGTTCCTGCTCCAGCAATACTGTATAGGAGCAACTGAGGCACAAGGATGATCTTCCACTGTTAGAGATACAGTGGGTGGTAGAATGGAGAGAAAGTACTTTTGGTTGCTTCTCCCTTCCCTTGCAGAACATCTGTATTAATATCAGCTCACAACTATGTCTTTGTGGCACAAGCAGAAATTTTCCCTTTGGGGAGAACTATCAGGGGGTAATCAAGAGTAGTGTAGTTTGGGAATACTATGGGATTCCTATGCCATATTTAAACATCAGTGTTTGATGACAGACCTGTTGCAGTGTATAATTAAAAAAATTAATCATCTCCCTACTGGTGGATGGATGCATAACAAGCTTTTCTGGCAGCAAGGGTATTATATTGTGGTGCTCCTATTACAACCAAGCAGTGGATTTCTCTGGTTCACTAGGTAGCCTTAATTTCCCAACTGTATGCCATCTGTATGGTATTAGGTCTTTCTCTACAAAGATGTTATGGGGGAGAATATTACAGACCATAATGAAAAACTGGACTAGGGTTGATAACTAATGTGTCTGAAGTTTAGTCAGTTAGTACAGTATATGTTAACTGGGAACATTGTCTAAGCCATTTTGTGTCAAAAATATAGACGTATTATATATTTTAAGCATATTTATCATAACAATGTTTTTTCCCCTCCAGAAATCAATGAAAGGATTCTTTTTTGCTAAACTCTATTATGAAGCGAAAGAGTATGAACTTGCTAAAAGGTAAAGTATGTGTTGTTCTGTTTTCCAAAGAGCTTTACTGCTATAGAAATTAAATGGATACTGGAATTGTTACAAAGCAATTTCTGATACCTACTACTGAATGATCAAAACTGTTATTTCCAGACAGTGCTGATAGCACTTACTTGATACAGATCCATTGAATCGCTAATGGGGAAACCTGAAGAAAAATTGGAAATGGGGGACTGAAAAGTGTTCTTTATTCAGACAGCTGTCATTCAAACAGCATAGCGGAACTTTATCTTTTAGTTTCCGTAAGTTACTGTTTCTAAGTGATTCACAGACATAAGTCTCCAGTATTTTAGACACACATTTGCTGGCAAACAGGTAATGATGGCCCATATCAGAATAATGTTGGTTAATTTTTTTATTTTTATTTTTTGAGGCCCCAGAACAGATACCTGGAACTAAACACTCTGCTTGCTCTTTATCCTCGTAGTGCAGAGCACCAGTGAACTATGTTACGTTGTTTGACCGTCTGTTTCAGGTTTTGTTTCAGAATTATTCATTACATACTGACATGGTAACTGCTTTCTTACAGGTACATATCTACTTATCTTAATGTTCAAGAGAGAGATCCCAAGGCACACAAATTTCTAGGCCAGCTCTATGAAGCTGAAGATAACATAGAAAAAGCTGTGGGTTGCTATAAGGTAGGAAGTAAAAGTGATCAAATCAAGTGATTCTTGAATTATGGACAAATCCCAGAAGGGTTTTGTGTCACTTCTTATTTCTCTTTCCCAGCTTAAGTTACTAGATAGCCTCAATTTTATAACCCATGAACCTAAGCATATGCTAAGTTAACTCTGAAAAAAATCTTCTACGAATTGGAAAACATTCTGGCATATCTGTAGAAAAGCAGACTTAGGTCTGACATTAGTTCACCTAATGTGCATTATAAAAATAACTGTGACGAATCATACCAGTGATAGCTCTGGTTCTGGACAATGGCTATTATTTCAGGGACAGGTATAACTCTCTGCTCACCCTCCTTCAAATGAACAGTTAAGAAGTAACATGCCTATGGGGGAATATTTACTTCTAACCTTGGGTGATTGACTGGCTTATGTTCTAAAGCATGAGGATTTAGTCCTTATGAACTTTATCCTATCTAATGTAACTGGATATTCATATAAATATCTAGCCCTTTAATGAATTGTAATAAGACTTTTAGCTCAGTTTCTTGCAGCACTGAGTTTGTGAGACAGCTTTTTGTGATTCTTGTTATATTTTCCTCTCTTTCTCTCTCTCAAAATGTGTATTCTCTTCCCTGGTGCTGTGTTAAAGACCAGCAAAACCAAAGAAGGAAACTAACTTGCTATCCCTGGGAAAACAAAATTGACTATGGTCAGTACTGTCAAATGCACAAATTAAAAACATTGAAAGAAATCGAGGAAATTCGTCACCTGATCTTACTATTGATGCAATAGCTATAAGTGTAAAGAAAATTCAAACAGAAGTAACTGTATACTGTATCTGTCCTAGAGCTGATGTTTAAGAAACCCTACCATTAACTTCTTCCCACACTGAAAATTGATTAATAGGGAGTTTAGGCTGGTAGAATACTTTTTAAAATAAGGCATCAAGTTTGCCCTGGGATTCCCTAACAGGGTTCCCTATAACTTTATGGTGTGGATTCCAATTGCTAGTAAACTGCATTGCAGAATCAGGACCAAAACTTGTTGGTCTGACTTGTTCCATAAGCATATAAAAGTGTAAAACTACCAGCATACGTTTCTTCACCTAATAACTTTTTGAAAAATAAGCTTATTACAAACATGTCCAAAACATCTTGCGTAGTGTAGTACTATAACAGATTTTTGAAGCTGCTTTCATTGAACACTTAAAACTGTAAAAGTATGTGCTGATGAGTATTGCTGAGTAATCTGAGTAGTTTTTTCTGTTTATCTAGTTATATGCTGAAATATTCCTATTTCATACTAACTACAAAAAATAACAGCTGTTTGGTTTTTTTGTGGTGGTGGTGAAATATTAGCGTTCAGTGGAGTTGAACCCAACACAAAAAGATCTTGTACTGAAGATTGCGGAATTATTGTGTGACAACGATGTTACAGATGGAAGAACAAAATACTGGGTTGAGAGAGCTTCTAAACTCTTCCCCGGAAGCCCTGCTGTTTACAGACTGAAGGTAAACTGAAATTTTGAGGTGTGCTATAATCACTAAGTTCTAACTTGCATGCAGTTATTTTAAGCTAGGACCAAGACAGATTGGCCTGTCCATTCCATCTCACCTCTAGCTTTTTTGGTTAGTCTAAATCAGTGGTTCTTAATCTTTGTGGCTCAGGAACCCATTTGTATACCTTGATGGATCAGTGGCTCATGACAGGCCAATGCTTCTCTTTCCCACAGGGGTCCATCAGGGGATGGGGGCAGAATTCGTGGAGCTAAGATTCCAGATACTCCAGCCAGATGTGAATAGATGGGGAACACCCCACTGGCACCTGGGGGAGGGCAAGTGAATTGAGCCATCCTCCAGAAACACACAGCCCTCTCACATGGCCTGGGGGCAGGGGGGCGTGGAAGTTAAAGTGTGGAGGGGATCAGGGGGCCTGGAGGTGAGGTGGGGAGATTAGGAGGTCTGGGAGTGGAGTGGGGAAAGCGGGGGGGCAGCAGTGGGAGGGTTGGGGGAAGGATATGGGGGCATAGGAGCCATGGGGAAGGGCAGCAAGCTGATAGTTCCCAAAATACCACAGCCCCCATACATGCCCCTTGGTGGGCAGAGGGTAAAGTGGTGAGGTGATTTGGAGTCCTGGGGCAAAGTGGGGAGTTTGGAGGACAAGGGCCTATGGGTGCAGTGGGGAAACATCTGGGGACCAGGATGGATGTTATGACCGGGGGGAGAGGGGTTCAGTTGGCTGTGGGGCAGGGTATTGGGGAGTGGGGTACTTAACTGAGAACGTGACATCAACCACATCCTCCCGGCTCCTGTCCTGTGAGGCTGGCTGGGCTCGCCTCCCATCACCAGGTATTGCAACTTCAGCTGGGCCAAATTTGTCTGAGTTGTTGCTGCAGCCTGGTGCATGGGATCACTGTGCCACTCAAATTTTGCCCAGCTGGCCCCGTCGTCATGGTGGAGGGGCGGCTGGGTCAAACCTGAGCAGCACTGTGACTCAGTGCACTGTGTCACAGCACCCAGAATGGGGAGCTGAGCCCAGCCAGGATCGTGACCCTTTCATGCATTCTGGTGACCCAGTTTTGGGTCATGACCCACAGGTTGAGAAACCATGGTCTAAGTAGTTTAGGAGTCATCACATATCTTGAGTCTTACTCTTGTTCTTCTGTAATCTGAGATTTGTTCTTCTGTAATCTGAGATTCTCTCTTCATATTCTTTGATCACTGAAGATCCGCAAATTTTGAAGTCTTTGTGATGTGTTGAGGTTGATCTTCAGTATTACTATCGTGGCATGGACCATCTTTACTTTCTGTATCTGCACAACACCTCTCCCGGTGATATTCTAGGCCATGTCTAGGTTCCTAGGTAGAGCTGTGCAAATGATGGATTTTTTTAGTTCATTGACAGTTCCAAAAATTTTTGTTTTGGGTTGAACAGAAAACAAATTTATTCAAAAATTTTGGGGATTTTTTTTTTTTTTGAAAAGTCAGAAATGTTGGTTCAGAATATTTTGTTTTGACCTAACTCAAAACATTTCATGTAGATTTCAGACATTTTGATAAAAAGAAAGAGCTCGATTCACAAAAGGGCAGGAGGTCTGGGGGTGAGCTTCCTCCCTTTTAGGCACGCTCAATCTCTCCTGTTGAAGCAGTCACATAGGACGTGGGAGACACAAGTTCAAGTCCCCATTAATATGTCGTTATAGAAAGTGGAATAGCTTCAACAGGAGAGATTGAGAGCCCCATACCAGAATATCCCATAGCCCAGTGGCAAGGGCACACTCCTGCAATGTGAGAAATCCAAGTTCCAATCCCTCCTCTATGTCAGGCTGTCGGGTGGGGGGGATGTCCCACATCTCAGGTGAGTACTCTAACTATTGGGATAAAGCTTATAAGGGAGGCACCCCTCTTTTTTTGTAAATTTAGTCTGCTATCCTTTTGTCAAAATGCCTGAAATTGACGTGAAATTTTTTCGGTTGGGTTGAAACAAGTTTATTTCAACATTACTGAAGCGTTTCATTTTTTTTTCCTTCCTTCCTGTTCAGTCTAAATATTTGACAGATTTTTGAAACTGCTGGAAAAGTTGTCCCAGTTCTATTCCTAGTATTGTGGTGGTGGTAATGTTGCAGATAAGAACATAACGGTCATCCAATATGCATTACTTTGCATTTATCAACATTGAATTTCATCTGCCATTTTGTTGCCCAGTCGCCCAGTTTAGTGAGATCCCTTTGTAACTCTTCGCAGTCCACTCTGGAGTTAACTATCTTGAGTAATTTTGTATCGTCTGCAAATTTTGCCATCTCACGTTACCACTTTTTCCAGATCATTTATGAATGTTAAACAGCACTGGTTGCAGTACAGGCCTCTGGTGGACACCACTATTTACCTCTCTCTATTCTGAAAACTGACTTTTTATTCCTACCCTTTGTTTCCTATCTTTTAACCAGTTACTGATTCATGAGTGGAACTTCCCTCGTATCTCATGACTGCTTACCTTGCTTAAGAGCCTTTGGTGAGGAACCTCGTCAAAGGCTTTCTGAAAGTTTAAGTACACTATATCCACTGGATTGCCTTTGTCCAAATGTATATTGACCCCCTCAAAGAATTCTAATAGATTGGTGAGGCATGATTTCTCTTTATAAAAGCCATGTTGACTCTTCCCCAACATACTGTGTTCACTTGTGTCTGGTAATTCTAGTCTTTACTATAGTTTCAATTTGCCTGGTATTGAAGTTAGGCTTATTAGCCTGTAATTGCTGGGATCGCCTCTGGAGCTTTTTTAAAAAATAGGCATCACATTAGCTATCCTCCAGTCATCTGGTTCAGAAGTTGCTTTAAATTATAGGTTACATACCACAGTTAGTAGTTCTGCAATTTCATATTTGAGTTACTTCAGAACTTGATGTAGGGAGAACTTCCTGGTCCATGACAGCACTTCTAGTTCTGACAAGTAGCAGACCTTTAAACTGTTACTGGTTTCTTTGTCTAGTGATATATTTTCTGATCTGGGTTTATGGCTGACTACCTAGCAAGTACCAGGCCCAACCTCAGTAAGTCTCACGCTTTGCTTATTTGTTTTTGAGTTTTCTGGGAACAATTATGGACATCTCAATTCGTTAGAATCCCTAATTCTGTATTGATTATAGATCTATAAAAATATTGTTTTCACTTAAATGTCTGAAGTCCATCACAGAAGTCCATAACAGACACTGACTTTTTTGTGTAGCTTTTCCTATCTGAGGGATTAGTGTGCAGCAGCTTTTTTGATGGCATTGGGCTAGTTTCCTACTTTCTGTACTCTTGAATAAACACTTGGATAAATATTTGCTTTAAAAAAAAAAAAATTGTTGCTGCTTTTCCTTTCCAACATGGAGTCTGTATCTTCACTCCCATTCTTATGAATGAGAGTAATGAAGTTTGCTCTTTTCAGGTAACTAAGCATCTGTGGCCTGACTGGTGTATGAATGCATTAGTTTTCTAATGTATGCCAGCAATAACATAGTTCAAATTGTCCGTCTTTTTAAAAAGTTAACTGCTTTTTTAACAAAAATGAATCCTTGACTAGATACAGTGGTATAGAATAGGAATATAATGAAAAGAATATTCTGTAAAACCAAAATCCTACTAGATCTGACTGGATTCTCTGAGACTCCTTGTGCACTTACTTCAATAAAGAAACATTTTAAAAATATTTTTAAAATATCTCAAATAATGCTATTAAGTCTTATCAAATGAGTGTTTGTATAATTTGCTATATAAATGTCAATATAAATAAAACCTGACATACTCTCAACCACTTGGTCTATGCATAATCAGGTTGCTAAGAATAGGGATAACAAAGGAAACTGTCCTGTCATATGGTCAGTGATTAAAAAAAAAAAGTTTAAATGGAAAAGGAGATACTAAAAACACACTGCCTTTGTTTTTAATAGGAACAGTTATTGGATTGTAAAGGTGAAGATGGATGGAATCAGCTTTTTGACCTGATACAATCGGAACTCTATGCAAGACCAGATGATGTCTATGTAAACATCAGGCTAGTAGAGCTCTACCGTTCAAATAAAAGATTGAAGGATGCTGTGGCTCACTGTCGAGAGGCAGAAAAGAAGATTACTAGGCGATCAAGCTTGCAGTGGTGTTCGTGTGTTGTACAGACACTTAAGGTTTGTTAAATCCGTACTGTGGTTTTGGGAAAATCTCTTGTGTTTTCTATACTAGGCTGGTTCTTTAGTGGAACTAGTGTCTATCCTCCAAGTAGTTGGGGACTAAGGGACAGCACAGGGTCTATGGAAGAGTTCTCTTTTTTTTAAACTAAACTCCACCAAAACAAAAGGAGGTACAACACACTTCAGTTTACTCTCCATACTTTATTACATTTGTTCTTAATGTTTATACATAAGACTGTTGGGTTTGTCTCTTGAACAGATTTGGCGTAGCACTTCAATCTTTGTAGAGAGGCTTTGTTGCTGGAGAATCTGGGGGAGAACTGGATGTTAAGGTCCCACCTTGCAAATTGGAATATTCTGTGAATGTAACTAACATGCTCTAGGGGTGGTACTATTACCACCTCAAGAAAGGTGACTAAATTATGTCTTCTAATACATCTTTTCTAGGAATATCTGGAATTTGCACAGGACTCCGAGTCTGAAAAAAGTATTTGGAGAAACACCAACAGAGATCTGCTGTTGGCCTACTCCAACCTTGTGATAATGACACTTTCTACTAGAGATGTTCAAGAAAGCAGAGAATCACTTGCAAGGTACTATCTTCATCACATTCCTACTGTAAAAGACTTCTGAGTAATCTCTTGTCAAGGGGTGTCATTCTGTGCCATGGAGCATCAAACAGACTTCTTTCAGTGTACAGGTGGTTGAGGGAAACGACTAACTTTAAAAACAATTCTGTAGTAGTCACTGAGGCTGGTACTTCTGTCCTGTGTGATCCTGACTGATGCTGTGCATCTGCCTTCAGGATGCTGGCTGCTAGGCTGGAACTGATGAGTATCTCTTCACTTTAATCTAGGCTTGAAGACCCAGAGCAATATTTTTCCCATAAGCTTATACATGGTCCCTTGCTTGTCTCTTATCTAGTAAGAAAGAACACTTCATAACCGTACAGTAACCAATGTGTGTCTTCATATTGCTCAAGCAGCATAGGTAGGGCCCTACCAATTTCACGGCTGTGAAATAGGCCTTTCCCTGTGAAATCTGATCTCCACGAAATCAGGCAGGCTGGGGAGGAACAGGACTTGTCCTTCCCCTGCACGGCTGTTATCGGAGGGAGATCAGACCCACCTCCATAGGCAGAGCAGAAGAGGGTGTACCATCCTCGCTTCTACGCTGCAGCAGCCCCAGAGTTGGGCTCTGGGCTGCCGCTCCCACGGCTGTTGCTGGGCTCCTGCCGCAGCTCTGGGCTGCTGTTCGTTCTCTCTCTCTCTCTCACTCCCTCCCACCCGCAAGTCTTGCCAGGGCTGGGGGATGCATGGGCTCCAGCTGGGGCTCGGGACTGCCATCCCTTGCAGCTGCAGCTCCAGCTCCTACCCAGGCCACACTCCATCTCTGGGGCTTCTGCTCCCTTCCCTCCACCCCCGGCTTCTGCCCAGGCTCCGGATGCTTGAGCTCCGGGGCTTCTGCCCCCTCCCCGGCTCCGGGCACCTGGACTTGGGGCTGCCAGGGCTGGGGTACCCATTTTTCAAAATGTCCAGGGCCCCTGGGCATGGGCCCCATGATCCCACGCGTTAATCCACCACTGGGCCTGACTAGCAGCTAGGAGCCCCTGATTGGGGCACTCCCAGCAGCACTGGAAGATTGGACCTACCTCCTCCTCCAGGAGCCTCCTCCAGCTTCAGGAAACTACGCAGCTGCTATCTTCAGAGCTGGGCTCTGAAGGCAGCATAGAAGTGACTATGGCAATCCTGCAACCCCCCTACAACAGCTTGTGTGTCTCCCCCCCCCCCCCCCCGCTTGAATCAGGACCCCCACAGTTACAACACCATGAAATTTCAGATGTAAATATCTGATATCATGAAATTGACCATGGCTTTGGTTAATTCGGATCATATGCTCACTTGGTTCCAATCACCTTCTGTATGTCCCTTTTACCACCACTTACTGTTTGTTTCATTCTAATCTTGCCCCAAATGATTCACTCCTCTCTCTCCATCTCAACACCCGCTTACGAGGTGCAGCCATGTCTCTTGAAGAATTCCTTTTATTTTTGAGGCAATGCCAATGGGAGAACTGACTCAAGGAATGCATTGAGGGATTGTGTTCTTGCTAAAGAAGTGGTTTTGAGAGTGGAGGGACAAGATATCAAAGCATAAGATTTACTAATGGGAGTAGAATGTACTTAAAAAAACAACTTTAGAGCATTGAAAACTTGAGATTCTGGTGCATCGAGCCATTTGATTCACTATCATGCAAACATACTAATTCAATAATCTTACTGACATAACGACAAGTCTCAAACCACTAGTATACAGTTGTCCCTAGTTTTAATGACTTTTTGTTTGTACTATAGTTTTGATCACGCTCTTCAGTCTGTGAAACCATATGTGAATGGGAATGATGAGCTGTCTATTACATTCTTGGAAATGAGAGGTCACTTTTACATGTATGCTGGAACTCTCTTGTTGAAAATGGCCCAGCACAGTGAGAAGCAATGGAGAGCTGTATCTGAACTGGCAGCTTTGTGTTACCTTATAGCTTTTCAAGTAAGCTGTTTTCAGTTTTTGTATTATGCATTAGTTGATATAGAACTCATTTTTATTTTATTTTGAACTGTAGTTCTCAGATGAGCAGCACTTCTATGTACATGTCTTACAGCTGTTAAACAATATTTTACGACCTTTCAGTTTGTTGTAGAAAATCTGGGGTAGGTGAGTGCACGTTTTAGCTCTTGCTCTTATCAGAAGTAAGGCTGTAATGGGTTAGCATTTTTATCACCTTGGATGTATCACCTTTGCTCTGACTACAACTACACCATGTACCTGCCAGTGTAAAATTGGCCCCAGCCTTGAGGAGGTACAGATCCTTTTATGTGTTTGCCCCACACCCAGTGTGTTGTGGACACAGCAGAGAATTTGGGCTCAATCCTTCACCTTATTAAATCAAAATATCTCCTTCCACCTTGGCACCTGTAATCTGGGAATAGTCTGTATTCATGCCAGCTTAATCTTGCTATTAATTTACACTTCCCAGAGATGTCTAGCAAAAAGACAGACTTAAACGTTAATTAAGAAGAACTTTTTGGGGGGCCGGAAAGTGGTGTCTGGTAACTGAAAAATAGTAACTTGCCATGATGATATTAAACTTCCTTCATGTTCAATAAATTATAAATTTTGGATTTTTTTATTTTACTAACAAAAAGCTAGAGGGGAGTTTAACTTTTGAAGCAGTAACTTCTTGGTTCCTGACTCTTGTGTAATTCCCACCAGGTCCCTAGACCAAAGACAAAACTAATAAAGGCAGATCAAGCTGGACAAGATATGCTGGAAATGTTAGCCTGTGATCGACAGAGCCAGTCTGGTAACAAGAATATTAATTTCAACTGTTTAAAACAAAACTAGTAATATGTTCTTTCCCAAATGGTATATACAAGAGATGGGTTTTTTAGTGATTTGAAATTGATACATAATTAAACATTTTGCTGTTTAAATTCATGAAAAATGTTCAAAGCTTCAAGTAGGTTTGTATAAAAAGCAAGTCTGATCATGATACACTTAAGTTCCCATATCTTCCTCTTAACTTAGCACTCATTTTTTAACTGTTTCAACATTCTTAAACTACAGAAACTGTTCTTCACATTTTTGAATAGATTATAAAACTTTTGAAGTTGCTACCTCAGTCACCTTAAAATCCTTTCTGCCGTAGCCCCTACAGACACTACCTGTTATGCCCTGCTCCTATTATTATTACCATGTCTTCCTTCCCCACCACAACATCTGTTGTTTCTGAGCCACCTTTTTCTTTGTCATTAATTTAAGTTGTGAATTCTAGGCTAGGGACTGTGCTGTAGGAATGCGTTGTGGTTAAACGACTTTAGGATGGGGTGCTTTTCAGAAATTTCCTTGCTATGGAAGGGACCATTCTACTTAAGCCATAGCTATTCATATTGAAGGTAATTCCAGGGCCCCTGGAATACCAAGAATTATGGCTTTCCTATTTGCTATACTAGTCCTACAAAGATTTCCATATCTTTATGTTTAGATGATTGAATTTAAGAATTCTTTGGTCTGACTGCCTCACAAAGGGTAGCATGAAAAAGACTTGAAAACGTGTGGGGCTTAAATCCTGGCCCAATTGATGTCTGTTGGAGTTTTTCCATGGACTTCATTGGGGCATGGATTTCACCCATAATCTTTAATTCTTGACATGTTGGATTAATGCTCTGAGACATGCTTGCTACTAAACAATCTTAATTGCACTACTCGTATTTAAAATAATTCTGTGTGAATATGTTTTGCTTTACAGGTCACATGCTGCTAAACTTAAGCCATGGCAAGCAAGACTTCTACAAAGAGATTGTGGAGTCTTTCGCAAACGAAAGTGGGCAATCTACTTTATTTGATGCACTCTTTGAGAATGGAGCTCCCAGAGAGAGAACTTTCCTTGGCACTGATAATATCAGAAATGTCTGTATACAGGGACCAGACCGTGTGGAGCTAGGCAGATATGATATTGGTAAGAAGCATCGCTTAAGAACACTTTACACTTACTTTCTATATCTTGGTGTGATGTTTCTTCTGATTTGAAGAAAAATCCTGCAGATAATAGACTGCAACCAAGTATAAATGGCCTTTATACAAATAGCAGCTTTGACAATCTACAACATGGCTATAACATAGACTTTATCAAATATTAAAACAGATGCCTCAGGCAAGCAACCCATTTCTCACAGAAATGTCAGAGGGGAAATATATTAGCCTTGAAGTATCTGTAGAAGATCATTAAACCTGGCTGTGAGACAAAAAAGAGAGGAAGTAAGTTCAAGAGCCATAGCTCTTTGAAGAGGATAATCTATTAGCAACCCCTTTGTTAAAATAAAGGACTGCTAACTCAGGAACTTCTGATGGTGGTAATGTATGCAGTATTACAGAAATGACACCTAGATCTAGAGGAAAGGTATTCCATAGGCAAGTGAGTTTACAGTTCTAAATACCATTCTCTAGCATCCCTACTTTCATCTTAACCGTGTGTTGTGCAGACTTACTGGCCTGTCCTCGCTGGATGGTCAGTTTGAAATGGTAGTTACTTCGGAGAGTTGGTCAAGCAGCTTTATTCTACCAGAATACGTACTTACACATATCTTGCTTCAAAAAAGGGAATTGAAGAAATAAAAAGCTCATCTAAATAGATATATTTTAATTGTTTGCTTCTAAATTAAAAACTTACAGTTAAGATAGCACTGTTAGCTACAAACCAACACTTCTGCTTGTGGAGTCTGTCTAGCTTCGGAAAATTTGGTGATTTAGGTAAATCCTTTATACCTGTCTGTATTCAAGCACTGTCTTAATTAAAAAAAAACAAAACAAAAACCAAAAACCCAATTCAATTGATTAAACTGCTTTGACAGCTTCCAGCTAGCTCACATTTAGTCTATTTATGAAATGTATAATGCAGCTGTTGGTCTTAAACTATAAACTTATTTGCCCCAGTATAAACATACATTATTCACCTGATAGCTAAAATAAGCACACTTACTCTTTTTACATTCATTTTATATAGTGCAAAAAAGTGGCGATTGGGAATGTGGGGTGGTTAAAACGAAATAAATGTTAGGATGCTGCCAAGTGACTGTTGTTAACCTCTAAGGCTGATGCAGCATGTACACTTACGATGCCTGAAGTGACGTCTGAAACACTCCATCTAATTCTACAATATCAGAACTTTTAGAGCAAAATCATGGAGGTAATAAGACTTCATTTGCAGTGTAGCTTGGAGTTTTCATGCTCTGTCACCTGCTCATGGCCCCCTTCTGCCAAACTTACTTTCCTCAAAGCATAGATAATTTTTTGAGTGCTTAGAAATGCAAACATAGACAGAATCGATTAAGATACTGAATAGAGAGACAAGGTGGGTAAGATCTTTGATTGGACCAACTTCTGTTGGTGAGAGAGGCAAGCTTTCGAGCTTACTTAGAGCTCTGCTTCAGGTCTGGGAAATGTAATCTGAGTGAATGTCTACACTGCCGTTAAACTCCCGTGACATGACTTGGGCTTATGGGGCTCGGGCTACACTGCTCTACAGCCAGAATGCCTCTGAAATAAATGTAGTCAAACTTTACTAATTCTGGGTCACTGAGAACGAAAATGATGCTTAAAATTGTTGATTGGCTCTAGTTTTCAAGATATGCTATTGGGTCAGTATATATGACCCTTGACTTGGGAATGGCAGAGGATAAGTGTGTTATAAAGGGAAGGGATCTCAATTTAAACCAGAAATGACTAAAATACATCTTTGACTGGATATATGAATAAATCTGACTGGGTTTGGACAGTACTTCCTTTTTAGGCAAAACAATGAATGATGCAATCTGAAGCTGGTATTGCGTCATACATGATATGAATTGCATCATGTTATTCCTAGAAGTCATGGATGATGCAATCATAACGAAGCTTACATCATTCTGCTGAACAAATTGCCCTAGATCAGCTCTAGAAATCATACAGTGTCGTGCTCTCTTATTTGTCAGTGTTTGATTTTGCAAAGGGACACATTTCTGTTTAGCCAAGTGAGCAGAGATGCCTTGTACTTGTGTGAACAGTGCAAATAACTTCTGCTATGTTTGTGGTGAAGTGACTTTTGCATCACAAAAGCACAGTATAACCACTATGGTTAAGAAAGCCTATCACCTTTATTTTGGCTGCAAAATTGGAGATCAGGACAAGAGGCGGGCCCCACACATATGCTGCAACACTTGTGCAACAGATCTTCACCAGTGGTTGAACAGGAAAAGGAAATCTATGCCTTTTGCAGTGCCAATGATTTGGAGAGAGCCAACAGATCATACCAGCAATTGTTACTTCTGCATGGTGCTTCCAGTTGGGAAAGGTGTGTCAAAGAAGAAAAAGTGGACTGTGCATTATCCAAACATTCCATCAGCTATACGACCAGTACCCCACGGAGAAGGACTGCCGGTTCCTGATGCACCAGAATCATTCTCACTTGAGTCAGACGAGGAAGAGGATGAAACTTCTGGTCCTGAACCATCAATGTCACAGGACCCACATTTTCTCCCATCCTCCTCCTCTGAACCACACCTCATAACACCAGGTGAACTGAATGACCTTGTCAGGGATTTGGAACTACCCAAGAGTAAGGCAGAGCTGTTGGGCTCCAGACTACAGCAGTGGAATCTCCTGGCAGGTGATGTTAGGGTTTCCATGTTCCGTGACCGTCAAAAGGATCTTGTCCCATTCTTCTTCATGGAAGGTGATCTTGTAGCCTGCAACAACATCGATGGTGTGATGGCAGCCCTCAACATCGTTCACGATCCAGATGAGTGGAGACTGTTCATTGAGTCATCAAAGACGAGTCTTAAAGCTGTTTTACTGCATAATGGCAATGTTTTGCCATCAATTCCAGTTGGTCATGCAGTCCATATGAAGGAAACCTATGACAACATGAAACAACTTTCGAGGTGCATAAACTATGACCAACATCAGTGGCAGCTTTGTGGCGATTTGAAGGTTGTTGCTCTCTTGCTTGGTCTGCAGACTGGATACACAAAGTACTGCTGTTTTCTCTGTGAATGGGATAGTCGTGCAAGAGATTCCCACTACATCAAGAAAGATTGGCCACTCCGACAGTCATTGGAGCCTGGGAGGAAAAGTGTTCAGCATCCACCACTTGTTGAATCAAGGAAGATTTTATTACCACCCTTACAGGTCAAGATGGGTCTGATGAAGAACTTTGTCAAGGCCATTGACAAAACACAAGCAGCTTTCAAGTACCTCCGTGGAAAATTTCCAAGGTTAAGTGAAGCTAAGATAAAGGAAGGTGTCTTCGTTGGTCCTCAGATTCGTGAACTTCTTCAAGATGATGCATTTGACCATGTACTGCGTGGCAAGGAAAAGATGGCATGGAAAGCCTTCCAGTTAGTGGCAATAAATTTTCTCGGAAACAACAAGGCAGACAACTACAGGTTGTTGGTGGAAAACCTCGTCAAGGCATACAAAAGCCTTGGTTGCAACATGTCACTAAAGATACATTTTTTGCACTCTCATCTCACAGATTTTTTTCCACCGAACTGCAGAGCAGTGAACGACGAGCACGGCGAGCGATTTCACCAGGACATTGCAACAATGGAGAAACGCTATCAGAGCAAATGGAGCCCATCAATGCTTGCAGACTATTGCTGGACAGTGACAAGAGATGCTCCATTTAATGAATACAAGAGACAAGCCAAGAAGCGCCGAGTAGACACTGAATAGGACTAAACTATGTACATAATAGTATTTTGCCTTTTGTTTCATAATAAATTTTATTTATATAACCCTTTTGCTGATTTTTAAAGTGTTACATAAACAGGACAGGTGAAATATTATCACATAAAGCAACCATAAACACATGAAAAGACCTAGGTTTACAATTTATGATTAAAACTCTACTATCTACATAATATACATAAACATAAAATGTAAAAACTTAAATATCTTAGAAACAGTAGCCAATCAGTTGTTTTAATTGTCATATTTGAATTCAGCACATCAAAATACATAGTAGCACGTTTTATCTCTGAAGCAGACGACTTCTCAAAAATTGTAGACCAGTGCTATGGGGCTGTTTCACCGAAGTGCAGACTTTCAGGCTTAGGCTGGAGCCCAAGCTCTGGGATCCTTCCACCTTGCTGGATCCTAGAGCCCAGGTTCCAGCCCATGCCTGGGAATCTATACTGCAGTGAAACAGTCCTGCAGCCTGAGCCCCGCAAACCCGAGTGAGGTGGTACGGGCCAGCCACTTGTGTTTAATTGCAGTGTAGACTTACCCAGAGTGTTACAGCTAAATACAAGGTAGAACAGATTGTTTGTTTGGCATAAGTAGTTAACCCCTTTCAAGGTGAAGTGGCCTGTTAACACCCCTCCAGTCACAGGGCGGGGGGAGCAGCTTGGGGGGTTGTAAACCATAAAGTGAGTCTCAGTTCAGTCTGTGATTTTTAGTGTCTAACAAAGTTATGAATTTACACTCCCAGTCTCGTCTTTTGAAAGTGTTGTGCACGTTTCCTTTGCAGATGGGGATTGATAGGTCAAATATAGAGTGATTGCTTTATGAAAAGCATTCACCCATCCTGTAACCCACTAGCAATGTCCGCAGCTGCTTCCCCCTCCTTCCTTTCTCCCCTATGACTGGAGGGATATTAATGGGCCACTTTACCTTGAATGGTCCCTGGAAATATGTTAACTACTTATGCTAAGCAATCTGTTCCACCTTGTATTTAGCTGTGATGCTCTGAGTACATTTCCCAGACCTGAAGAAGAACTCTATGTGAGCTCAAAAGCTTGTGTGTCTCACTAAGGCCTTGTCTACACTGGCGCTGTACAGCACTGCAACTTGTTGCGCTCAGGGATGTGAAAACACTGTGTGTGTCCCCCCCCACCCCCGAGTGCAGCGCTGTAAAGCACCAGTGTGATCAGAGCCTGCAGCGCTGCAAGCTACTCCCCTCGGAGAGGTGGAGTACATACAGCGCTGCGAGAGTTCTCACAGCGCTGGCGGCGCGACTACACTTGCACTTCATATTGCTGCTGCGGCAGCGCTGCCGCGGCAGCGCTGTGAATTCCCGAGTGTAGCCAAGGCCTAACAGAAAGTTGGTCCAATAAAAGATATTACTTCACTTACCTTGTCTCTCTCATAACCTGGGACCGACACGGCTACAACAATACTGCATAGATAAGATGGTGATGGCATTTTTATATTTAAAATAAAATTATTCTCCAGAGATAACACATGGGATCTATTTGCCTCTGAGGAATGGACTTGGGGGCTTAGTCATAGAAAGAGAAGTAGATTCAAAGGCAGGAAACCAAAATGTTTGGCTGGATTATCATTTTTTAAAGATTTCATAACTTAATAATTTTTTAATGGAATAAAATGCAGTTTTGATAAGATTACTGTTTGCGCGGATACTGCTGATACAGACTTTAGAAGTAAACAATCATTTGTTTCTGTTTAGGCGCAATTCGAGTGCACAATGGTTGTCTCCAGCACCTTACGTGGCTTGGTTTACAGTGGAACTCCATGTCAATCTTACCTGAAATACGCAAATGGTTAAAACAACTTTTCCACTTGCCCCAGGAAACATCAAGACTTGAGACCAATGCTCCTGAAACAATCTGTATATTGGACCTTGAAGTAAGGAAACAGTTTAAGCACTGAAATTTACTACGCTATGGAGAATTGCACAGTATAACATGTATTTATTTTATGAAAACAGGTATTTCTACTTGGAGTGATATTTACTAGCCACTTACAATTACAAGAGACATTTAATACTCACTACAGTTCACATCAGCCTCAATTTTTACCTCTGCCAGTGAGCAAACAGCTCTGTAGTGAAAGGCAGAGATCCTGGTGGGATGCTGTTAATAACCTTATTCACAAAAAAACAATGTAAGTGGTGTTCTTATTTATTTATTTTTTTTAACATTTTACTAAATCTAAGTCACTTCCAGCATGAGAATCTTAGTACTACTAATCAGATGACTGTAGACTCTTGTAGCATGTACTTCATTATTTCAACACCTTCAATCTTAGACACTCGAATTTTGATAGTAAACATTTCTGAGAGTTTTGAAAGAGACTTCTATGGTATTTCTATGCTGCAAGTGAAGGTGTCGTTGTACCATGGGTAGGCTATCTTTAAACTAACCAGTAAGGGTAACAATAGTACTGAAAATGTGGTGTCACGGACTCCAGCGCAGGATAGTAACACAAGTAACACTTGGGCAGCTAGCCCAAATACAAGTCCATGCCTCTTCACAATTGTTGTTACGCATGATTAAAGCTAGTACAGTATACCTACCTGTGGTACAATCACAGCTGTAGTTGCAGTGGCAACATACCTTTAGAAATGGATTGGTGTATGTAAAGGGATTCACTCAATGCAGGAGCATCTCCTTGTGGCTGGGCGTGGCATAGCAGCTGACTCCCTGTGTGGTGACCCCTGCCCATTGTCGCTTCAGTGGTCTCTCTTCCCGCAACTTAGCCCTTCAACCAGGTTACATTTTAGTCCATCCCTTCCTGTGTAAGAGTCCGATGACGTTATAGCAGATCTTCCATCTGTCACTGGGCTCTGTTCTTACACCCCTTACCTCAGGAGGTTTCACTTCACCTTCCTCTGTGGCTGGTAGAGGAACCCAGACCCATCCTCTACAGACCCTGTAGCTGGCAACCAAGGTCTACTCCCTCAGACTCCTTCCTGCCTCCCTGGACTGCTTCCTACATCTTTTATTCCCCAGACAGTGCTTGCAGACTCTTTCCCTGAAGCCCTTTTCTGCTGCAAACTTACTGGCTTTATAATTACCACCCAGTCCCGCTCCTATAGGGCTTCATTATCAATTATACCTGGCTTTCTCTTTCTGTCAGGTACTACCAGTATGTTAATTGGCCTCACAGGCCTATCTAAATCCTTCAGGGCCTGTGTGGGGTGCACACCTTGATCAGGATAGTTCTGCAGATATATGGCAAATGGGAGGCAAAAAAGGGATTAAAACCAATAATCTGCATGATAATAATTTATCTGCATTATTGTAATGGATTGACAAGCAAAAGTTTTCCATAAAACAGAGCAGGCTAATTAGGCAATGTGTCCATTACTTTTCAGACCAGGAACAGCAGCAAAATTAAGACTTCTAGTCCAGCATGAAATAAACACTCTCAGAGCACTGGGGAAACATGGACTTCAACCTGCCCTAATTGTTCACTGGGCAAAATGTCTTCATAAAACAGTAAGTTGCCAAAAATATTTTTACCTTTATTATAACTTAAATAATTAACGCTGTAACTTAATCTTTATAACTTACATATTTCTGTTTGGCGTGTTGTGCTAAGAATGATAAAATATTTTACAATTTAGCAATTAGTAGAAATAAACTGAAAATGTAGTAAATATTCACTTGATCATGTTATGCCAAACGAAATAACTTTTTGCATTCCTTTTTCCAATAGTCATTTGGTATCCTTTTAAAATCTCACTTTTTTTTCTAGCTACATGTATTGCATGCGTTATGTAGGCTTGTACAGAGACTGGATGAGACTCACCTGAGGAGTCAGAGGTGCATAAGACAAAACCAGAGCTTTTGAAGACTGTCTGTAGTTGAAGCAAGTTAACAGTTTGAATAATATCTAGTAATAGCTGAAATTCCTTAAAATAAACACTCTTCTATTGTGCTTCCTTCACAGGGCAGTAGTCTAAATTCTTTCTATGACCAAAGGGAATACATTGGACGAAGTGTTTATTATTGGAAAAAAGTTTTGCCTATGCTGGAAATCATCAAAAAGAAGAATAGTGTTCCTGAACCTATTGATCCTTTGTTCAAACACTTCCATAGTGCAGATATTCAGGTACTAACATAACTAGCTGGATTAGATTGAGGGGCTGGAAGCAACCTGAAACCTACTCTGTTGTAGAGCTGTGTAAATAACTGTTGTTGAGGAAGGGAGAGAGGTGATTCACTGGCAGTTCTGAAATCTTGTTTTGTGTCAATCCAAAGCACAATATTTTGTGAACTAAAGTTGGAAGGGACTTCATTTTGGGTCAACCAAAATGTTTTGTTTTGATTTTGGGCACCGTTAACTTTTAAATAAAAGGAAATGAAATTTTGGGCTAGATTCATAAAATCCCAGAGGAAGTAGTACTGGTGGCCACATTTACCTAATAGCCTAATGGTTAGGTACTCACCTGGGATGTGGGAGACCCAGATTTGAATCACCTCCCCAGAGTGGGGATTGGAACCCAGGTGTTCTCCCTCCTGGGCCAGTGCCGTAACCATCAGGCCATAGTGTCATTCTCAGTGTCTCTTTGGTTTAGTGACTATTGATTTATACTAAGTAGAACAGCTACAATAGGGATCTGGGTCTCCCACATCCTGGGTGAGTGCCCTAACCCCTGGGCTGTTGAGTAAAAGGGGTTTTGTGACTCTAGCTTGACACTTACAAAACTATGTATGCAGTGTAGCTGTAGCCAGATTGGTTCCAGGATATTAGAGAGGGTGGGTCAGGTAATATCTTTTATTAGTGAGAGAGACAAGCTTTCTCTGTTGGTGAGAGAGACAAGCTTTCTAGTTCACCCAGAGTTCAAGACCTGTGTAAGCTCAAAAGCTTGTCTCTCACACCAACAGAACTTGGTCTAATAAAAGATATTACCTCCCCCACTTCGAAAACTGTTTTTTGACTGAAACAATTAGTTGAAATAGACACAAATTCACAAAATGTTTCCCTCAACTTGAATCTGCCTTTTTCAGCTAAAAAAATTTTTTTGATTGAAAAACTTGACCCAGCTTTACTCTAATGCTTCAAATGAGTGCAGAGTTCTGATTTCTGGTAGAGTTTTGTACATTTCCATGACTTGGTTACTGCCTTAATTTCTTAGCAGCTTTAATAACCTTGTCATAAATTTTTCCTAATGCCTCGTTTAAGCTTGATCTTCCAATGTCAAGCTGTTGCTCATTGTCTTGTGTACATAAACTGTGCTATTAGAGTAGTACCTTCCTTTCTTTATTTTTGAAAAATTACAAATTTTTATGCCTTTATACTGTGTCCTCTCTTGTGATAAGTAAAATAATTTGATCTTCATGTTGCATGAGTGGGGCCCTACCAAATTCACGGCCATGAAAAATGCGTCACAGACCATGAAATCTGGTCTCTCGTGTGCTTTTATCCTATACTATACAAATTTCACCGAGGAGACCAGTATTTCTTAAATTGGGGTCCCTGACCCAAAAGGGAGTTAAAGGAAGCGGGGGGGGGAGGGTGTCACAAGGTTATTTTAGGGGTATTGCCAGCCTTACTTCTGCACTGCCTTCAGAGCTGGGTGGCCAGAGAGCGGCAGCTGTTGGTTGGGCGCCCAGCTATGAAGGTGGCGTCTCCGCCAGCAGCCTCGCAGAAGTAAGGGTAGCAGTACCGCAACCTCCCTACAATAACCTAGCGAGACCCCCCCCCCTCCCCCAACTCCTCTTTGTGTCAGGACTCCTACAATTACAACACTGTGAAATTTCAAGATTTATATCATTGAAATCATGAGGTTTATGATTTTTAAAATCCTATGACCATGAAATTGACCAAAATGGACCATGAATTTTGTAGGGCCCTATGCATAAGGCATAATCTATTATCTTTGTGACTTTTTTTGTTTTTGTTTGGATTCTAGTTTAATCCATTTTTTTTTACTGAAAAGCCCAGAGCTTACAGCAGTCTAGTTAGTCTTCCAAAGGCTTTGTAAAAATAAATGATTACATCATTGTTCTTATTAGAGACCTTCAGGCCTTAGGGAAAAGTAGTAGATAGATGTACCTTAAGGATTTATGCTGCTGCCCATCACTGTAGTATGAGTACTGAATCCTCACTGTTTGTCATGTTTATAATTTCTCAATACTCTAGATTTTGTTCCATATAACTCTGTTATTAGGCTTTTCCCCTCTTTCTTTCCTTATTTTCTTGTCTTCCATTTCTGTACTGTATTGTGTTGGATGACATAAGGCTCCTGGATACATTGTTGCTTGAATTTATGGCATACAGAGTTCAGCCAACTCTTTGCAAGGAATATTCTTAATTCTCCCCTTTCTAGAGCATGTAAGTAACTTCATGTGAGCTCCCAAGTGTCAGCAATTCAACACTTGGGCCAAATTCTCTGCTAGTAAAACTCAGTGAGATGTGAAGTCAGTTTGCCAGAGGTTAAGCTATTGCCTTAAAACCGTTTAGGGCATCGACTCTCTTACAGTCTGGTATAGAGATGCCATGATATGAGAACCTGAATAGCATCTAGGTGTGGGAGGAAAACCCTTTTGATTCAGTAATCTGTAAAATAGGGATAAAGCCCCCCTCATCACTGGGATGTTGTGAAAATAAATTCTTTAGTGTTTGTGAAGCACTCTCATACTATGGTGGGTATGGAAAAGCCCATGAAGAAATAATTCCATATTAAGTGCAGAGTTTGAGTAGTGTGTCTAGTAAAGAAGGTATAAGGAAAAAACAATGTGGAATAGCTACTCATTCATTGTGCAGTGTTCATCCTGAGCACAGAACAAGACAGGGATTGTGTGGAAAAAATATTGTGGTCATGAAAATAAAGACTGTCCTAATACATATGCTTAAGGGGCGGGGCTGAACTAAGGTTGCAAAGGCATTTCCTAAATTTAGTGCCTGAATTTGCAACCTTAATGTTTTTAATGTAGGGTTGTGTATGTAATTTCCTAGCTTTTAAAAAGGCAAACTGCAAGGTAAATTCTGCTTAGCTCCTGTGGCACTGAACCTCAGCTTGTTCAGAACAGGTGGAATCGTCAAGAACTGTGGCAGCAAAGTCGCAGCAAGTCTCCATTGAGCTTTTTATATTCTTAATACATGCAAACTACTGTTCTTAATGGCTTGTAATTTGGCCAAATTTGGGCTGTTTTTCACCGGTATCTTAAAAAAGCACATCTCTGACACACAGGCCAACAGTCTGCCAAATTTCAAGTTTCTGCTCAAAAGCATGGAGGCAGTAGAAGTGTTGGATTAAAAAGTTGTAAGGAATTTTTTATCATGGGCAAAACAATGTACGTTTCCTAACCTTGTTCTTGGAAATGGCTGGAACATTTGTGTTGAAATTTTCCAAAAAATTCCGCTGGAGGTAGACACGAGCATGTAAAATTTCAGCCTCAACAATTAGTTTGGCAAAATTTATAAGCAACTGAAAACAGGGTCTTATGGTTGCCTGACATTCTCCTTAGTTATTGGTAGTGCTACCAGCTCCCCTTATAACTTTTATCCCCAGATTCATATAGAAACTGAAATTGAGTAGACTCAAATTGCTGTCAGCTGCACAAAGTAAACAAGTCAAACAAGTTTTCTTTCAGTTTCAGTAATCTTAAATGGTAATAGTCCAATGGAAAGCTTAAATGTTTAGATATTTTTAAAGTTGATAACATCTTTTCAAAATGTTACACAGTGGGGACAATTCAATTGGATTTCCATTCTTAACTTTTTTCCAGCTAATTTCATGTGACTCAAACGTGTGTGGGTTGTGGTGGGTTTTTTTTTTTTTTTTTTTTTATATTCCCTGTGCAGCAATAAATGTTTTAGAAATATTATTGTGACTATCAAACTGCTCTCAAAAATACAAAAAGGACACATTGGCATCTGTTGTTTTTTTTTTTTTTTTTAAGTAAGGGGAAATAAACTTCCAGTAGGAATGCTTTTTTAAAGCACTTCCAAGAGCGTGAGGTTAAATGTACTTTGTATCAAGCAGTTGCCTAGAGGATGTAAGCTTTACTTTTAGTTTTTGACAAAACTTCTCTTTGTAGGTTTCTCAGGTTGCAGAATACGAAGAGGAGGCATATATAGCATTTGCTATGTTGGATGCAGTTGATGGAAAAACCGAGGATGCTTTGCTAGCACTTGAAGCTATTAAAAACGTTGTTTCTTATTGGAATCTTGCACTAGTAGGTGTAACTCTTTTATTTTAATTTTTATATTCTTAATACTGTATGGTAAAAATCACTACTTTGTTGGATAGATTTTCCAGAGAAAGGCTGAAGAAATTGAGACCGATGTACTCTCACCACAAGAACAAGAAGAGTGCAAAAGTCACTTGCAGAAGAGCAAAGACTATCTATTAAAGATCATTGATGAAAGTTTTACAGACACTTCAGTAATTGAGAAGGTATGTAATTTGGTTTGCTTTATCGTTCATTACTGATGGAATCCTTTGCGTCAGCAGGAAATCTCATGTTTTAAATTATCCTTTCAAAATTTGATAGGGCATTAACATTTTCTTCGGTGAAGTGTTTTTCTTTACAAACCAAATTCAGTATTTAAGAATGAACTGTGCATTCAAAAGGACTCTGTGTAGTTTGTTCCTAAAATGCAGGTGGCAACAGTTCTTTTCTATTTTGGAAATATTTTGTTATGCGCACTTTTTAAAAAGCTTTATTTAAAACAATTGTGAATCAATACTGTAGTCAAGATTCTGAAATTGAACTAAAATAAAAGGAACTTTTATTTTTGGACAAACATTAGGCCAAGGTTAGAGTGGAGATTAAATATCTGACTGCATTTAACTCTATATCTTTGACTTAATCCTAATCAGTCATTGCTTACAAATACTCAGGTGGGGCTGAGGAATCAGGAAAAGCCACATTTATATACTACTTCTGGTTAGATGACTCTTTCTACAGAAGTTCATGCAGAATTATATCATTTAATATTTTTGTCCTATATATAGTAATGACATACATCCAGAGTGGGCATTGAGTTTTGGAAGAGACAATAAGTCATATGTCATGTAAACAATAGTAGTTGACAATGGCAAAAGTTGTGGGAAACTGACAAGAAAGATTAGCATATTAAAAGCTAGGATGTTCAGGTTTTGCGTTAGTAAAAATATTTGGAATCTATTTGTTCAGATAGAGAAATGGTCATCTTGATACGTGGTATTTTTACATGAAATTCTGTTTTGCTAATAGTGCTTTATTACTCCAGTTGCACTTGAACTCAAAATGAGAGTATATCCCTAAACCTCTTTGTGCACTGTAATTCTCTCCCAGTTACCAGTGTCAATAGAAACTGTTAAGGAGATGCTGGATACAGTAATTCAAGAACTTGGGGATTATGGCGAAGAAGGAAGTCCTGTCTTCAAGAATGGCCTATCCCGAACTGTAGATTCAGAATTTAAACACTCCACTCCATCACCAACAAAATTTTCTTTATCACCAAGTAAAAGCTACAAGGTATATCAAATAACACACAAAATTCTTCTGAAATGTATTGTTTTTAATTAATGTGATAAGAGTCAATCATTGTTCTTTCAGTTCTCTCCCAAAACTCCCCCTCGTTGGGCAGAGGATCAGAAATCTTTACTTCAGATGATCTGTCAGCAAGTAGAAGCCATTAAGGTAAATAAATCCTAATTGAGTTATTGTATCAACAAATATGTAGTGAAGAGTACTTCTAACATTGGATTTGGTACTAAAGTTAACATTAGATTACAAAGCTCAGGCTGTTAAAAATTCAAGTTAAACTTCCAGTGTGTGATGAGATTTCCAGTTATATCAATGGAATTAAAGTGGTTAAATCTCTGTATAATTTGAAGAGTATGGGGACAAGTGTCACTGTATAGAAATTTAATTTCAGAATCTATGAAATTAGTGCATAAGCAGATAAAGGCATCCTTCTGTGGGACCATACACTGAGCATGTGAATTCTGTTGACTTAAGAGAAGACTCTTGTATTTCTAAAACAAGACTTTTCTTCTTGCACCGCTCAAGCCAAAAATGATAAGAGAAAGATGGCTTTTGTTGGATGGTTATAGAGGCAGGACAGAAGCACTATGTAAGGTATTAGTTTCAAATGTACTTAACATTGAATGGGGTAGCTAGTACTGACATCTAAAAATGGGTTTAATTTGTTCAGCCTATTCTGTGCCAGATTGGTTCTTTTACCAGTTTATTTTATCTTGCACATAAGCAGTAAAGTTATGAAAGTCCAAAAGTAAAAACAAGAAATTAATTTTTGTTGTTTGAAATATAGTTAATGGTGATTAAATTATCACTGACCTTTCTCCATATTTTAATAATTTTCCTAACAATCGCACTGCTGCTGACCTGATAGAAAATTCTTATTCATTCCCTATTTCCTATGTTAGCCTTGTAAAATTACACTTGCCAGACAAGCAATTGTTTCTCCCTTTTAAAGGGCCTTTGTTAAAATAGGACACAGTCTTTCAGATTGTCTCGCTGTCTTTTTATTGCCATCTCTAGATATTTATATAATGTTGAATATGGCACTTCGGATGTGTTCAGTTCATTTTTTGCTAGTACTTTTTTTTTATCTTACATAATTGGTTTTGTGTACTGACTCGGTAGTAGACTATATTAATTCATACAAAGAGACCTCTTCAGTATAAATTGCTGTATATGATGAACAAAACCAGCTATAGTAATCTCTTCCTTCAAAACTGAGGCTTGGGTGTCAAGGGTATCTGGATAAAAATCAGAGTTTGTTAAATACCAAAGTAAAACTGAGAATTTTTAAGGCTTTGCATAGATAGTACTTACCTCAAAGTAAACATCTGCTTTAATATGCAACAATACCTGTCTTTAATTTTAATGTAACACTATATAAATACTCTCTCCTGATAGAATGAGATGCATGAAATGAAACTCAATAATTCCAACTCCAACTTGTCATCTCATCGGTGGCCTGCTGAAGGCTATGGCACAGATACAATGTCAGATGGCTATCAGGGAACACAGAACTTTCATGGAGCTCCACTAACCGGTAAACTGGTGTTGAGAGTTTAATAAGTTACTGTATCTTGTTTTCAGAAGACCTTGGTCAGCTTTTAAAATTGCTATAAATTAGGCATTTAAGGTTTAAACAGTGCAAATGAGTTTAAAAATACCTTTCTGTTGAAAAGCATTACCTTTTGAAGATGGTTCTCTTTTGGGTAATGGCAAAATAGAATTACACTCTTTTTTGTGTTCTTTTAGTTGCTACCACTGGCCCATCAGTTTACTACAGTCAATCGCCTGCATATAACTCTCAGTATCTTCTCAGAACAGCTGCAACCAATGTAACGCCAACAAAGGTGAGGAGAGATCTGTTAATTTACTGCTTTGAACTATAGTCTTTAACAATTTTCAGCTTCTATATGTGAAACTGAATCTTCCAATGAAGACTTTTAGGGATAACTTTGTGTGATATTCACACTTATGTGGATTATGCTCAATGCCCAAATGTGGATGACATACTGAGTGAGTTGTCTCAGATTCTGATGGTGCGGGAGGGGAGAGAACCATCAAGAGCAACCTCTTACATTCATATTTGAAGTATACATGCTCACTATAAGTTATCTTCTATTGAGAAAAGCTTTGACAAATCTAAGATCCGTTTCTCTGTAGGATGGGAAGAAGTTTTGGGAGTAGTAGGAAGGAATAGAGAAGAAACAAGCAGTATCTTCTCAAGCAGCTAGGTGTTTCTATAAAAAGGAAATCTTTGTAGCTGTTCTGCTTCACTTAATATTAAGGTCTATACATCTTTAAGATATAAAAACGAAAACATCAACAAACTTTTCAGGGCAGGGATTGTCTTATGTTTGTACAGGCATTATCATAGTACAAATAGAAAATAATAATCTTTCTGTTTTTAGGCTCCTGTCTATGGTATGAACAGGCTTACACCTCAGCAACATATATATGCTTATCAACAGCCAATGCATACACCACCACTGCAGAACACCTCTGCCTGCATATTTTCCCAAGAAATGTATGGTGCTCCTTTGCGTTTTGATTCTCCTGCTACTGGAATTCTGTCTCCACGTGCTGGTGATGAGTATTACAATTACAGTGTTCCACAAGCAAGCACAAATCCACCATTGCCTGAGCCAGGCTATTTCACAAAACCTTCAATTGGTCCTCTGATTCCAAAGTCTGCAGAATCAAAGGTGATAGAATTTGGGAAATCTACCTTTGGGCAGCCTGTACCAGCAGAAGGAACAAAATCCTCTTTCACAACGCCTGCGCAATCAACTCAACCAACCACTTTTAAATTTAACTCTAATTTCAAATCTAATGATGGAGACTTCACATTTTCATCACCTCAGATTGTAGCCCAGCCCCCCAGTGCAGCTTTTAATAGCAGTGAAAGCCTCTTGGGTCTTCTAACATCAGATAAACCTTTGCAAGATGATCGATACATGGGGCAAAAAACAGTTCATGATCATACAACTGGCCAGAGAAATGCTTTCAATTTTGGTAACAAAAATATTTCAGGCATTTCATTTACAGAAAACATGGGACAAAACCAACCTAAAACCTCAGGTTTTGGCAAGGGTGACATGTTCAATTTCCAAGATCCTGGAAAACCAGTGTTTGGAACCCCAAGTTCAGATCTGGCCAATAGAAGTCATGAAACTGATGGAGGAAGCATCCATGGTGCTGATGATGATGACGATGGTCCACACTTTGAGCCTGTAGTGCCACTCCCTGACAAGGTTGAAGTAAAGACAGGCGAGGAAGATGAAGAGGAATTCTTTTGCAACAGAGCAAAGCTGTTCCGTTTTGACACAGAATCTAAAGAATGGAAAGAAAGGGGCATTGGGAATGTGAAAATATTGAGGCATAAAATATCTGGGAAGATTCGGCTCCTTATGAGGCGGGAGCAGATTTTGAAAATCTGTGCAAATCACTATATAAATACAGATATGAAACTGCAACTAAATGCAGGTTCAGAAAAGTCATTTGTATGGCATGCTTTAGATTATGCAGATGAGTTTCCAAAACCTGAGCAGCTTGCCATTAGATTCAAAACACTAGAGGAAGCAATGCTTTTCAAGCATAAGTTTGAAGAGGTGCAGAATATTTTGAGAACCTCAGGATCAAATGTTGGTACATCAGCCATGCAGAGTGTTGGGACTACAAGAGAAATAGCAAATCAGGATAGCAAGGAGCCTTGCAAAACTACTCCTGGAACTCTGAATTTTGGATTTCAATTTAAGAAAGAGGAGATGTGGCAGTGTAATGTCTGCTTAGTGAAAAACAGTTTAACTGCTTCCCATTGTAGTGCTTGCCAGGCTCCCATCCAAAATACAAGCAGTTCTGTAAAGGGACCTGATGGCAAAAGCAATTTTACAGTTACATCAGCTGCATCTACACCAATATCCTTTTCCTTTGGTAGGGAAATCCCATCCACCTGTACTACTAGTGGATTTGGGGAACAGTTTATGTTGAAGAAAGATCAGTGGGCTTGTAATGTGTGTCTGGTTCGAAATGAAGCTACTGATAAGAACTGCTCAGCATGCCAAAGTCCGAATCCAAGAAACAAGGAAATGCATGCTGTACCATTACCTGAAACTTTTGCAGCTTTCAAACCCAACACTGATGACACACAGGAGAAATTTGGATCATTTTTTGCTAAAAAAGGAGGTCACTGGGATTGCAATGTATGCTTAGTAAGAAACGAGCCCACTGCATCTAAATGTGTTGCCTGCCAGAATCCAAATAGAACTAACATGCCAGTATTTGGTCAGCAAGCTTCATTTAAAATTGGCCAAGGAGATGTTCCGAAGGCTACACAAAACGATTTTGGAGCTGCGTTCTCTAAAAAAGAAGGTCAGTGGGATTGCAGTGTGTGCCTAGTCAGAAATGAAGCAAGAGCTGTAAATTGTGTTGCTTGTCAGAATCCCAATTCACCAAGTCAGCCTGATATGTCTGAATCTACTAGTCAAGCATCTCCTACTCCTGGAGTTGGTTCTACCACTGATGCAAGTAAACCCCAGAAAAGTGGATTTGAGGGACTCTTCACTAGAAAGGAAGGGCAGTGGGATTGCAATGTTTGCTTAGTACGAAATGAGCCCACTGCATCTAAATGTGCTGCCTGCCAGAATCCAAATAGAACTAACATGCCAGTATTTGATCAGCAAGCTACATTTAAAATTGGCCAAGGAGACATCCTGAAGGCTACACAAAATGATTTTGGAGCTGCGTTCTCTAAAAAAGAAGGTCAGTGGGATTGCAGTGTGTGCCTAGTCAGAAATGAAGCAAGAGCTGTAAATTGTGTTGCTTGTCAGAATCCCAAGTCACCAAGTCAGCCTAATATGTCTACATCTACTATTCAGGCATCTCCTGCTCCCAGATTTGGTTCTGCCACTGATGCAAGTAAACCCCAGAAAAGTGGATTTGAGGGACTTTTCACTAGAAAGGAAGGGCAATGGGATTGCAGTGTTTGCTTGGTACGAAATGAAGGCTCTTCAGTAACCTGTGCAGCTTGTCAAGCACCAAATCCATGTAATAAGCCTGTTGTTGACGCCCCATCAACTCTTACATTTGGCCTTAAAAGCAAATTATCTGAACCGGCTGTAGGACAACTGGGAACAGGTTTTAAGTGTGACTTTTCTGAAAAAGGTTTTAAATTTGGCCATACAGAACAAGGAAAAGCACCTTCTTCCTTCACCTTTCAGATTCCTTCAGATACTGAAGTTAAATCTGCAAAAGAAGGATTTAGCTTTTCAATGCCTGTTCCTGCGGGTGGATTTAAATTTGGCATACAGGAGCCTAGTAAAAATATCACAAAAAAGGATGAGCCACCCAAAGAAAGTACCAATGGCTTCTTAAACAGTGGTGATGAAAAAGAGAAAAAGGAGAATTCCTCAAAGGGTGTAACTGGTATCCAGTTTCATAACGTCTCTAACAAACAGAACAGTGATTTAGTTTTTGGCCAGAATAGCAGCACTTTCACTTTTGCTGACCTTGCAAAAACTACTTCTGAAGAAGAATTTCAGTTTGGTAAAAAAGATCCAAACTTCAAGGGTTTTTCAGGTGCAGGCGAAAAGTTATTTTCCTCACAGAGTTCTAAAGTGGCTCACAAGGCTAATACTTCTGTTGATCTTGAGAAGGAGGATGATGCATATAAGACAGAGGACAATGATGATATCCATTTTGAACCTGTAGTCCAGATGCCTGAAAAAGTGGAACTAGTGACAGGGGAAGAGGATGAGACAGTGCTCTATTCACAAAGAATAAAACTATTTAGGTTTGATCCAGAAACAAGCCAGTGGAAAGAACGTGGTGTTGGCAACTTGAAAATTCTTAAAAATGAAGTTAATGGGAAACTAAGAATGTTAATGCGACGTGAACAGGTACTGAAAGTATGTGCAAACCATTGGATAACAACTACCATGAACTTGAAATCTCTGTCTGGTTCAGACAAAGCATGGATGTGGTTAGCCAGTGACTTTTCTGATGGAGATGCAAAATTGGAGCAGCTGGCAGCTAAATTCAAGACGACGGAGCAGGCTGAGGAATTCAAACAGAAGTTTGAAGAATGTCAGAGGCTGCTGTTGGATATACCACTGCAGACCCCACATAAACTTGTGGATACTGGTAGAACAGCTCAACTCATACAGAAAGCAGAAGAAATGAAAAGTGGGTTGAAAGATCTCAAAACCTTCTTGACAGATGATAAAACTAAATTGACAGAAGAAGAGAATAAAAACTCAGCTTCAGCCAGTAGTACCTCTGATTTAATTATAAAGCCACATGCTGAAAGCACTGGGCCTACTCTGGAGTGGGATAACTATGATTTACGTGAAGAAGCCTTGGATGATAGTGTAAGTAGCTCTGTGTATGCCTCACCTCTGGCAAGTAGCCCTGTGAGAAAAAACCTATTTAGATTTGGGGAGTCTACAACAGGATTTAATTTTAGTTTCAAATCTGCCTTGAGCCCATCAAAATCTCCTGCCAAACAGAATCAGAGCAGGTTGTCTGTGGGAACAGATGAAGAGTCTGATCTTACTCAAGAAGAAGAAAGAGATGGACAGTACTTTGAACCTGTGGTACCTTTACCTGACCTTGTAGAAGTGGCAAGTGGTGAAGAAAATGAGCAAGTTGTCTTCAGTCATAGAGCTAAACTCTACAGATATGATAAAGATGCCAATCAATGGAAAGAAAGGGGCATTGGGGATATAAAGATCTTGCAGAATTATGACAATAAACAAGTTCGTATCGTAATGAGAAGAGACCAGGTATTAAAACTCTGTGCCAATCATAGAATAACACCAGACATGAACATGCAACAGATGAAAGGAACTGAAAGAGCCTGGGTATGGACTGCATGTGACTTTGCGGATGGGGAAAGAAAAGTAGAGCTCTTAGCTGTGCGATTTAAACTACAAGATGTTGCAGAGTCATTTAAGCAAATTTTTGATGAAGCAAAGCATGCCCAAGAAAAAGACACCTTGATTACACCTCTTTCTTCACGTGCCAGTACACCAAGAGAGTCTCCATGTGGCAGAATTGCTGTAGCTGTACTGGAGGAAACTACCAGGGAGAGAACTGATCTGAACCAGGATGGCGATACCTCTGATGTGACTGTAGACGTTTCAGAGGTGTCGAGCACTTCTGAAACGCCAACAAAAACAGTGGTTTCTCCTCCGAAGTTTGTATTTGGTTCAGAATCGGTCAAGAGCATTTTCAGTAGTGAAAAGTCAAAGCCATTCACATTTGGAAATACTTCAGCTACAGGATCTCTATTCGGTTTCAGCTTTAACTCTCCTTCAAAAAGCAGAAGTGAAGAGGATAGTTCAGTGTCTCAAACCATAATGCAGAGAGAACTAGAGCTTACAGTAACTGAGCCTCAGGAAAGCTACACTGCCAATCAGAAGCCTACAGACAGCAAGGGAGAAAATTACTTGGTTACATCAGCAGCAGGATCCTCAAATTACACATTTAAAACACTAGAAAAAGGTAAGCATTGTCTGAATTGGCAACTATTTATACTAAGTATTTTACTTTGAGAAGATTATTGAAAAATTTGTCATGGAAGGCAGTTAGTGGCTTTTTGTTGCAATTCAATGAAAATACTGTATATTGTGTCCCAGTAATAAGAGTAAACTGTTCTCTTCAGTAGTTGAATGCAAACTTCATGATTCTTGCAAATACCTCTTTAGCTTAAAATCTTATGGTTTTGTCCTTCGCTTACAATTGTTCTCTTTGTGCATGGTGAGGGGGCAAGGGATGTCTGAACTACTGTGATATGTCAGCATAACTCTGCCCATATCTCGGAAATCAGACAAGCTAGTAATTACCTATGCATTCGGGCCAAAATTTTCAAATGTGGTTGCCTAAAGTCTTGGAACTGGAATCCATAAGTTGGACTTGTACCTAAGTAGGTAGTCTTGTCAACACTTCTGAAATTATGGCTTTTATTTTGGTACTTGAGTACAGATACAGGGACCTGTCTTTAGACAATCATGTTTGAAAACTTTGGTTTCCATTTCTTTATGAAGAGGCACAGTGGTTTAGCTGAAACCTGCCATAACATAAGAACTTGAGTGCTGCTGATGTATTTTGATGAGGTGGTATTAGTAGAATGGTGTAAACTAGATTTTTGTCTTACTGCTTTTTCTTATCTGATTCCTACATTTTTCAGCAGCAGAGTGAAATATTTAAGTCAGGGAAATATCTTGCTTGAAGACAATTGTATGGTAGATGAAATTGGACTCCAGTTTCTTGTGAGATCAAACTGCAGCCTACAGCCAGTCACTTCAGAGGTCTGGCTTGAAGAGGCTGCACAAATCCTGATATTGGTCTGTTGTCTTAGCAGACAGAGAATGAATGATGTAACTTTGTGATTTATTTGTATCTTCTGCTGGGAAAACTCTTGAGCTTCACCTTTAAATAGCCACCTACAACTTTACAGTAGAAACTGAATATTTCATTGTATTATATAGCTAGTAATGTTTAACATATTAGGGCCTTATCAAATTCACGGTCCATTTTGGTCAATTTCACAGTCATCAGATTTTAAAAATAATAAATTTCATGATTTCAGCTATTTAAATCTGAAATTTCACAGTGTTCTAATTTTAGGGATCCTGACCCAAACCGGAGTTGTGGGGTAGTTGCAAGATTGTTGAGGGGGGGGGGGGGGGAGCGGGTTTTGCAGTACTGCTACTCTTACTTCTGCGCTACTGCTAGTGGTGGTGCTGCCTTCAGGGCTGGGCAACTGGAGAGCAGTGGCTGCTAGTCAGGAACCCAGCTCTGAAGGCAGATCTCCTGCCAGCAGCAGTGCAGAAATAAGGGTGGCATGGTATGGTATTGCCACCCTTACTTCTGTGCTGCTGCTGGCAGGGCGCTGTCTTCAGAGCTGGGCACCTGGCCAACAGCCACCACTCACTGGCTGCCCAGCTCTGAAGGCAGTGCAGAAGTAAGGGTGGCAATACCGTGACCTCCCCCCCCCCCCCTAAAATAACCTTGTGATTCCCCCTGCAACTCCCTTTTGGGTCAGGACCCCCAATTTGAGAAACGCTGGTCTTCCCTGTGAAATCTGTATAGTATAGGGTAAAAGCACTCAAAAGACCAGATTTCACGGTCCGTGACGCGGTTTTCATGGCCATGAATTTGGTAGGGCCCTACATACTATATGAAGCATATGATTGTATTGGCATTTAAAAAAGGAATGGGGGGGCAGTCAAATCAGTTTTGTTAAATAGAAATACTTTGACTAAATTGCAGTCAAAATTGGACAATGCAGAATTTTGGACTAAAAGTGGATTTCAGAATTATGAAAAGTATGCTGATCTATGTAGTAAAGAATTCTGGTAGGAAAAACTTGATAGCTGGTGCTTGTTTACATCTATTGGATAGATTGATAAACAGGTACAGCAGGCAATGCAAATATTTATTAGCTGATTGTGATCTCTAGATATTGGAGACATACACCTAAGAACATAGATATGTTTATGCCCCTCTAAAAGTCCAAATAAACACTTAAACCCACAATTTATTTTCTAGGATTTAATTTTAGTCTTTTTAAATCTAATCCAATGGCCTTTTGGACCAGCACACCTTCCTTCCAACCTGATAGTAAAGGTATTTACACACTGCACTGAATGTGTGATGAAATCACTTTTTAGCTGGTACTGACAATTGCCCAGTTGTGGCAAAGCAGTTGGCTATATAATGGTATGAAAATTTAAACAAATTTAATATGCATGCTGAAGAGCAGTAGTTAGAATTAGTACTTTGTACCTCTCATAGCAAAAGAATGTCTCCCTGCCCTCTGTTAGTTTAGGTTTTTTTTAATTCACACAACTGGTGGTCTTGGCGTGCTCAACTTTGTAGACTTTTGGTTTTTGTACTGCTTCAGATTTACCATAGGGACTCCAGATCTGCTTGCTATAATCTTCCCTAGGAAGATGAGGAGAAGTATGAGAAATTTCACTGAGTATGCTCAGGATGTTGGAATTCCTTATGAAGAGGGTTTCAGACTGGCTCAGTTCCATTCCCAGTGTCTTAACTCAGGGGTGGGCAAACTTTTTTTGGCCTGAGGGCCACATCAGGGTTCCAAAACTGTATAGAGGGCCGGGTAGGGAAGGCTGTGCCTCCCCAAACCCTAACCCTATCCGCCCCGTCCCACTTCCGGCCCCCCTCGGAACCCCTGACCCATCCAACCCTCCCTGCTCCTTGTCCCCTGACCGCCCCCACCTGGGACTCCCCCCCGCTCCCTGACTGCTATGACCCCTATCCACACCCTTGCCCCCTGACAGCCCCCCTGGAACCCCACCGCCTATCCAACCCCCCCAGCCCCTTTCAGAATGCGGCCCTGCGAACATGGGCGGATGATGCAGGAGGAGCAGGGCAGCCGCGCAGCCAGAGAGAAGCGGCGGATTCCCCTTCAAACCACCGCTTCTCTCTGGCTGGCTGTGCAGCCGCCCGGTGCTCCTCCTGAGTCCTCCGGCCTTGCTCACGCCATCCACCCACCAGCTTCCCTGAGCCTGCAGGTGAGCCTCCCTTCCTGCTCTCCCCTGCCCCTGCACTGCAGCCCCCTCCCACGCTGGCATCCCGTTGCGCTGAGGCTGCGGGGGCGGGGGGGTCAGCAGGGGAGGGGGTGGGGGCAAGCCTCCCCAGCCGGGAGCTCAAGGGCCAGGCAGGACGGTCCCGGGCCGTAGTTTGCCCACCTCTGGTCTAACCAGTAAGAACTGTATATCCTTAAAAATAAGCATCTGTGAAATGGAGGGCAGAAACAGATCTCCTGAACTCTTGAGTTTTTCCAGCTAGTGTCTGAATTGAATCCACCTGTCTGCTACTGGAATTGTTCAAAAGTTCACTCACTACTCCCCTAATTTTTTACTTCTTGCCCTTTTCATAATTAAGTCACATTCTCAGATTGGGGGGCCAGTGCTCTCTACTCACCCAGTGTGTGGCTGCATAAGGAGTTGCTCTGCACCTAATTTCTTTTAAAAATAGGCTTTTGTTGGGTGGCTGACTACTTGCTGAATAAACCAAGTTGGTGAGAACTTTTGGAACCTTTATTTTTTTTTCCTTTAAAATAATAATATAACTATAGATGATAATCTGTATACATTGTCCAAGTTTTTAAAAAAAAAGAAAATACAAAGATACACAGAATGTCTATTACTTGAGTGCTGCAACAGTCCTCAGTACGAAATATATATAACCAGATCTTACAACAAACGCATGGTATAACCTAAATACATGCAGTTCTACCTAGATTAAGAATAACTTGGTCAAATGTTCTCTCCATAAAACAAATACTGCTCATTGTTCAAACAATATTAGTTCCTATAGCATCCAAAAAGTGTTTTCCATCATTATAATCTGAAAAGGTATATTACGTGCTTCCACCAATACTAACTCTTTATTTGTTAAAAGAACAATATTGCTACTTCCAAATTTAATCAGATTCTAAATATAAAACCTTCAGTTAGTCTCATTTGTTTGTGAAATAAAGTAAATATCCTTGATTCTTTCCCCTGGCTAAGGCTAAATTTGTTCTTTATCTTAATCTTCTTCCGTTACAGAGGAAAAAGTGATGAATATATAGTGCAGTTGATATTTTAAAATGTTGAGTACCCATAACTTGATATGATTAGTTTGTAAAAGAGGAAAAACTAAAATAGAAAACACTTTCTGATTTAAGCAACAGAGGGTCCTGTGGCACCTTTGAGACTAACAGAAGTACTGGGAGCATAAGCTTTCGTGGGTAAGAACCTCACTTCTTCAGATGACTTGCATCTGAAGAAGTGAGGTTCTTACCCACGAAAGCTTATGCTCCCAGTACTTCTGTTAGTCTCAAAGGTGCCACAGGACCCTCTGTTGCTTTTTACAGATTCAGACTAACACGGCTACCCCTCTGATACTTTCTGATTTCACATTCACAGGATTAAGTTGCACAAAATATTCTCTGATCTTAAAATGAAGCTTCTACCTCAAAATTTACTTTTGTGATGCTCCATTAAGGTGTATTGTTACATGGAAAACACAAAGAACCCATATATTTTTGGAAGTTTCAAACTGTTCTTAACTTCCACAGCTAGAGACTATACCACTCTACAAGATCTAGTTCAATCTTCTGCATTACAGACCTTGGAAATATGGTGTGAATTTTATTCTTTTTTAAAAATTGATGATACAAAATATCAAAATCCACATTTGACTACAGCTGAGCCTTCGGATGTACTGATGTGATGGGGTGGGGGGAAGATTAATAGAGGACACGTCTAAAATCTGCCTTTCAAATCCAACCCATTAAAAATGTAGTCAAGGATTACTGATGGTGATATTTCTTTTTAGAAACAAGTTAGAAAGTCTAGCTCTTTCCTTCCAGCCTCAGAAAAAGGCAACCCTCTAGAAAAATTTAACTATTAACAGAATATAGTAGTTCTAACCCCCCTGCCAAAATGATCACCCTTAGAGCAAAGCAGGGATATTTGTTAATATAAGCCCTCTGGAAACCAGCCTCTGAGTCTTTCAGTAACGTGTCCTAATGATATCAAAGTAATTAAGTTTTCTTTATAAATAATCTTCAGGTCTACAAAATCTTTAGTATCATTGAACAAAAATCAGTTCACAGCTATCAAACACTAGCAGTCCACACCAGCAGATACTTAGTTCTAACTAGTCTTGACATCAGTAAGTAAAAGAAAAGCAAAATGCTAGGACAGCAATGGAGAGCTGCTTTGGATGAGTAATGCCTCTTTTCTAATGTTATGGAATGAACATTATTGATGGATCATAATTATTTTCCTTGTATCTGCTCAGTCTGCAGAATCTAACTGTGGTTTTGTGGTAGTTAATTAAACATTGGCGTATAAAATTTCTCTCATTTGTTTTATAGCTATGTTGGAAATGTTATAAATAGCTCAGCCATGTCTATTCATATAATTAATGGGAAAATCAGATTTTGGAATGTTAATAGCAAAACATGAAACAAGGACAAATTGACTCTTCTAAAACAACCAAATCTGGCTAGATTTTAGGTCAGTTGTCTGCAATACACCTCTACCTTGATATAACGCGATCCGAATTTGTGTTATAACGTGGTAAAGCAGTGTTCCAGGGGCTGCGCACTCTGGCAGATCAAAGAAAGTTCGATATAACGCGGTTTCACCTATAGCACGGTAAGATTTTTTTGGCTCCCGAGGACAGCGTTCTATCGGGGTAGAGGTGTACCCGTTTTGTAACTTGTCTTTTGAACCATGCATTTTGTGAAGTGGGGATTGGAATACTAATGATGCAATGATGTCAAACAAATATTAGACTCATTCTTGGATGATTTTGGCCACCACCTTGCTTAATCTGAATAGACTTTTCTGTTTAGTACACTACTGTGTACCTTGAACTTATTTCATTACTTGCTTTATTGCATGGAAGTAATGTATGTTTTCTGCATGTTAGATTTAATGATGGTTTACTGGAAGCTTGGTGCTCATGAAAGATGCTGGATTGGCAACATTGGAACTAAAATCCTATAGCTAGCCATTGAATAGGTGCAGCATGGCCAGTAGCAGCATGAACTTTCCCACTCTACCTCAGCTTTGTTCCTGAGGACACACCTCTAAGGCTATATGTACCAAATTCTCTATTCTCTCTTTTGAGAGTTAATCTCAATATAACCCTACAACAAACCATGGTTTTAACCAGATATGACTGATGAGCACTTGTGCTGAAACATCCTGAGGTGAGCTTGCTCAGAGGAAACTTTCATGTCAAGTATGAAACTTGGTGTAGCTCTATTTGAGTAGTTGGAGCATGAACTAAAAAGTAGGATGTTTTTGGTACTTGGATCTCAACAGCTATGGCTTTAAACCCAGCCTGGATGTTTAATTCTTGAACTAATTACTCTTTTTTGGGGGGAGGGGGCGGAATCTTCAAAAGATGTGCTATGCAAACTGTTCTCCTTTTTTAGAACACATAAAGCACATGGAAACTTAACTGTCTAGCAGCAGCTACTCTTTAGATTTCATCTGCACTGCTCTTCGGAAGCTGTGTTAAACTAGTGCTAATAGTATAGTGGAAGTAAAGTAAGATCTGGACAAACAGGATAATTCCTCGGATGCCCAAGTCCCAGTGATGAGCAATGACTGTTGCAGTTCAGGATTGAGGTGTCATCATCTCTGTAGCATCTAAAAGCCTGAAAGGGTATAATTGTGATTGAGAACAAGGGAGTGTTTTTTAATGAGATTTTTGCTGACTGCTTGTTTTGTGGTTTTGGTTTTAAGGTTTAAATAGATTTTTGGAAGTCCAATAAAGCTTGGCTGGCTCAATCTGTTTACTTCTATGAATTTGACATTGTTCTATTTCAATGTACTAGTGGAGCTTTACTTACTAATTCGGTGTTGCTTCAACATACATATCAAGGGGCCAAAAGCCATGGGTGTGGCACATTATACAGACTTAGATGTATTTCCCAATGTGACCCAATTTCTTTTGTGAACAGTAGACCTTAAACTACACAAGCAGGAAAAGAAGAATTGGTGAAAAACGTAATTCTAAAAGTTAAAGGACCAGGAAGAAGCTTCTAAACTTCTTTAAAGATGTTAGATGAAATCCTGGCTCTCAGGTCAACATCAGAACTCCCACTTACTTACTTCAGGCCTGGGTTTTAGCCATTTTTATTTACCTAGGCAAAAGTACACACAAGCTGGGCTTAAACCCTTTCTTACGGAAAGTATTCACTGCCAACAATCTTGATTCAAGTTTGTCTCTGTTGTAGCATGGTAGCAGATTTTCTGATTTTCTGATTCCTAAAGCAATAAAAGTTGCAACAATGAATAGCTAACAGTCAGCTGCCACATTCTCTTAACCAGTGCTTTCTTAGTAAAAGCAGAATGGGCAGGTTTGGTAGTACAAATGTTGGGGAGGGGGTAGAAGTAAAATCAAAGGGATGCCCAGAAAAGATGGGGGTGGACGAAGGTAGATGTGGCAGTCATTGTAGCTGGAGAAAATAGTTAATTAAAATGGGCTGAAAATCAGTACTTATTAAAGTTGTATGCTTAATATGATCCTGTTCTTCCAAACAGAGAAGGGGAATAAGAATAATTTTAACTTGAAATTTGCACGTATTGGTTGCATAGCCCGCCTTATTACTCCATCAAATCTATCGATGGAGTAGCTAACAAGAAGCCTAGTTTTTTAATATAGAAAGTCTAATATGTAAAATATTGAGCTCCTGCTTGAGGTTTTTCAGGAATTAAATCCCATTTGGAGAGACTTTTAATTCATCTGGCAACACTTCCTTGTAGACAAGTTCAAGTTTTTGTCAGTAAATTTAGGTCTCAATCATATAATTGGATCTGTGTGGACGGAATCTGGTGGGGCTCTGAATGTGCCTGTGGGCCACCTGTGCAATTCCGGTTGCAGGATTGTTACTTTAATGTGCTTCTGGCACAAGAGAAAAATCAGTTGGGTAGTTACACTTGCAAAAGTGCAAGAGAATAGTAGATAAAATTTGGCATTCAATTTAGTTCTCAGTCTCTACATTGCATCTTTAAAAGTAAATTTTAATAAAATTATGCTCCATTGCTCTAATTCAGGGGTCGGCAACGTTCGGCACGCGGCTCGCCGGGGTAATCACCCTGGCGGGCCGGGCCAGTTTTATTTACCTGCTGACACGGCAGGTTCGGCCGATCGCGGCCCCCACTGGCCGCGGTTCGCCGTCCCGGGCCAATGGGGGCGGCGAGAAGCGGTGCGGGCGAGCGATGTGCTGGCCGCGGCTTCTCGCCGCCCCCATTGGCCCGGGACGGCGAACCAAAGCCAGTGGGGGCCGCGATCGGCCGAACCTGCCGCGTCAGCAGGTAAATAAAACTGGCCCGGCCTGCCAGGGTGCCAGACATTGCCGACCCCTGCTCTAATTCATAGTACTCATTTTGCCAAAAGTACCTACACTTTACTATTTAAATAACTTTCTGAATTTAAAAATTAAAATGCATGCAGCAGTTGGGTCTAACTTAAGTTGTGTGATGAAAATAAACAGAAGTAAGGACTCTGAAGACTGAAGCATGCTTTATAAAGGCTTGCCAGGTGTCCAGTTTTCGACTGGAACACCCACTCGAAAAGGGACCTTGGTGGCTCTGGTCAGCACTGCTGTTAAGTCCAGTTGGTAACGCAGGCAGGCTCCCTACCCAGCTCTGTGCAGCTCTTGGGAAGCTGCCGGCATGTTCGGCTCCTAGGCCTAGGGGTGGCCATGGGGGCTCGGCGCACTGTCCCCGCAGCTCCCATTGGCCTGGCCACGCCTCCATCTAGGAGTCAGAGGGAGCTTCTGGGGAGCCACCCAAGGTAAGTGCCCTGAGCTCCCTCCTGCACCCCAGCCCCCTCCCGCACCCGAACTCCCTCCCGGAGCCCGCACCCCAACCCTCTGCCCCAACCGTGAGCCCCCTTCCGCACCCAAACTCCCTCCCGGAGCCCGCACCCCAGCCCTGAGCCCCTTTCCGCAACTGAACTCTCTCCTGGAGCCCGCACCCCCTACCACACCTCAACCCCCTGCCCCAGTCTGGAGCCTCCTCCTGCACTCTGAACCCCCCAGCCCAGAGCCTGCACCCCCAGCTGGAGCTTGTGCTCCCTCCCGCACCCCAGCCCAGAGGCCCTTACGTACTCCAAATCCTTCGGTCCCAGCCTGGAGCCCCATCCTGAACTACAAACTCCTCATCCAGGCCCAGAGCCCATACCCCCAGCCCAGAGCCTATACCTCCTCCCACACCTCTGGCCTGGAGCCCCCTCCTGCACCCCAAACCCCTCATCCCTGGCCGAACCCCAGAGCTTACACCCCAGCCTAACCCCTCATCCCCTCCTGCACCCCATCTTCCTTCACCGGCCCAGTGAAAATGAGCTAGTGAGTGAGGGTGGGGGGAGAGCGAGGGAGGGAGGGGGGATGAAGTGAGGGGGGGTGGGACCTTGGAGAATGGGCAGCGGACGGGGCAAGGTTGTTTGGTTTTCTGCTGTTAGAAAGTTGGCAACCCTAGCTTTATGCCTAGTGAAAAGCATGGTGTGACACCTAAGTATTTACTAGTGTGTGTTGATGTTGGAAGGACACATTTCTTTCTTCATACTAAATCCCTTTCTCTTAGTGTTCTGTCATAATTTTAATGCTTAGTTTCTTGTGGCTATGTATATTTGCAGCTTACATGTGTTGTCTAACTTTGTCTTCAGAATGACTTTAGCTGTAGAGGCTATTTTCAGATTTGTTCTCAAGCATCTTCATTTTGATCCTGTTAATCTTTTTGGTTTTGTAACAGTTGAGAGGAAAAAGGAAACCGATGTAGAACTTCCCTCTGATGTACTCATTGTTTATGAGCTAACACCTACCCCTGGACAAAGAGCTCTTGCTGACTCTCTTAAACTACCTTCAACATTCTTCTGCTACAAGAATAAGCCTGGCTATTTAAGTGAAGAGGATGATGGTAAGGGGCTGGAAATTTGTTCATCCACTCTGGGTTAACTGTGGAGCAACAGTAGTATACTTGGGCCCGACTAATAGAAATTTACCTTTTGGGGGTGGGGGCAGGGCAGGTCTCTTGTGCTCTGAGGAAGCATTATCCCTATTCCAGTGTTTCTCACCCTAGGGTCACCGCTTGTGTAGGGAAAGCCCCTGGCAGGCCGGGCCGGTTTGTTTACCTGTCCCGTCCACAGGTCCAGCTGATCACGGCTCCCACTGGCGCGGTTCGCTGCTGCAGGCCAATGGGAGCCGCTGGAAGCGGCGGCCAGTACGTCCCTCGGCCCGCGCTGCTTCCAGCAGCTCCCATTGGCTTGCAGCGGCGAACCACTGTTTGAGAAACACTGCCCTGTTCTGAAGACAGTGCTCCCATCTCTTGTGGCCAGAGATTGTGTAATGAGATCGTCACATTACTGTAGTGTAGCTCAACTCAGCCATACAATTAATCTAACTCTTGGAACGATAAAAGGGGATTCAGTGGAGTATTCTCAGGACCTCATGGGTCTGACACCAGAAGCACCAAGAATGGCCCCTATCTTGCTGAATCTCAATTGGCTGGATAGACTAATGGAACCACAAATTAAATGTCTTCTGCTCTTCTTCTGACCTCCCTATTTGGGAGGCAGTTCTGGGAAAACATGAAATTATGAACACATGCCTTTTGTATCCCAAAACTTTAAAAAAAATGTTATGGAAAAGTAACAGAAGGGGTCCTCCAACATCCTCTTAAAGTAAATGGCTTTTTAAAAATAACTAATTTTCTGAAAATCCGAATGTTAAGATGCTAAATGTTTCAGTACATTTATTAATCTGGTTGCTGTTGAGGACTGTGATTGTCTAACTTAACAAAAGTTTGCCCTGAGAAATACATACTTCATAAAGACTTTGTAGCATATTTATAAATCAACACATTTAAATATCCATTTCCTTTCTGATTCCTTATCCAATTTTGCTAATTAACAGCTGTGTATGTGTAATTTTTTCCTTGTTCATCTCTTAATCCTGCTGTGAAGCTACTTGATATGAAATTATTTTGGGCATCATGAAACATAGACTGAATTTGCCCCAAAATCAGAACTGTCTATATTGAAGGAGGGTTTCAACATTTAACTACATCAACAAATATGTACACAACAAGAAATATTTAGATTAAATTTTTCCTGTTTGGCTGTTCCCTTCCTAAAAATTAGAAGCTAACGTGAATACGCAGCTCATGATTCCCTAACCTGAGTGACTTGCAAGTCTGGATAGGGTAACTAGAATTGATGGTTCCCAGAGGGTAAGTGGTGTGAAATCACTGACTCTTCAATTTTGTATCTTTAAGATGAAGATTATGAAATGGCTGTTAAGAAACTTAATGGAAAGCTATATCCTGATGATCCTAAAGAGCATAAAACATCAAAAGATCCTGTGCAAGGTAACAGAATTTTCAGCTACACCCTCTGATTTGAAAGTGTAACTCTAAACTGCTGCTTAACTTACAACCTCTTAACACTGCTTTTTCATGTCTAAATATTAGAGTAATCAAATCTTAAAAGCTGCCATACCTTGTATTCCATCAGTGTTGCACCTTTGTGGAAGGTGATAGATAGATACAACACGCACTTCACTTCCAAAAATAATTTAAGATACGAAGTCTAGAAGAGCAACCTAAAATTGGGCACAAGTTATAGCAGTTTCTTTAATTATCCTGGTATTGAACTTTTTATGCAAACTATGGTATGTAATTGATATGTATATGTATATTTAGGCAAATTTGTACACAGGAATAACTTATCAGGACCTACATTGTACTTACTAAATTTATGGCAGAATGGAATACACTGACATACTCAAAATTCCATAATGATTGAAACATTAAAGAAGTTATTCTATTTAGAATTGCATAGGCTTCCGGTTTCTAATAGAAACAGCTGTTCTCTGGAATATAATAAAAATGAACACTAAGCCCTTGAGGCTTTAGAACTACACACTATAAAGCTGGTGGAGCATTTTTTTCTCCAGGTTGTCTTAACGGTACTATCTGTCAGAAACCAGCAGAAGTTTCTTCCTGTAAATCTCAATAACTTCTCTGAATAAATTTTAAACTTTGCAATCTCAGCAGTAATATTTTCATCCTTAGGGTTACAAAGTAAGGAAGGTAAGCTTCTAAGGAAGTAAATTCTCCCTAGTCTTCCAGTGACTGTTCACATGGATTCCATTCTTCGTGTGGCCAGCGGTGTGTATTTGGGCTGCACCTGTGCCCTAGATGTCTTCTTGCCCTACCCCAGCGCCACCTGAGGACGTAAAGGTTGAAGCAGGTCCAACTAGCTATCCATTCCTTAACATCTGTGGCAGTGGGATGGAACCCCTGCAGTGGCAACCTTCTTCTTTGCACACTGTGCTACTGTTACCTAATTAGTTGGTTTGGGGTTCGTTAGTATCTGCCCACTGGCAGAAAAGCCCCCCAAAATAATTTGCACTTAAGTTTGTTACAATAGACAGTCTTCCTCCCCTATACAGGGCCCTAGCACCATAGCAGAAGCTAAATTTGAAATTCAAGACCCGTTCTTCATGTGAAGGTGTGACACCTGTTGAGGATGGCGACTCCTGATGTCTACTCAGACTAGAAGGACACATTCCTAAGTGGTCGCTCATTCTCCAGGTGCACTCAGAAATCTAGAGAAGACCATCTGAAGCTCTTCCTCCATGAGAGCTCAATGCAAGCTTTCTTGGAGAGGACACTCTAATAGAGGGCACTAGACCAGTGGCGGGGGAGGGATAGCTCAGTGGTTTGAGCATTGGCCTGCTAAACCCAAGGTTGTGAGCTCAATCCTTGAGGCCATTTAGGGATCTGGGGCAAAATCAGTACTTGGTCCGTCTAGTGAAGGCAGGGGGCTGAACTAGATGACCTTTCAGGGTCCCTTTCAGTTCTATTAGATAGGTATATCTCCATATCTAGTCCAGAGTTTCTCAACCTGTGGATCGCGACCCAAAATTGGGTTGCCAGAATGCATCAAAGGGCCACAATGCTGGCTGGGCTCAGCTCCCCATTCTAGGTGCTGCAATGATGCACTGAGTCATAGTGCTGCTCAAGTTTGACCCAGCTACCCTTCCACCATGACAATGGGGGGGCCAGCTGGGCAACATTTGAGTGAGTCACGCAGTATCCCCATGCATCACGTTGCAGCAACAACTCTCTCAAATTTGGTCTGGTGAGCCACTGAGATGCAACCGTCACTGAGTATTGCAACCTCAGTGGGAGGTGAGCCCAGCCTGCCCCGCAGGACAGAAGCCAAGAGGATGTAGTTGGTGTCATATTCTCTAAGGAACCCCCTCCCAGACATCAATTCCCCACCCCACAGCCAGGTACTCCCCCATCAGTCCTGGTCCCCAGATGTTTCCCCACTGCACCTCTAGGCCATTCTGTTCCCCAGACTCCTCATTTTGCCCGCAGAATTTCAAATCCCCTTTACCCTCTTCCCTCTCCTTCCCTCCCCCCCCGCCCCAGGACATGGGGGTGGGTTGTGATATTTTGGGATCTATTGGTTTGCTACCCCTCCCCCAGGCTCCTGTGCCCCCAATTCTTTCCCCTGCCTCCTCCCTGAATCCCCATCTCCTTCCTCACTACCCCCTCTGGTTCCGTAATCTCCCCATCTTGTCTCCAGGCCCCTGATCCCCTCCACACTTTACCTTCTGCCTCCTGGCATGGCTGTGTATTTTTGGAGGATGTCTCCGCTCACGTCCCTCCCCCAGCTGCTGGTGCGGGGTGGGGGGGAGAAGACGGTGTTCCACACCTGTCCATATCTGGCTAGAGCATCTGGAATCTTCGCTCTGAGCATCCTGCATGTCCTCCCCCTCCCCGATGGACTCCTGTGGGTCATGACAGGCCATCAAGGTTTACAGATGGTCCTGAGCCCTAAAAGGTTGAGAACTATTCATCTAGTCTGTCCCTCTCGATTTCCTGTGAGCAGAGATTCCACCCCTAGCTCTTTGGCCTCATCTAAGAGGCTCCAGTCAATTGCCACCATTCTGGCATTGACATCACTAATGGGCAGAAAGGAGTGCTGCTCCAGTGAGGAACAAGGCACAAATTACCTTCTCTGATGCCTAATAAGCTAATACACAAGAGCCACCAAACTTATGACATTTTGAACTCAACTTCCTACAGGTCAAAAACCTGACAAGCCCTCTTCAGGTGCCTCTGTAACAGGAGAGCAGTTTTTATCCACTAAGTCGGTGGACCGCATTTCTCTCAGCACTGGGTATGTCGGTACCCAATGCCTCAGTTCCTGAAGACTTGTTCCAGCCACTTCTGAGAGGCACCTCTGAACAATTTTCCTCAATACCAGCTAAGTTGATACCCAAAGCAATCACTGTACTACCAAGTGACTGATCTGTGGGTCTGGTACCAAGTCGCCTCTCCTTGAGGATGGTGATATCCAAGCACCTCTCCAGAGTTATCATTACATCAGATTAAAGAGGTATACCCAGTACCCACCTCTCCCCCTTCAAAGGCAGGGCACTCTGGATAGAATGAGCCCTCCATTAGAGGAATCATATTCCTTTTTGTCATCATGTAAACACAGCAGCAACTCATCATGCACACTTCCACCTTCCTCTCCTTGGATAGGGATTCTAGACAAAACACCATGAGAGGTAGCGGGAAGATACTTGGGACTCGTATAGAATACCCCTCCTGGAACTTTCCCCCTGACCCTCATGTGTCCCCCATCTCAATATTAATGACCCTACTGGACACCCTGGGGTGTGCAGCTATACTCTAGAAAGTCTACATCCTCTACTGTTTCTGGGGCCAAATCCCCTTACCCAAAGAGAGACTGTAGGGCATCTTAGTAAAACCAGCTAGTGCAGACTCAGTTACAGGAGAGGCAAGAGGAGGAAAGTGAAGAAGAGCATCAGCTGCCTGCTGAAGAACTGGTCCTTGGTGTGATGATCTCATTCTCCCTTGATGAGGCAGTGACTCCCCTTTGCCTGCCTTGGTGGATGACTTCAAAGTGTTCTAAGATATCATTAGGTGAATGGCAAAGATGATCCAGGACATACCACAGAAAGCGGTAAAAGGAGAAACCACAAACTCCTGGACACCTTACACCCTTCCACACACTGCAGGCCCCCCATCACTAAATAATGGACAACTGGAACTCACGAAGGACCTGAGGCACACACCAGCATCCATTTCAGCTATATCAAAACAAGCTGACAGGACATACCATCATGTTCCTTCCCATCTCGAGGCTTCCATCTCTCCACCAAATTTTTATAACCGAACTTTGAGGGATTCAATCAGAACAGAGAAATCATAGCCTTGAAGTTAATAGCTTCAGTTCCAAAATTATATGGCACCTTTCATTAATAGACTTGATCTGTAGGCACAAATGAGTGTGTAAATTAATGATCTGAAAGTTAGTGGTACCAAAAGTAAGGGCAAGAAATGTCATTTTTGTAGAAAACTTCAGCATCCAATTGGCACGCATCTTGTTTGGATTTATTTTGCCCTGCTTATTACTTGGTTCTGGCAGTATAATTTGGAAACTTGTTTTTAAAACCCATTATAACATCTAGGTGTATGAGGTTTTTTTCTTGAGGTAGGAGGTGGAAGGGGTTTGGGCATTAGGAAGAGAGGGTATATCAGACAAGCCTTTTTGTGAAGATTCTTCCCGAGCCAAACTACTCAAATTGGCTGCTGGCAAAGTAATTGCAAATTTACCATCTTTTATGTTCCAATTAAATGAAAAGCTTCTACTACCAAATGAGGGCTCTAAAATCGGTGGAGTATTATTTCCAATTGGCTCAAGTTACTAGAGTTAAATAAAGCAAGAAAATCTGATGTGCAATTTGTAAAAGTTAAAATAGAAATAAAAAAATTATTTATCCAAACCTCCTTTTTGTGATACTTAAAGTAGGAATTGACTGATTACTCATACTCTGTGTCCCAGAAACTTTGCTTCAGAACTCGGCTCTGTTTGCTACTTTTCAGTAACTTCTGATGTGCTGTCTCTCTAGGTATCATGGGAGAAACTGAACCAGAGAATGAGAGAGAGTGTGTTATTGTTTGGGAAAAGAAACCAACTCCTGAAGAAAAGGCTAAAGCAGAGACTCTAAAGCTTCCTTCTACGTTTTTCTGTGGTGTTGGTAGTGATACTGATGAGGACAATGACAATCTGGAAGACTTTCAGACAGAACTTAAAAAAGTTCAAGAAGCCAAAGTAGGAACTAAAACTCAAAGCATGACTTTTCTAATTCATTTTGGTGGCACTAACTCTTAACACTGAAATAGCATTATGAATACCCTGTACATTTATTGAAGTAATTTTAGCTTTTTACAATCAAATGTCTGGTGTACGCTAAGAAGTAAGAGCAAAATAGTTTCCCCTGTACTGAAATAAGCTAAGTAGGGTGCCAATCAAATCTGTGGTAGAGCCATCTGAAATTTTGGGATCATTTATGAAACATTTCCTTTCCATTTCAGTCCCAGTGGGTTAGTATCCTCAGGTTTCCCTTGAGATTTTTTTTTAAAGCAAATAACAAATCTAATCTCAGACAAAATTTTTGAAGCTGTTTGTAGAGACCATTTTTTAAAAAGCTTAAATTGCAGAATTAAAAAATTAATTTGTGCACAATAAGATGTATTTAAAATAAAGTGTGTGTGTGTGTGTGAGAGAGAGAGGATTTCTAAGCACTCTACCACTTCATATTTTCAAAGTCACAAAATCACTAATCCTCAAACTCCCTGTAAACTTAGTGTGGTTGACATTTTATAGAACTGAGGATTTCACAGGAAGAACTGTTTGATTTGTCCATGGCAGACCTGGAACTAGAACTTAGACCTTGTGTCTCCTAGCCTCATGTTCATTCTTCTGTCCAGACTACTTTTTTCCCCATTCTCTGTCCACAATAGGGTCAAATCCTAAGCACTTCATACCTTTTGAGTGTGCAAGAACTAATTTCAAAGATTCAGAAAAAGTAAATGATCTAACAGTATTTTTTTAAGAATGTGAACATAAGGACACTTTGCCAAGTTAATCAGTAGTGTTAAGTGATTTAAATGTTAAGTTCATTACATTAACAAAAAATTATTTCTGAAATCTTTAGAAGTCTGTAACCTTGTTCAAACACCTTGGCTATTAATTGTTATTAATATTGTTACTTGGTATATTTGTTAGTGTCAAAGGGTGGGCCCTGGATCCCAAAAACTTTTCGACTTGGGGGGGAAAATAAACATTTTATAAGCAGCAGAGATGTTGGGTTGCAATCTTGTTCCTTGCCCCTCTTCCTTCTAATCCCATGAGCATTTATGGCCTTATTTTTTCCCAAAGATGTTGATTACCCACAAACCCCATTGAGGTCAGTAGGAGCTATAGGTGCTTTAGCTTTGAAAATCAGTGTGCTAGCTTTTATATAGTTTTCTGACACTCCCACCTTTCTGCAGTGTTCCTGTTCGGGGGTAGGGGAGAGGAGAATCCATTATCTAATGCTGCTATTCTGGCAGCTTTCAAAAGCATTTAAGCAGGTGTTTTCTAAATGTTCTGAATACTTCGCTCTTTTAAGGCATTTATTGGAAACACGTTTTCTTTTTTAGGAGTTTTTGGAAAATGAAGTTACCAGTTCAACTGATATAGTCTGTACCAGTGAGGCTGAAGTATCTCTTCCATCAACCAGTGAGGCTGAAGTATCTCTTCCATCAACCACTAAATGTGAAGAACCAGACTCGACCACAGAATCCACCCCCACATCACAGACTTTGTTAGGAACTGATGACAAACCTGTTGATTTGTCAACTAAAAAAGAAAATGATCCAAATTTAACAGAGTCCACAAACCAAGGTAATGTACTTTTGGGGCTTAAAGTCACATCTCTCTGCGAAGTGTATGTAAACAAGATTGATTTAGAATGGTACTAATTCTGCTTAGCTACTTGTAATCATTGTACTGATCAAAGGAATAAATGAAAAATGAACATGTGCATCAAAGGTAATTCTACTATTATGAGAGCCAACACTACTGCATGCTGCTATTAAACATTGACTAATTGTCCATTGTGTACAAATTAGGGGGTGTGGCAAAGTTAGTAGTAATTAAGGCTCTGCAGTTTTGCAAAGAAAGGGTGGTAATTTGTCACGTAAATTGTTCTATGGGGGCCCAAAAGAACCAATATATTATTCTTTTATTAGGATAAATGTTTAAGGAGCCACTTGTCACTTTGGAGTGTCCCTATACATTGGCATTCATGTGAAAAAGAAGAGGAGATATACATTTGCTGTAATCCCTGGATTTATAGCTATATTAGCCACTTTCTGGATCTTGGTGTTATGTACAGTTATAAAGTTATGAGTATGCAGTGGGGAAAGTCATCCTTGCCATGCTCTTTTCTCTTACACCTTTCTCTCATTGTGATAGGAAGCAGAACAGTCGCATTTGGATTTGACACTACTTCTGGCTTGTCATTTGCAGATCTGGCTTCAAATTCTGGGGATTTTGCTTTTGGTTCTAAAGGTCAGATACAAACTTTTGATGATAAACTCACACTGGAATTACTTTTGATGTAACTTTATGCCAAGTATTTATGTGCATTGAATCTCTACTAGTTCATAATAGGGTGACCAGATGTCCCGATATTAGGGGACTTGTCCTGCGTCCTGACGTTACATTGATCGGGACGTCTGGTCACCCTATATGAGGGGGACCGCGGCAAGCCGGCACTGCCGGCGCCACTCACCGTTCCTCCCTGGGGCAGCGCGCAGCTCCCGGCGCGGCGGCACCAGCCCATGGGGCCTGCCGCCCGGCCGGCAGGAGCCTGCAGAGTACAGCCCTGCCCCTACACCGGGCACACAGAGAGGCAGCGAGGAGGTCTCACTCCCCTGTGTGCTGCAGCGGGGCGGGGCTTGTAGACTCCGGCAACAGGCAGTGGGGGCTGGGCAGAGAGCCCCCTCCCCTCGACCCAACCCTACCCTAGGAAGGAGCCAGAGAAACTGGGAGGGACCTGCGTGCTGGATGCTTCCTGGGAGCCGCTCCAGATAACCCCTCCCCTCAGACCCACTGCCCTCAGCCCCCACCCTGACCCTGTTCCCTCAGCCTCCCCCGCAGTGTGCCCCCTGTGCCCCCCACCCTCAATCCACTGCCCTCAGCCCCCCCTGACCCTGTTCCCTCTGCCTCCTCCACAGTCCCTCTCTTCCCCCCCCCCCCCCCCCCCAACCATCTCACCCTGCATGGATGTGGAAATCTGTCCCGGATTCCAGGCTGTTGTTAGCCCCTGGGGCAAAAGATCAGTAGAGGTTTCCAAAGGGAAGTTTGCAGCCTTTGCTCAGACCCAAACATTTTCACTTAAAAATAAATAAATAAATACCCTAACCCATCCTGACACCCATCTGCTCTGTCCAGATTTGCTGTTATCCCTGTTGAGGCCAAAGTGGTTTGAAAAATTAAAAATCCATGACACCATTGTGTTGCTTCCCCCTATGTTGCTCGTTAATCTAATGGACCTGCCGATAACGAATAAAGATGAATGCCCTGGGAGCAATGTGTCAGGCAGACAGTTTGTCAAGTAGGAAAGTGAATGCTGAAACCCTCACAAAATGCAGAGGCTTTTCTTAACCTGAGAACTGAAAAAGTGCCAGATACCCTGCATGGGTTTGAAAGTGACAAGAGCCTAGCGACTGACCAGAGCAGCGCCAGGTTTGAAGTGATGAGGAGGGTCTGTGTCATGAAGTCTGCATTTCAACTGAGGACTCTTCCATCGCCAGGGTAGCGCTGGTGCAGGTCTGCCGCCCAGCACAGCAATGCTGAGAGGTGCCAGTGTAGACCCGACCCACTGCCCTCAGCCCCCACCCTGACCCTGTTCCCTCAGCCTCTCCCGCAGTCCCCCCCTGTACCTCCCACCCCAAACCCACTGCCCTCAGTCCCTGCCCCCATTCCAACAGCCTTCCCCACAGTCCCCCTGCTTCCCCCAACCCACTGCCCTCAGCCTTGTCCTACCCCAAATCTCTTCTTCAGCCTCCCCCGTCATCCCACCCCTATCGCTCCCCCTACTGTCCCACCCCCTCAACTTCCCCCCCATTCCAGTCCTGTTCCCCTCTCTCTCATCCCCTCCAGACCCTGTCCCTCTTCCCAACCCCCTGACCCTCCCCAACTCAGCCCCATTGTCTCCCCCGCCCCACTCTACACATCTCTCTCTACCTGTCCCATTCATGCTCCCCTCAGCCCCACCCCAACTCCCCCAGTCCTGTCCCCCTCAGTTCGTCCACCCTACTTCCCCCGGTCCATCCCCACACACCCACCGACTCCCTCGACCTCCCTCCCCCCAATCGCACTGCCTAGACTCACCCCCGTCCCACTCAGGACATGCAGGAAAAAGAAGCAATGGGCTTAAATTGTAGCAAGGGAGATTTAGGTTAGACATTAGGAAAAACTTCCTAACTGTAAAGGAAGTTAAGCACTGGACAAATTACCTAGAGAGGTTATGGAATAGCAGTCATTGGAGTTTTTTAAGAGGTTAGACAAATACCTGTCAAGGATGGTCTAGTTGTTATTACTCAGTCCTGCCTCAGTGCAGGGGTTTGACTAGATGACCTGTTGATGTCCCTTCCGGTCCTATATTTCTGTGATTCACACTGAATTGCCTTGTGCCACTGTCTAGTAGTAGTGGCACACAGTTCTCTGACATGCAGGTTTATAAAATTGTAGTTTAGAGCATAACAATTTTAAAGCTCTGCATGTTCAGACCAACTGAGCTGAAAATTGTGATCTACAGTATTCAAAACTATTAAGATGTGGGCTGAAATAAAATCAGCATGAATTGCTCAACAATATCAGCATTGCGCTGCTATATATTGTAAAATATTACAGTGAAATCTTGCAAGTATTACATAGCACGCCGCCTGGCCCAAGTGGTAACTAAGCATAACATCTTCCTGTTTCAACATTCTTAACTTGTATCCCATAGCTCCTAGAAGTTTTTTTTTTTTTTTTTTTCTCCAAACACTGAATGCTATTAAGTTATGAGTTCTAACAGGTTTTTTTTTCTTTTAAACCACAACACTGAATGTTATTCTAAAATTGTTTTCCAAATATTCTTAAACTCCCAGTTTATCCCCCGCTGATGTTCATTGTGAAAAGTATTGCCAGTCTAATAATATTTGGCACTTTTGTAATTCACTGTCCAACATGTGTTTTGTGCCCTCCTCTGGTGGATTTTTAGAGGATAACTGTATAGCTACCAGCTAAGGGAGTTATATCTTGAACTCAAGTAGTAGAAGCTCATGCTTTTAAGTCTGGATGGCTCGGGTTCAATCTTTGGTGACTAGCTATGATGGAGGTTGCTACACTTATTATCCCTTTTAATCAGAGGTTCTGAATATGCTTTGTTGTAGGCAGAGCTAGCCTACAGTTAAGCAACCGAAAATTTAGACTGGGAAGTGTTGAAATGTTGGGAAGCCTTATAATTTTGCCAGTCCGGAACGAACATCCCATCTGAGGGATGGGGGCAGGGAGAGAGGAGAGTGAGACAGGACCAGGAAACTGGGACAAGGAATCCAGAGCGGAAGTGGGGGGCAGTTGAAATCAGATGAGGAGCTGGAGCGAGTTAGACAGCAATAGGATAGACATAGACTGGAGGGGATGGGGAAGAAGGGTCTTTGACTACTAGAGACCACTCTGTTCAGGAGCCTGGAATAGACCCAGGATTCCTGAGTTTCACAGTTCCTCTTCTGTCAGCAGATATCTGTGAAACCCAGTGGCAAAAAAAGTATCGCATCCCCCATAGAACTGATCTATCACATATAGGATGACAACCTACTGCCTCTGCCATCATTTACTCCATTAGCTCAAATGGCAGAAGTCTGTGCAGTGGATCTAAAGGTTCATCGGCAGGGTTGGAGCCATGTGAGTTTCACGATGATTCCACATGACAGAATTTCTGGGGCAGTTCAGTTTTGATTTTTACAAAAAACCTAGGGAAATGCATACAGAAATAGGGTGACCAGATGCCTAAATAGTGGAATCTCAAGCAGGAGTAGAGAGGTTATTTTATCTCTCTATTTGGCACTGGTGCAACTACTGCTGGAATATTATGTCCAGTTCTGGTGTGCACAATTTAAGAAGGATATTGATAAATTGGAGAGTGTTCAGAGAAGAGTCACAAGACTGATTAACGGATTATAAAACATGCCTTATAGTGATCGACTCAAGGACCTCAATCTATTTAGCTTAACAAAAAGAAGGTTAAGAAGTGACTTGGTTATAGACTGTAAGTATCTACATGGGGAACAAATAGTTAATAATGGGCACTTCAGTCTAGCAGAGAAAGGTAGAGCATGAACCAACAATTGGAAGTTGCAGCTAGACAAATTCAGACTGGATATAAGGCATACCTTTTCAATGGTGAGAGTAATTAACAATATACTAAGGGTCATGGTGTTTTTCTAAAAGCTTTTTCTAAAAGCTATCCTCTAGGAATTATTTTGGGAAAGTTCTATGTCTGTGCTATACAGGCGGTGAGACCAGGTGATCCCCAGATCCCTTCTGGCTTTATAATCTCAGAACTAGGTACATCAATTCACATGCAAAATTCTCATTGAATTCAATAGGTGTCCTTGCCCTGTGGCTTGTGGTGCGGACTGCAGCAGGGGCCGTACAACCCCTCTCGCAGCTTCCTAGGGCCCCCTCTCATGGCTCTGTGTACCTGTGTCTGTCGTCGTCCTCTCTCTCTCCTCCTCCTCTTCCCCCACCCCCCACCACGCGCTCGCCCAATGTGTCCTGACATTTCACTCTTGCAATCTGGTCACCCTAGTTCATAAGGTACTAAATTGTAAGCAACAGATGCATGTAAACGAAATGTCTCTTTCTAGAAATGGTATTGTTTATGAAAATTAAGAAACTTTGTATATAATACAAAAGTGTTTATTGGAGTGTCTGGAAAGATATCTGAAACTTTAAACTCTTTTCAAAACTAGATAAAAACTTCAAATGGGAAAATACAGGAGCAGCTGTATTTGGAGTACAGCCAGCCAGTAAAGGAGATGAAGATGAAGATGGTAGTGATGAAGAAGTTGTACATAGTGATGATATCCACTTCGAACCTATAGTGTCCTTACCAGAGGTGAGATGTTTTTGATCATCGTTTAGAGACTCTGTTAAAACAGGCATGTCCATGAAACTAACACCACATTTTGATTAGTAAAACTGAAAGTATTCTATAACTCTAAATTAGCCCCACTTTAGCAGGCTTTGCATTTCATTCAACTTGGATGTCAACATCTGCTGCTTCTAAAAAATAATAATTTTTGCTTTTCTGAAGCCCCAGATGCACAAATATCAATTCACCACCAGAGGAAAAAATAGGCTACACGGTATTAGATACTCTCAGAGCTAAACATTTTTAGGGAGTCTCCCTGGTTTTCACTAGGGTGAAACACATGATTCTAATAACCCTGTTCAAATTGCAACATTGTATGGAAAAGCTGCCTTAGGCATATATTTTTAAAGCTTCTGAAATTACTTTAACTACTTTGAAGCCTGTACAGCTTGACTTATACAAGGGACCTAGAGTTTGTGTGCAAAAATGCACAATACTACCAGTAACTCTTTTAAGAGCTCAGATGGTTCAAGATTATTCTGTGAAATATGTGGCGTATTCAAAATAAATGATTGGAATACACTTGTTAGAGTGCTGCTTTGACCTGTAGAACTCGCTTATGGCTTTACCACTTATTAGTGATGCAGCCATCCAAAACTCTTGCTAATAATAAAACTGTTATACTACACCATGTATTCTGTTCTCCCCCCTCTAAATCTGGGTGAAAACTTGACAGGACCACTGAGCAATAAGGAATTAATAGCACAATCAGAGCTAAATTAATCTGAAGATGAATAGCACAGTAGGCAAATGAAAGATGTTCAAGAGTTGGCAGGACGTAGTAGTCCTATAGTGGAAGGTGGGTAGAATAGTGGAGAAAACTATTATTCAGATTATTCTAGCACCAATTTTTTAATCTACACTGAATGTAGTCTGGTAACTGGTGATGTTTAAACCATATTAGAAATGTTAATAAGGTGTCTATTTGGGTTGTATTTAAAATCTTTTCTAAAGACAAACTTGATTTTGCTTTAATTATAGACATGGTGTAACAGTATCCATGGTAACATTTCTCTAAAATCCTGCACAGCCTCACTCATCTTTCACCTTGTGTCTCCTTTTAATCTCCCTTGCCCCTTCTATTTCCCCTTCCTTTTTTTAAACATGTCCTCCCACAAACAACCTTTCCTCCATTCACCATCTCGCTTGTTTATACTGCCTGATCTTCTCAAGCTTTCATTTGTTCCAAAAGAGAACTCTAACAATTGTCATTTTTAACATTTGTAAAGAGATCAGAAACTTGAAATATGCACAGCCAAATAAAGCAAATACATATCCTTCATGCACATGACTAATCCTGCACCTTCTACTTGTTTGTGGTCTAGTTATAGAAAGCAAGTACTTTGAGATCATTCTCTTGTCTGCAGAAAGCATAGCACACTACTAAAAATAACACACAGCGCTATGTAATGCTGTATACAAAATAATGCAAACTCCTCCAGCACACTTGTATCCTAGCAAAGCTTATACATTTGGGTGGGACCACTTCCAAAGCATTCAGCAAACATGTAGAAAAGAACTTCTGTGCCAGAAACTATCCCCAGAACATGTCAAGGACTCTTAGAGCAAATTTAAATTTTCTAGGTGAAGCAGTATTTGAGAGCTGACTTTATAAAAAGTTAACTTTCTAAACTGTGAAATAAACCTCACTTTTCAGCTCCCTATCTCAAAAACTTACCTCACCACAAAGTTGGGAATATATCTCCTCTGGCTACAGACCTGCCCATGCAGAATTTCAAATAGAAAGTGTGTTTTGGAGGAAGTTTTTAAAGGGAGAGAAGGGTGTAAAATCAAGATAATAGAAAGCTATTACCCATTCTCTCTAATGCATTAGTAGATTCCTGGTGACTGTGACTGTCTAGGAAATGCATGAATATGCTGTTTTTGCTGCTTTCTAGGTGGAAGTGAAATCTGGAGAAGAGGATGAAGAAATTCTCTTCAAAGAGAGGGCAAAACTCTATCGATGGGACAGAGAAGTCAATCAGTGGAAAGAGCGTGGAGTTGGAGAGATAAAAATTCTCTTCCATACACAGAAGAAATATTACAGAATTTTAATGAGAAGGGACCAAGTTCTCAAAGTGTGTGCAAATCATGTAATCACAAAAACAATGAATTTAAAGCCCTTGAATACATCAAACAATGCGTTAGTATGGACTGCCACAGATTATGCTGGTGAGTTTGAAAAGATACCGTGTTTTGTGTAGGTTGCTTGAAAATTTTTTTCTTCATGTATATGACAAATAAAACTGTAACTGATGCTGAATAGGCTATGATAATCTCTTTGGGAATTTAATTTCAGATGGCGAAGCAAAAGTAGAACAACTTGCAGTTCGATTTAAAAGCCAAGAAATGGCTGATTCCTTCAAGAGGAGATTTGAAGAATGCCAACAAAATTTGTCAGAACTTCAGAGAGCACATGTATCCTTGGCAGCAGAACTGTCAAAGGAAACCAACCCTGTAGTGTATTTTGAGGTTTCTGCTGACGACGAACCTTTAGGACACATAACCATGGAACTATTTTCAAATATTGTTCCTCGAACTGCTGAAAATTTCAGGGCCCTGTGCACAGGGGAAAAAGGATTTGGATTCAAGAACTCTATATTTCACAGAATAGTTCCTGACTTTGTGTGTCAGGTAAGTGCAAGTTGAAGATTTTTTTTCTTAGAATAAAACCTATTTTCATTTCTTACAGCAAAGACCATTTGTTACATGGAGTGAGGAGGTTACCAAAGATTTTGATTCAGTGGACTGACTTACTCCCTAGTTTGAGTGTACTTCTTGTCTGAAAAGTGGTTGTTGTTTTATTTTAAAAAGTTGTAGGATTCCTCTTATTGTACCTCAATGATTTCCATATCAAATTTGCTCATTTATAAGTATTTTTTTTCTCTAAATACTAGGTCTTCAAATATAACCTGCATCTAAAACTCAGGCTGTGTTCTTTCTGGCTCAGTGTATCGCCAGTAATAAAGATTCTCTAGGCCAGATGCATCAAGGCAATTGCCACTTGCCATGGATAATTTCACTTTTCTCAAACTGATTTGCACTCTTTTCTCATCCGTGCAGACTTGATGCACCAACTTCTGCAGATTCAATCTTTGGCAAACAGTGACAGTATACTAATGAGTACTGTTTTTTATCTGGATGCCCAGCCAATGTGGTGGTTGGTAATTAGTACAGCTACTTCAGTTCTCTGACTGAGAACCTAAACTGGCGGGTAGAGGCTACCTTTGTATAACACTGAGTCAAAGAATTCAAGTTGTCAACCGATCCTATTGCATTGGAGTATGGCGCTTCCATTTCCCAGTTTAATAAGCATGCTTGAAGTCTCCATATACTTCATACTTGACTAAAATATGTACTTGTTAATTCCATTCTTTACACTGATTTTTATTTGAATTCGTTTCACTTTGGTTTTACTCCTGTATGTGGTGATCTCAACTGGTATGCTCCGTAGGGCTAGTAATGACCCATTTGCTTGTTAATACCCAAACACTGGCCCAGGCTAGTATAGCTGTGGACTAGAAAAACTAGTTGCCTGATTCTGAAGGGCATTAGAGTGGCTCGTATTAGCTGCAGGGTGCCCTTAGCAGTAAATATTTTCATTTTTGTTTGCTTGTTAAGAACACATGGCCAACATATGAATGGCTTGTCTACATAGACATCCCGGAAGGTTAATCCAAATTGACTAAAGTTGTGAATTTGAAGTGGATTAGTTTAATCATATTAAACCCTAGTGTGAACACCCTCATTCAGAACTGAAGTAGCCTTTAATTTGGCTTAGTTTAATTCACTCTAAACTGAACTAAGGCCACTTGAATTTCAAAAGCTGTATCCACACAGGGATTTAGTGGGGTTCACTTCAGATTCACACCTCTAGTTAAGTGGGATTAATTTTCCTGGATGTCCCTGTGATAAGCCCAAAGAACTTCTTACCTGCCCAATTTTGTAAGGTGCCGACCTCAAAGTTGAGTAGATTCAACTAGAAAACAGAAAGGACACCAGTAATTCTCAGAGGACACTCTGTACCTTTCACAGTTAGGCCACAAATTAGCACATATGAAAACTTTATCCTTGCCATGAGCGATTAATATTTTCAGTTTTCTGTTCGCTTGTTAGATGATCACATTTATGGCTAAAACTAAGAATGAGAGACCATTCGGTCTTATTTTGTCAATATCCAGACATCTGAGCTCTTAATGTTTTTCTAATTCAGTTATTCTTAGAGGAAAACATACAGCAAGCTTTCTACTTGGTAGATATTTATGGGTTAGTAATGAGTTAATTCTATAAATGATTAATATTTTCAGGGAGGAGATATTACTAGGCATGATGGAACAGGTGGACGGTCCATTTATGGAGATGCATTTGAGGATGAGAACTTTGAAGTGAAACACACTGGTCCTGGATTACTGTCGATGGCAAATCGTGGCCGGGACACCAATAATTCTCAGTTTTTCATCACTCTTAAAAAAGCAGAACACCTGGACTTTAAACATGTGGTATTTGGGTTTGTGAAGGATGGCATGGATGTTGTGAAAAAAATTGAATCTTTTGGTTCTCCCAAAGGGTTGGTGAATAGAATTGTCATCACAGACTGTGGGCAAATATAATGTCTAAGTAGGGATTCTACAGATATGTGCACTAACAGCATAAATCAAAGTTGGGCTGTTGTAGACTAATTATGTTCAGCTTTTTTAAAATTGACATTTCTGATGTATAAATGTAAAATTACAACTTATAGAAAAGTACTTTTTTATGTGTTAATTGACTTTGCATGTTGTGAAATAAAAGTTCAAACACTGGCATATGTTATCCTGACATTTGTTTTAAATGTGAAAAATTTAAAATTAAATCCTAGTCTTGTTAAAGCAATTGTCTTTTCTTCACTTTGGTTTGTACAAGGACTATTACATGCATAATCTATTTTCAGTTATTTTGATTTGCTACTCTGATGTATCAGTATTTTGAATACAGAATTAGCGATCATGCTTCCAAACTAAAGTAGCTCTATGTGAGAACTATTTCCTCCTCTTCCCACTGATGTACAGAAGAACAAAAAGCAAAGTGGCAATTCATTCTCCTTACCCTTCTTAAGAGCATTCAGCTGCAAATATAAGTTACCATCTTTCTCTCTAGATGGAAGTTATCTGTCCTAAGTTGAAGAAAACGTGTGTTTTCTACTGGGTGGCTTGTTTGTGAAACAGTCTTTGGGTACCTGAACCCTGAAGTTATTGAACTATTGCCTGTATACTATCTTAACATAAGTTCTTGTAAAAATCCGACTGAGAACTTGTGATCTTCCTGTGGTATAAATTAATATGCTTTGAGAGCCGCTGCTTGTATCGGTGCTTTGTATATAGGAGAGTGATTGCAAAAATATTTGTAAGGGCAATTGGATAAATAAAGAACTTGTAAAGCTTATTGGGTGGGGAAAAAAAACTGGTAAACTCTGGATCTTAAATGAAAAATAACGTGTTTTTGCATCTACTGTTAGTGACCTTTTTGGTCCAAATGCTGTTAGTTTTTTGTTGCTTTTTATGATATCCTGTTTTTTCAGCTCTGGTAAATGTCTGCTAAATTCAGAACTGAGTAACTACATTTCACTATATTAAATAGAATTCTGCGAACTTAAAGCATGTCTTATAAATAGCAATATTATGTTCAGATCCAATGCAAGCTTAACAGTATTTTGAGTGGTAAGGTGAGAAAAGCAATCTTTCACTGGACCAACGTCTGTTGGTGAGAGAGACAGGCTTTTAAGCTGAAGAGCTCTGTGTAGGCTTGAAAACTTGTCTCGCACTAACAGAAGTTGGTCTAAGAAAAGGTATTACCTCACCTATCTTCTCTCTCTAATATCCTGAGACCAGCATAGTTACAACACTGCATATAGTATTTTCAGTGATGGGCACACAATTCAAAGCCAGGATATCTAAAGGTCCCCCTAGATCAGGGTTTCTCAATATGGGGAATGGACCTAAAATTAGGCCGCCAGAATTTTTCAAAGGATCACATGGCAGCTCCTCTTGCTTCTGTCCCATAGGGCTGACTGGGCTTGCCTCCCTGGTCCAGGGTCCCAGAACCACTCAGGTTTGGCCCAGCCATCATGATGACAGGAGTCCACGTCAGCCAAATTTGAGTGGTGGCACTGCAGTCCCATGAGCCAGGTCACAACTTCACTCTCACAAATTTGTTCCAGTCAGGGGTGGGGTAAAGCAGTGCTGTAACCTGGGAGGTTGCAATGCCTAGGGCTGACAGCTAAGCCCTGCCAGCTCCACAGCACAAGAACCTCCACGGCGGGGTGAGTGCCAGGCAAGACCTGACTAAAACTATCCCAGAGTCTCCACCCTCAGCCTATTTACTGGTTCATGAGAGGTCATAAACATTTACAAATGGGTCCTGATCCCATAAAGGTTGAGAACTACTGATCTAGATATCACACTTGCATACAAATACCATTTCACTAAAGTACTTCAAAAGATAAAGAGCAGAAACACTCTGATGAACAAACTGGTAGTGTCCGCATTGAGAGCCCGTGTGCAAACAGGGCGTTGTTCAGGGCTCCTTCTCTGCTGCTCAGTGGGAACACAGTGCCCCAGTTTGGTTAAACTTTGCCCACTCTCGACTACTGGACATACTTACTCACACCAAGAGAATTATTACAAGCGCCCTGCAACCAACAAAACTGGTTTGGTTATCAGCCCTAGCCAATTTTCTTTAACCAACCATCTGGCATCAGAATGCAGCCAAGAAACTGCAATTAAAAACTGGCAGATGGACCATGTCTGCTGCCTCAGGCTCATGGTGCACAGGCTGTGGGGCTGTTTAATTGTACTGTAGACATTCAGACTCATGCTGGAGCCAAGCTCTAGGAGCTGCAAGGTGGGAGGGTCTCATAGCTGTGGCTTCAGCCCAAGCCCAAATGTCTACACTGCAATAAACAACCCCATGATCTTGAGTCAGGTGGCACAGGCCAGCTGTGGGCTTTTAATTGCTGTGTAGACATCTAGCTGACTCAAGGCTATTTTCCCGAAACCTTTCATTGCTTGTATTGTCCACATGCAATTGCTCTCTCTGTGTATAATAAAATTAATAGTTTAATCATTAAACTTGCTGTGAACTAAGTAGATAATCTTAAATACCTGAAAAGCAAATTGTCACTTTTGCAAAGCTTTTTTTAGTTCTTAAAACATCAGTTTGGCAAAATCACCACTTTTACAGTATGAATCAAGTTGTGCTGTTGCACAAATGTTTGATATCTCAATCTTCCTTTGCGATGGTTAAAAGTAAACTAAGAAGGGTATGGCTGCCATGCAGGGCCGGTGCAACCATTTAGGCGACCTAGGCGGTTTAGGCGACCTAGGGGGGCGCCATTTTCTTCAGCAGCAGCCGGATCTTCGGCCACCCTGGTTGCCGCCAGCATTTAGGCGGAGGGAGCTGGGGCAGTGGAGCGCAGGGAGGGCCGCCTGCAGCAAGGGGGAGTGGGGGCGGCATGCAGGGGAACTCCCCGCCCCAGTTCACCCCTACCCCGCCTCCTTTCCGAGCACGTGGTGGCTGCTTCACGTCTCCCGCCTCCCAGGCTTGCGGCACCTAAGCTGATTGGCACTGCAAGCCTGGGAGGCGGAAGACGTGAAGCAGCTATGGCATGCTCAGGGAGGAGGCAGAGCAGGCGTGAACTGGGGTGAGGGGGGTACCTCAGAGTGGGGGGTGGGGAGCTGCCCCGGGGGAGGCGGCGCCTCAGGGCGGGAGCTGCTGTGGGGGGTGCCTCAGGGCAGGGGTTTGGGGATGGGGGGCACAAGGTGGAAGTTTCGCCTAGGGCACGAAACATCCTTCCACCGGCTCTGCTGCCATGGTATCGTCACTTAAAACATGAGAGCTTAAATAAAGTGGTCTGGCCAAATATTCAATCTATACACATTTATGAAATAACTATATTAGCAGCAGGAGTTATGAACATGGTTTATAACTTATCAATAGATTTAGTTTATAAAATCGTATGAGGAAACTGCTGAAATTAAACATCTTGTCTTATATTTCACTTTACAAAAATTAACAAAATCTGATCAGGAGGTGGTGGCTTTTTCTGATTTCTGGAATAAAAACAAAGCTATACTGTCTACTAATTGGCTGTACATATGCCACTTCAGCTTTGCAGAGTACCAAAACAATCCACTGAAGGTCTGTTATCGTATGTCTCTCTCTGCTAGTCAATAGGAGTATACAGGCAAAAACAAAAAAATCCCATCTGTACTAGTCATGGAAACTATGCTGCAACCCTACTACCAGCAACCATCTTTTAAACACAGTTGTTGCTAGCATACTTCTGATCCCAGTGGGGCTGGGGCTAGCCCTGTAAAGAATTGAAAATACTTCAGCTAATGCTATGTTCCTTCAACCCCTGATTCGTATTCTCCTTTTTTGCTTATCTTTGGTTTAGTTAGAGTGGAGCAGACTGGAACTGAAAAAGGTATCAATGGCACGGTAACTATCCATAAACCTTTTTGCACTCATTTTGGCTGGAGAATGTCCTAATTTGCATTTATTCAGTTATTTAGACAGTCTTTCTCAAACTCAGGCTATGTCTTCACTACCCGCCGTATCGGTGGGTAGCAATCGATTTATCTGGGATCGATATAGTGCGTCTCGTTAAGACGCGCTATATCGATCCACGAACGCGCTCACCGTCGACTCCGGAACTCCACCAGAGCGAGCGGCAGTAGCACAGTCGACAGGGGAGCCACAGCCGTCGATCCCACGCCGTGTGGACCCCAGGTAATTCAATCCAAGATACTTCGACTTCAGCTATGCTATTCGCGTAGCTGAAGTTGTGTATCTTGGATCGATTTCCCCCTCGCCCCCCAGTGTAGACCAGCCCTCAGTTACAGTTTAGTTTTCTGCAAGTTTTTAGCTTGATTCTGCATCCTACATGGTTGTAGTCAAGCATGACAAGTGGGGCATGGTAACAAGCAATTCAGTAACCTACTACAAGCAATCTATTTAAAGACTTCAGTCTGTTTTGAGGAATTCCTTATCAGCAGGCTCAAAGCTGATCAGCTGAACAACTGGCCACTATGCCCAGCTTTGAAGCATTAAGCCTGGTAATACAAGGGCAATGAGAAGATATTTTATGTATATTTTCAAGGTCAGCATTGGCTGGATATAAGTAGCATTCTTTATTTAAGCAAGTTATTACTCTAACAATCATGTGATGAGACTTCCAAAGTGCAATGTAACTTTTTTTCATTAGTCTCTCACCACTGAAAAGCTGTCAGAACATGGAGTGTAAGTAGTTTGGAGAGGTGCAAGAACAGCAGGGGCCCCCTACTGATCGTTTAAACTTAAGTTCCACAGAACCTGCAACATTCCTCCGTAATATGATGTACATATGGACTCTGGACATAGATAAAAATCTGAAGCATACGATACGGGAATGAGAATGAAGGTGAGCATGTGCGAACAAAACTAACCCTCAGCACTTGCAACTACTGCATACACTCATAGCTGAAAATGATCAACCCCAATTTGCATGTTTGAGGCCCTGGGAATACTGGAGCATGAAACTGAAGTAGCAACTAGAGCGAGGCAAGCAGGGCCGGCTCCAGGGTTTTGGCTGCCCCAAGCAGCCAAAACAAACAAACAAACAAACAAAAGCGGCGGCAATTCGGCGGGAGGTCCTTCGCTCCCAGGTGGAGTGAGGGACCGTCCGCCGAATTGCCGCCGAATACCTGGACCTGCCGCCCCTCTCCAGAGCGGCCGCCCCAAGAACCTGCTTGAGAAGCTGGTCCCTGGAGCCGGCCCTGGAGGCAGGGAACAGTTTTCCTGCATCAGGATGAACTGTGAACCTTCTGATGTCATTTGCAAAAAGCTCGAGCCCCACCCTTGCATAGCCCGGTGGCCAGGACACTCACTTGAAAAGTGGGAGACCTACATTCCAGTCCCTGCTCCAATTAAAGTGGAACCGCTCCAACAGGAGAAATTGCGAAACCCATTCTAGACTAGCTAATAGGCTGGTGGTTAAGCCATTCACCTAGGATGTGAGCAAATGGCAGAGTAGGTACTTGAAGTTGGGTCTTTCACATCTGAATCCTGGGCTGTTCTGGGGGGAAGGGGCGGGGGTCTTTCTCTCATCTTGACAAGAAATGCTATTCTGGACCTGAGAAATCTCTAATCACTGAAGTTTAATCAAAAGTGATAGGTTATTGTGAAGAATTTTGGTTTTGATGAATTGGCCTTTTCCCATAAAGTTTAGTTGAAAAATTCCTGACCACCTCTAATTTTTACCCCTAATGCCATGAAACTACCACCAAAGGACTGCACTTCTCATGCTGGAACATTCCTGAAATTACTGCCCATGCCATAATTATGGATGGTTTACTCCACTGGAGGCGATTCATAAATTTGGTTTTGTACAGAATTTAGGGGCGGTGGAAATCAGCATTAGCAAAATAAGAGAAATTCTCATTTCCTGTATGAGCAGAGTTTGCCAGATGCACTGTGACTAATAAACTGCATTTATTCCATCTTGTACAAAAATTCTGAATTGGTTAATTTGTATTCTTTGTAGATGTATAATCAATGCATAGAATACATATAAAACAGTGCTTTTGACATGCTCAAAAGTTTATTATACACTTAGCATCTTGATTTAGAAAAACTAAATCTTTACTATTTTGTGTAATGAGGCCCCTGGCACCCTGCTCCAACTCCTCTCTCCTTTCCCCCTTTACTAGCACATGGAACATGCACTTATCAAACAGGCTGCGGCCTTGAAGTTTTAAGAAAGTGGATACAGCACCTGCACTCTCCCTACTCAAAGTACCAAACTCAAGGCAGGGAATGTACTGTTTACACTTCCAAATGAAGTCATTTTAGTATTCGACATAACTGATGAAAAAATTCTCCATTTTAAAAAAGTTTTGGAAGAATTAAAAATGTAGACTGAGATAAATACATACATTACTTTAAATGAACCTTATCTTCATTTTTAAAAATTCCATTTGTATGTTTTGGTCTCCAAAGAACATGAATCAACATATCTACCTGCTGTAGCACTGCAATGTCCATTACAGCGTTTCTGTTTGTTTGCTTTTATACTAGCCCCACATGTAGGCTTTTGCTTTGTCAATTAAGTCACTTGATTTATGGAACATTTCCTGTGTTGATTTCTAAAACATCTCAGTAGAAATGAGGAGAGACCGCCGTAAATACTACCTAGTGAAGTAAGTAAATGTGCATGACTATGTTCCCATGTATGGGGGGGGAAAGGCAGGCCCTATCCAAAGGACTTCACATTGTTAAAAAAAATCATCAGTAGTGGTAAGGCTACACTAATATAAATGTGCTAGTACATTATGACTAGAGTGAAGTGAATAATGGAAAAAATGCACGCAAATTATCAAATTCAAAAGCAAATGTTGATTTGAATGTATTTGCCCCCTTCTGTGTTTGCTTTTTGTGAACATTCAAAAGTTTAATTTCATTATGTTGGGAAACTCTTATCCATGAAGAGAGTTTGGCAGAACAGCCTGAAAAGTCATTAGACTCTGGTTTCATCTGATCATGATGTTTGTTGCACAGCTGACATCCTTTCACCAGAATTATTTATCTCTGGCTCTCCTACTTTGTCCTAAGTTTCGTGAGCTGCCTTGTCCCAGTGTCACTGATTTGACAGGTCATAAGTCATTACAGTAGATGGTTCTTGGCTTTGAACTGGTCACAGAAGTAGTCTGGAAATCAGCAGAGGGATTGGAACAGAAGTAACAGGCTTTTGGCATATCTTTCTGTTGAGCAGGCAGGGTGCCACATTCTGCACAAGTGGGAGCCTCCACATTGCTGCTACCTGCAAACCCAGATATGGTGAGTAACAGTAATCCTGGCTGGAGGTTACAAATCCATGGATAGATGTGACCGACAGGATCCTCATCTGGGAGGAAGAGGTGAAGTTTCTTTGCAAGCTGGTGATGGGAGAACCTGATCTAGTAGGCTAAATATTGAGTTGACGACAGCCTTGAGGTTTCATGCTACTTTGATGAACAGTAGGAAATCTCTGTGATGGAAGGGGAGGGCAGTGATGTAGCTATTTTTCAAAGCATTTCTGCCTCCCTGAAGTATCACTTTAATCTTGCCCAGGTTGATTTTAAGTTCTTCACCAGGTACTGCTCTCCTTTGATATTGCCACGGGGAGGTGATCTCTTAGCCCCACTAAGGTTTGTCTCATGTTGTGTCCCAAAATGAAGTCCACTGGTAAGGCATCGAGGATGCTGGCAGATGTCCCATGTTACAGTTTTTTTGTCACTATTTTGCAATTATTTAGCCTAGGAATGAAAGGTTAGAGATGGAGAAAATGTATTCTGCATCAAGTGTTGGCTTTTTGAGGATCAGGTGGATTGTTACATTTTTCAGGGAGGCTGACAGGTTAATTTCTTTAAAGGAAACCTTGATTTTCCTATTCTACAGAGGGTGGCTTGAATATTCATCACATCTTCTCTCTTTTCATCATTTGTGGTGGGGCCAAATTCTGAGAGATGTGGGATGGTTAACGTGATGGGAATGTAAATACAACAAGTTCCTCTTGTATACAGTTGCTCTGTTTTGCAAAATATCAGGTGAGCTCTTCATCAGGCCACTTGGTTCACAAACAGATGCTCCTTATCTGTAACTTGAGGGAGTTACCACATATTAGAGTAGTCTAGATCCTCTTCTGACGAAGAGAACTGATAGGAATAGTGCAGTTATTCACTCTGCTGTATGCCAGCAGTCTGCAGGCCGCACTAGGCTCACAAAGAAGCTGCTGCTTTTCAGCTGCGCATAGTAACAGGCAGCATCACCACAGATAAGAAACTAAGAGAGTGGGGCAGAAAGTAGCAGTGTGATAGCATTCCTGTGCCCTGACTTCCAATACGTCCTCCTGCTCCCAGAGCCGTATGGCAGATGCTAGCATTCTTGCAAGGTGTTCTACTTCCTCACAAGTTTCAGAGTAACAGCCGTGTTAGTCTGTATCCGCAAAAAGAAGAACAGGAGTACTTGTGGCACCTTAGAGACTAACAAATTTATTAGAGCATAAGCTTTCGTGGACTACAGCCCACTTCTTCGGATGCATCCGAAGAAGTGGGCTGTAGTCCACGAAAGCTTATGCTCTAATAAATTTGTTAGTCTCTAAGGTGCCACAAGTACTCCTGTTCTTCTTTTTACTTCCTCACAGGTGATCTGATCCAAACTTTGTAGAGACCTAGGCCTAGATAAGTTCATAGAGGATAGGTCTATCTATGGCTATTAGCCCAGATGGTCAGATTAAAGGAAACTGAAGATTTGACATCAACCGGGAAAGTCAGTCAGTCTTGATATCATATGATCCCAAAGAATAAATTTGTGTATGAAAAAAAGAAAAATTTAGAATTAAAAACGAGTGTTGTAATACAAACAGGATGTGCTATATTTGAAACACTGAGATGTGACTGCTGAAGCTACTAGCAGCCAGGGCCGGCTCCAGGCACCAGCCCACCAAGCTTGTGCTTGGGGCGGCACCTGGAGGGAGGCGGTGCGGTGCTCCGGCTCCGGCCGCCGGGGAGAGCGGAGCCCCGGGCGGGCTCGCCGCCCTCCCCTCGGCGCTCTGGCCACCGGGGACAGCGGAGCCCCGACTGGGACTCGCTGCCGGGGAGAGCGGAGCCCCGGCCGGGGCTCGCCGCTCTCCCCCTGGCGCTCTGGCCGCCCTCCCCTGCCGCGCTGGCGGGGGGGGGGGAGGCGGCCGAAGGCTTTTTTGCGTGGGGCGGCAAAAAAGCCAGAGCCGTCCCTGCCAGCAGCTATTACTATTTTAAATGATTATTGCTATTAATACATCAATTACATAGCACAGTGCCATCCACCTGCACAGTGTTAAGGAAGGTGAATGATGAAGTGCCAAAAGTAACAAAAATAACATTTTAAAAAGTCAGTAATGTACAGACAGGCAGTGCTATTTACAGTGGCTAGCAAGGAAAAGTCAGGCCAGTTCAGGCAATGCGAACAGCCGAGAAGATACATTTGTGGGGCTTTATACAAACTGACCCGGGCTTCTTTTAAACACTGCATTATTATTGGGGGGGGGGGGTGTTTATAAACTATTTCACTGATCCAAGTCTCCGTTAGCAGCTCGGGACCTGGCTTCAGACAGGGCAACGCTCCCTTGCAGCCTTGGGCATAAGAGCGCAGCCCTGGGAAGCGGGTGCTGAGATGCCCCGTCCTGCAAGGGGCGGGGGAGCTCCTCTTTCCTCCCCCCGCTGCAGGCAGCTGACCCCGCCTAGGGTAACTGTTCCCCGCTTCTGCCACCATCTAGCAGCGCCTCAAGCCCGGCTCCTACCCCCGGCCCTGATTTTGGCTCCGCTCTTCCCCCTGGCGCCAGCTGGTTGCCCCCACACCCGGAGCGTTCCGCCCGCCGAGCTGCGCCCTGTGAGCCCGCGGCCAGCAGGGGGCGCGCTGCCCCCCCGCGCGCCCGCCCCTCCACTACGGGCAGCGGCGTCAGCAGGCGTCACGGAGCTGGCTCCGTCAGCCAGCGCATGCTCAGTGCCGCCTCGGCGGCCAACTGCCGCGCCGCAGCGGCTTAGCGCGGGGCGCTTGTGGCCAGTGGCGGAGGCGCGAGCGGGGCGGCTCATGGCGAGCCCGGCTCTGAGCAGCTCCGTGGAGCGTCTGAAGCGGCGCTACCTGCGCGGGGAGCCGAGGCCCGCGGGGGTGAGAGGCGCTGAGGCGGCCAGGGCAGGAGGGGGCGTGGATGGAGCGGGCAGCAGGAGTGGTGGGGGCCGCCCGGGTGGGGGGCGCGTGTAGGAAAACGTGGGGTCAGGTCGTGAGCTGCTGGGTCGGTGCTTGGGCCCCTCTGAAGATCCAGGCTCCCTGGCAGCAGCGTGTTCCCTGCCCCCCAGGCGGAGGCTCCTGGTCTCCTTGGTGAGGGGCTCTGTAATAGCCCCCAATGTACCAGCCTCATCTGTGGGTAGGGCGCCCAGACAGCAAGTGTGAACAGTCAGGATGGGGGTGGGGGGCAATAGGAGCCTATATAAGAAAAAGACCCAAAATCGGGACTGTCCCTCTAAAATCGGGACATCTGGTCACCCTATCTGTGGGGCATGAGGAGGGGTCCCGCCCCCAGCCTGTGGCATTGGGCAGGCTCCCTGGTGCCCCCTGTGGGGAGGGGAGTTACCCCAAAGTTATCAGCGTTGCACCGGGAGGGAGCGTCCTCCGTCTCTTACTGCTGAACATTAGTTACTTCAGAAAGAAAGAATCGCGATGTGGGGGCTATGGGGGGCCATTCACATGAAGGGAATTAATCCTGTGGAGGTTTTGTGTTATCCTCCTTTTAGGTTTTTGTCACGTGTTGTGTCTCACCTTCAGGCTTTGGCATGATGGAGTGGTGTGGCATTGGAAATGTGCACCCCTTTGTGTTTTCTTTCCCTCTTTACAGGCAGCCGGTTAAAATAATAGCTTGTGAGGGAGTGTATGGAGCGCCAGAATCTGCTAAACACTTTGGGCAATGAGTGAGCCCTAATGGCTGTGGGACATGAGGCGCATTCTATATTAGTCTATTTTAGGGTACTCTGTAGCACCTATCATCATATTACCTAAGGACTTACTAAATAAATATTCAAACCTGTGTAACAATAAAATGGGAAGTGACCGCTAGTTGGTTGACTTGTGACACAGCAACATAAGTGGGTTTTGGGGAGGGATTTGGAGGAGGATCAGTTCAGGCAGGTCATTTCATGCATAAGGACAGTGTTGAAGAAAGCAAAAGAACATATGTGGTGGCTGGGTGGGGGGTGGAAAGTGGTAGGAAGAACATGGATAAGGATGAGAGCGCAGAATAATGAAGGGCCTAGAAGATTAGAACAAGAACTTGATATTATGGATAGAGCCCTGTACACTTATATCCGCGGATGCAAATCGGTATCCACAGAGCTGCAGAGCTCTAACGGGAACCGCAGCAATGAAAGCAGCAGCCTGGTGGGCTGCTGCTCCCAGGAGCTAGTGCCCCGTGCTGGCAGCTCCTCCAGCATGGCTGTATCATGGAATAGGTGTGATGGAGAGATTGAAAGAGATGGACAGTGTGGGCTAGAGTAATGGGCAGTAATAGATGATTATAGCAGCTGCAGTTTGTATTGATTGAGGGTGAGGTGGAAAGATATGGTTGTCAGAAAGGCCAGAGAGGAGGAAACTGCAGTAATCAAGAGAAGAGATTAGGGCCTGGATGAGAGTCCTAGTTATCTGGACAGAAAGAAAGGTCAGATATTAGAAATGACATGTAAGAAACTGACAATTTGGAGAGAACCTGGGAGCAAGAGAGCAGGAAGAGTTGAAGATGTCTGTGAAGTTAAAAGTCTAAGGCCTTGGCTACACTTACCAGGTAGTTCGACGGCTGGAAATCGAAGTTCTGGGTTCGACTTATCGCGTCTAGTCTGGACGCGATAAGTCGAACCCGGAAGTGCTCGCCGTCGACTGCGGTACTCCAGCTCGGCGAGAGGAGTACCGCGGAGTCGACGGGGGAGCCTGCCTGCCGCGTGTGGACCAAGGTAAGTTCGAACTAAGGTACTTCGACTTCAGCTACGTTATTCACGTAGCTGAAGTTGCGTACCTTAGTTCGAATTGGGGGGGGTAGTGTAGACCAAGCCTAATTGATGGAAAGGATAGTGATGTTATCAACAGTTGACAATAAAGGGGCAGTGGAAAGGGTTGCTGTTGAGCTAGGGCCATATTATAGAGGTGGGGAGAGCTGTTAGTGATCCCTATATTAAGAATGCTTAATGCTTTCCATTCTTGGGACCTTTTCTTTGAGGAGCTCACACACCTTTAGTGTTTGCCAAAAGCCTTTGATATTTGACTGAGAGAACACCTTCAGGCTACCCATTTACCTTTTCTTTGTCCCATGAAATTCAGTTCATCTTTTGCCAAGATATGAACTATTAAAGATTGACATCCCTTCTCTCACTTGCATGGCCCAGGAAAAACATTGGCAGTGTGCCCAAGTAATTGAACACACGTACATTCTAAGTCCAAGATCATGCCAAAGCGACAATAGTAAGCTGTACTAGCTGGGAGCAGCCAGAGTGGATGGGACAGGTGGAGAGGAGGGCTCTCCAGACTAAAGACAAATGGATGGCCCCAGTGGCCTATTCTGCCTCCTTGGAGCATCAGAGGGGGGCAGTAATCAGTCTGGGTTTCTCCATCCCATAAATCCACCTGGATCCACTTCCCCGGTCTCCCTCCCCAGCCCCTGGGGTACTACATGGGACTGGAGCCCTTCCAACTCCCAGAGTTTGTCAGTGGGGAGCCAATCTCCTGATTGTACTAGTCCATCCTCCCTCTGGGATAACAACCTTCTGCTGCCTGGTGAGGTAGTTCTGTAGCTCAAGTAGTACCAATCCATACTGCAATGTTGAAGGTTCAGAGTTCAACCTCTGTTGATGATGCCTGTTGGAAAGGGGGGAAATGTTACAGTTGCACATAATATAATTCGTTTTTACTTTTTTTCCTTAAAAAATAACACACGGAGCTGCATGCAAAAATTACCTTAAAAGAACATTATTGAAGTTGGGAAATGCTAGATTTACAGTTGTCTGTGAAACCTCAGTTCTGCCCCTTTGTGCATATGTGTTATGATTAAGATTCTGTCACGGGTATTTTTAGTAAAAGTCACGGACAGGTCGTGGGCAATAAACAAAAATTCATGGAAGCTCGTGACTTGTTCCTGACTCTTACTAAAAATACCCTGGGGCAGGGCAGGGGTAGACAGAGGGGCTGACCCAGCCCAAGCCACTGCTCCAGTGGGATGGGGGCCTCTGCTCTTACAGCCCCGCAGCTGGTAGCTCCTTCTCCAGAAGAAGTCCCGGAAAGTCATGGAATCTGTGACCTCTGTGGCAGAATCGTATCTGTAGTTATGATACAGTCTTTTATTACATGATCACGTACTATTTTTTTCCACAAGAGCACAGACTGGATGCACAGTAGGGTAGAATGAGGGTTGCAGGAGCCACCTTAAATCTAGCATTTCTTAACATTCAAGTGCTTGAATTTGCAACCTAATAATACTTTAATGTAATTTTTTTAAAGTGTATAGTTATAGGTTGATGGCAAGACATAAGGTAGGAAATGTTGGAGTAATAGGCTGAAATGTAGGACTGGATGGAGCTGTTTCTATGGCTACCTAATCTACTTACACCTATTTACTTGAATGGCCCTTATCACTGAGGTATTTGAGGGTCTCTCAAGTTTTCAAAAATAGAAATAATGTTAGCAATCTTTCATTTGTAGCTTATGGGGAAGTAGCTTGATTAGTTTATAGTGTTTTTTTGTTTCTTCGCTTATGTTCGTGTGAGGTTTCACTTACATTTTTGTTTAGGAAAAATCATCCTCTGCTCAAAGCAAACATCTTTTAACAGCAATTCCTTAGTAAAGGCACTATAAACTGTAAACAGATACATTGTAACGTACATTATAATGGAATTAAAAATAGTAGGGACTTTTTTTCTGTTTTCTCTTAGGATTGTCTTTCAGGTTCATTACAGACCAAATGTAAAAAAGGAAACTCCCTAACATACACAGGTAATACACAAAAAGGATGTTTTGGATATCTTTGTTAAAAGGAACATCAGTTCAAATTCACTATTCTTTAAATTTATCTTAAGAATTCCTGTGCTTTGGGGGAGTAGTTTTATATTTTCTCCAAGTGTATTTTAAGTAGGCAGACATTGGTTTGTGTTTGTGAAACTTGGGCACCAGCCTGGAAGTGTATACATATGTATGGATTCTACAGGAGTACTCTAGGAAATCTCCTTGCGTTGCAGTTGCGGGTGGGTTGGCAGGAGAGGAATTGCTAATGCTTATGTATCTTCCCTGTGAGAAGGAGGGCTGCTGGTAAGGAAGATATGGGTAAAAAAGAGTATTGCTCCCACAGTGTCTAAAAAGAAAGCTCCACTAGCTGGGCATTAAAGCGAAAACTAGTACCAATAACCTTTTGGGGGCGGGGGAAGGTGACTATAATGGCCCAGTACTGCAATAGAGTCTTAGGCTGTGTCTACACTGCCACTTTCAGTGCTAAAACTTTTGTTGTTCAGGGGTGTGAAACCCCCCCCCCCAAGTGATAAAAGTTTTAGCGCTGAAAAGCGCCAGTATAGACAGTGCTTTATCTCGGGGCGATAAAGCTACACTGCTTGTTTGGGGTGTTTATCACCGGGCGATTTCTCCCCTGGCGATAACGCGTGTCTACACTGCCCACGTCACAGTGCTGCTGCGGCCGTGTTGTAACATGGCTAGTGGAGACGTACCCTTACTTTCATCCATAGAATGAAAATCAGCTACATGCACACCCCACTCACGGTAAGTAAGGTTCTAGTATATGTATGACCATCTTATTCTATATGTTTGAGAAGGTGAGGATTGGCTGCTATTGGGATGTGGCAGAGAGAAGCATTTGGTTATCATTGGCACATATATGAGAACTGGCTGCCATCAGTTGGATTGCGTGGGATGGAGTAAGTGTCTTGTTGAGAGGGGGTCGGTTTGTGGGAAATTCTTTGAGGTGGGTGGTATTGGGTAGCTCCCTATGTGGCAATATGTTGCTTTTATAGCCATGTGCACAGGGCTGTCCTTAGGGGTGGATCACCCGGGCAGCCGCCCAGGGTGCCCGGTGGTCAAGGACGCTCCGTGTGGCAGCTTCCCCATGTGGGTGCAGGAGGGATTGCAGGTGTTAGGGGCTGGGTTACAAGGGGGCACCCACGGGGGACAGGGACAATGGGGGGGGACACCCATGGGGGCCAGAGTGCCAAAATACAAGTTCCTCTAGGGCACCAGTTTCCCTAAGGTTGGCCTTGCGTGTACAGTACATGCAGGTGCCTAGGATTGCTAACTGGAGGGGACGCAGTTAAACATCGCATGACGCAAATTATAAAAAATAAAATTAAAACAGGAAACTTAAAATCTTTTAAAAAGTTTTAGGTTATATAATCTAAGACTTTTATATACATTCACTTTTTAAATGTACAGATATGAACTTAATGCAGGTGGGGTTCCAGAGAAATGCATGTTCCCATGCTGATGCTCATGATAAGCAAGTAACAGGCTATGTTGTTCAAACTTCAAATTTGCATAGCAATTAACATATGCATGCAAATTGTAAAACTTCAGGAAGACAGATGTGACTTGAAAACAAAGTTGAGGTTTCTAAAATGTTTTTAGTAACAGAACTAAGCTTTTAAAAAGATTCTCAAAAATGTAATAAGTTTGAATGTTCTTTAAAATTGACTTAATGGTTTTAGAAATGCAAGGTGGTAAGGTAATATCTTCTATTGGAACAACTTTTGTTGGTGAGAGAGACAAACTTTTGAGCTTACATAGAACTGTTCTTCAGGTTTAATTTTGTTAGGACTTTTTTAGGACTTAATTTTTTTAGTCATCTATAAAACTTTTCAGTTTTAAATTATTATTAAAATACAATTTAGCTAGTATTTTGTATTTCTCTAAATTTAATTCCTAACTTGTCAGAGCTCCTTCTAATATGTTCTGATTCTGAGTTTTGTTCTCTTAAGCAATAACCCTTACAGAGTACAAAATATATTAATTAAATCATTCTGGATTTTTTTAATGTGTGCTTTTCAACTGCAAAATGAAATATTTAATATTTGAATTATTTTATAGGTAACTTGGACAGTTCATCAGATAATACAATTATGCCTTTGTCCATAAATTTTTCACAATCAAAAAGGACCCACAATGGAAGAAAGCACTATAGCAAACCTCTTAGTGACTTGTTCAAGAGTTTCAAAAACTTGGATTGGTAAGAGATGAACCCTCATTCCCTCATATGTCCATAGACCCCTTTTTCTTCCTCCCATCCTCCCCTTAAACCCAAAATCTAAACAAATCATGAGTTAACCCTTAATACATTATGTAGGATTTTCAGACGGATCCAGTAGCAGGTTGCCATGTGCAAGGCATAGCTTTCACAGTTTTTGTATACTCATACTTTCGTGGTCAGTAAGGATCAGCTTCTGTCTGACTAATGTAATAATGTGAATAGGGCTGTCAAGCGATTAAAAAAATAATCGTGGTGTTAAACAATAATAGAATAACATTTTAAAAAATATTTTTGGATGTTTTCTACATTTTCAAATATATTGATTTCAATTACAACAAGAATACAAAATACAGTGCTTACTTATTATTTATTTTGTATTACAAATATTAGCACTAACATTTTTCAATTAAAAAAAAAAAGTATTTTTCAATTCACCTAATACAGTACTGTAGTGCATGATTTTCTTTATCATGAAAGTTGAACTTACAAATCTAGAATTGTATACAAAATGTAACTGCATTCAAAATAAAACAATGTAAAACTTTAGAGCCTACAAGTCCACTCAGTCCTACTTCAGCCAGTCAGCTGAAAGTGAGAACCGGCATTCGCATGGCACGATATTTACGTGCCAGATACACTAAAGATTCACATGTCCCTTGATGTTTCAACCACCATTCCAGAGGACATGCGTCCTTGCTGATGATGTGTTCTGCTCAATAACAATCCAAAGCAGTGTGGACCAACGCATGTTCATTTTCATCATCTGAGTCAGAAGGTTGATTTATTATTATTATTATTATTATTTTTTTTTTTTTTGGTGGTTTGGGTTCTGTAGTTTCCGCATTTGAGTGTTGCTTGTTTAAGACTTCTGAAAGTATGCTCATACCTTGTCCCTTTCAGATTTTTGGACGGCACTTCAGATTCTTAAACCTTGGGTCTAGTGCCAATACTATTTTTAAAAATCTCACATTGGTACCTTCTTTGCGTTTTGTCAAATCTGTAGATAAAGTGTTCTTAAAATGAACATGTGCTGGGTCATCATCTGAGACTGCTATAACATGAAATATATGGCAGAATCTGGATAAAAAAGAGCCAAAGGCATATAGTTCTCCCCCAAGGAGTTCAGTCACAAATGTAATTAACGCATTATTTTTTAATGAGCATCGTCAGCATGGAAGCATGTTCTCTGGAATGGTGGCCAAAGCATGAAGGGGCATTCAAATGTTTAGCATATCTGGCACGTAAATACCTTGCAACACCGGCTACAAAAGTGCCATGCGAATGCCTGTTCTCACTTTCAGGTGACATTATAAATAAGAAGTAGGCAGCAGTATTTCCCATAAATGTAAACAAACTTGTTTGTTTTAGCAATTGGCTGAACAAGAAGTAGGACTGAGCAGACTTGAAGGCACTAAAGTTTTACATTGTTTTGTTTCTGAGTGCAGTTATGTAACAAAAAAAAATCTACATTTGTAAGTTACACTTCCAGGATAAAGAGATTGCACTACAGCACTTGTGTGAGGTGAACTGAAAAATACTATTTCTTTTGTTTATAATTTTTACAGTGTAAATATTTGTAATAAAAAATAATAGAAAGTGAGCACTGTACACTTTGTATTCTATGTTGTAATAGAAATCAATATATTTGAAAATTTAGAAAAAAAAATCCAAAAATATTTAGTAAATTTCAATTGGTATTCTATTGTTTAACAGTGCAATTCATCACGATTAAATTTTTTAATAGCGATTAAATTTTTTGAGTTAATCGCGTGAGTTAATTGCAATTAATCGGCAGCCTTAAATGTGAACACTGATTTTGGGTAGGGCAGTTCATCCACTTACTTGAGATAACTATATGTACAGGGCTCAGCTTGTGGGATGCAGGGATTAAGACGTATAAGGGACTAAACAAGTGAGGAGAAAGGGAGACAGCCAGAGTTGACAAGATAGTCTTAAATCTATTTAGAAGACTCCAGAGAGATAATCTTAATGCTCCAATGCACCAACCTGAAAGAGAACATACATCGCACCTTTTATTTTCTTCTCTGGATATCCTGTTTGGAAGAAAAAAAGTTGTGCTTTGATCTGTTATAAAAGTGGTTTAGTTGTTGCATGCATGTAATTTATGAAAATTAGATCGCTTACTTGTTCCACGGGTTTTGCGAAGTCATCAATTTCATTGTTTGACTGTAGTTAATATCTTATTTTATGAGTGCTTTTCATTCTGAAGGGATCTCAAAGTGCTTTTCAAATTACTTAGTGTTGTCTCTTTGCATTCAGTCAAATGTAAATATGCTGGAATGAGAAACAGTTGTATTAATATGCAAATCTTCTTTACATGCATAACATTTTAGAATGGCACTGAATAATTTCAGATTCATGACATCCATTTGTATTTTTTAGCTTTGATGATGAGCTGGATTCGCTCTATGATTCAAGTCAGCTAGAACTAGAGGAAGAGGTCATTGTAAATGTCTCTGCAACTGATGCAATTCCAAATACAGTCACGTACACATATACAGAAACAGGTAATCAGAAAAATATTAAATTCACCTTCAATTTATCACATAACTTTTGACTTATATGTATGAAAAATAAAACCTTTATTCAGGTTTCAACTGAATCTTTTTCATAATCCAATTAATAAAATTAATTGAGTGAGTAAACTATATTTTAGTTTTGAGATGTAATGTTTTAGTAGATCTAGTCATAATTGTATTATATATAAACAAGACAAATTCTTTTCTAAAAGATTGGCCTTTTTAAGACTCAGGCAATGCAGTTCTGATTATTGTATGTTATGGATCAAGAAATAGAGAAAAAGAAAAAGCCAGCCATTATTAACACAGTATTTTCAGTTTATAAAATGAAACATTTTCAATGTTAAGAATAGGTGGTCTGATTAAATAGCACTGTTCCAAGACATTATTTGACTTCCACATAAAAACATCTCTCATAATGTTCCTTCATGTTCTCCCACCATCACCAAAAGAACCAGTCAAAACACTGAGAAATAGTTACTGCTTAATAGCTATATTTTGCTTTCAGTCTGCGCACAGATCTTCTAGTGATGTCTGTTGGACTTCTGCGTGTAGGCTTAGGATATAATTTATGTATTAAACTGCACTGATCAGAAAACTAATAATAATAATAGTCCAAAATGAATCACAGGAAATAGATGATAAAGGTTTTGAACAAATACTCATAGTATCTCAGGAGATACTCAGACTAACTTTTCACTTTAGTACCTGGTATACTGCTATTTAATCACAAAAGCCTAACGTGTTTCTACTTTTATGTAACAATAACTGGTCATCTGATTTATTAATCTAAACTGCAAGAATAATTTTTATAAAACGTGTTCTTTTCATTTCTTAGATGTCACCCTACCATCCAATTTGGCTGCAAACACAGTAACATGTAGTGACCATGATATCAGTAGTGGTCTGGTTAGGAAGATCGTGAGCAAGCCTGAAACTCAGGTATTGAGTGGTCAAAGATTAATACCATCTCACATCAACCAGATTTATGATGAGCTATATGTCATACATCAGAAACTGCAGGTAGGAACTGGAAATGACTTTAGAATATTTAGAGTATTTTTTTTTTTTTAAAGCTGCTCTTCGTATCATTCTACAGCATAATGTAAGCTGTTGTATTGCAAGAGGCTTTAACAACTTGTCTAATGAGGCAGTGCTCTCTTATGGATAAAGGAGGGGGCTTGAAATCTTCAGATAAAAGGCAATGTATTACAATAACTAGTATTAACCAAAAATTTCAGATCTAGGTGCCTAAAGTCAAGTTTCTAAACCAGGGGTTGGCAACCTTTCAGAAGTGGTGTGCCGAGTCTTCATTTATTCCAGTGTTTCTCAAACTGGGGTCGCCGCTTGCGTAGGGAAAGCCCCTGGCGGGCCGGGCCGGTTTGTTTACCTGCCCCATCCGCAGGTCCGGCCGATCGCGGCTCCCACTGGCCGCGGTTCGCCGCTGCAGGCAATGGGGGCTGCTGGAAGTGGCGCAGGCCGAGGGACTTACTGGCCGCCGCTTCCAGCAGCTCCCATTGCCTGCAGCGGCGAACCACGGCCAGTGGGAGCCGCGATCGGACGGGGCAGGTAAAAAAAACCGGCCCGGCCCGCCAGGGGCTTTCCCTATGCAAGCGGCGACCCCAGTTTGAGAAACACTGATTTATTCACTCTAATTTAAGGTGTCACGTGCCAGTAATACATTTTAACGTTTTTAGAAGACCTCTTTCTATAAGTCTATAATATATAGCTAAACTATTATTGTATGTAAATAAGGTTTTTAAAATGTTTAAAAAGGGTCATTTAAAATTAAATTAAAATGTAGAGCCACCTTCTCTCCCCCCATGCTCCCGGACCGGTGGCCAGGACCCAGGCAGTGTGAGTGCCACTGAAAATTAGCTCGCATGCCGCCTTTGGCACGCGTGTCATAGGTTGCCTACCCCAGTTCTGAACCCTGGTTACCTAAGTAGAAGTGGCCTGATTTTCAGAGGCCAAACAATCCCATCCCTGATGGGAGTCAGTTGGATCACTGTGTTGAGGTGCTGAAAGTAGTCTGCTTTCAGCATTGTGTCCCAGTACACCAAGGTGGTGCTTATACTCAGTGAACCATACATGCGATCTGTTATATACATTTCCATAAAACTGAAAGTATCCCTGATAAAATGACTGTATTTAAATATAAGTTATAATACTTTCATTTTTATACCTTTTTAAAATTCTCCTTTTTTTCTGACACAGCAAGAAAATTCAGCACAGCAGGAGTATGCTCTGCAACTTCAGAAACGAGAACATTTTTTAGCTGAAAGAGAAGCATTGCTTTTCAAACATGAAGCTGCTTTGACTAAGATAAGAGGTGTGGAAGAGGAAGTTCATGCAAAATTTCAAATTATAAAGGAGGTACAGTAATTTGTATTAGAATTATTTTCTTGGGCAAGCGTTATCTGGGGCAAGCCATTTCACTTATTTCTTCAGTCCCTCAATTTCGTCACCTGGATGTCACAATGGAGGTAATTCTCATTTTTGTAAAGAGCTTTGAGATCCTCAGATGAAACGTTGATATACAAGGGTAAAGTAATATTGCTATGTATTTTGGTTATTAGTAAACTCATCTTTCTGAGAAAGCAACTAACAGTCTGGTTCAAGGGTTGCCTTTTGCTGTTATAATTTGGAGAACAATATTATCCATTTCTAAAAGAATAATTAAATGTAACCATGTGTGTGACTTTGTTCTGTATATCAGAAAGAATGGTTGGAGATAACTCGTCTAAAATTTTGTGATACATTAGGAAATAGTTGGTCAGAACATTTTCAACTAAATGAAATTTTGTTAATATGATTCACCGAAGCCGAAATATTTTGTGGCGCTATATTGATTTTGACAAAAACGTCAGAAGGTTGGGGGTCTAGGGTGAGGGGAGAAAGAAAGAGACACACGCTCTGTGGCCTGAGTTATGGGAGACCTAGGTTCGAGTTCCTGCTCTGCCTGTTTCAGAGAGATCTGGGATGAAAAACTCTGCTCTGAAATTTTGAAACCTTGAAAGTTTCTTCAAAACAGAATTGTCCCCTGACCAGCTGTAATAATAAGTGAATGAAGAAAGAGACTGAGGCTAGGTCTACCCTACGGGGGGGTCGACCTAAGATATGCAACTTCAGCTACGTGAATAGCGTAGCTGAAGTGGCGTTTTTTAGGTCGACTTACCTGGCTGTGAGGACGGCGGCGAGTCAACCGCTGCCGCGCCGCCGTCGACTCCACTTCCACCTCTTGCCGCGGTGGATTTCCGGAGTCGACGGAAGAGCCATCGGGGATTGATTTTATCGTGTCTCGACTAGACGCAATAAGTCGATCCTCAGTAGATCGATTGCTACCCGCCTATTCGGCGGGTAGTGAAGATGTGCCCTGAGAGCCTGATCCAAAGCTCATTGAAGTCCACTAGAGTCTTTTCAATGGCTTCAATGGGCTTTGGATGAAGCCTTCTAATGAGGAATGGGATAGGGTAAGAGCAGGATGGAATGGAATTAGGAAAAACTGCTCTCAAACAGTTTAAACTTAACCTTAGGTAGTAATTCTGTATTTAAGGAAAAGAGATGAGAACATTGATTGTGAGACAGAAAGCTGAAGGTAGCGAGGTAATATATCTTCAGCCATTTGAGACATGTATTAATGAAGCATGAAACAACAGTCTGGAGTGTTTTAATGCTATTTTATTTTAAAATATGCCATTTAAAATTCATTTCCTGCAGTAATTTTTAGTATGACTTCTTTTGTTTATTATTATATGCAATATATCTTTTTACTATAAAAATAATTTTGCAGTGTAAGGATGAGAGAAAATAGTCAGGAAAAATAATTTATGTTGTTTAAACTTATTTTTAAACTACTTTCCTAAGATTCCTGGACTCTTAAACTTTTTCCTGTCCCCCTGAACCCAGATATACTTTCAGCAGTGATTTAATAAGCTCTTGATCTATCTTTTGAAATACATTTTTTTTAAAAAAAACAACAAAACTCTAAAATTCAGCATTTCCACAGCTTTTTTGACTGCCTCTGAAGTGCTGTAGAGCCAAGAAGGAGGAAATATTTTTAAGGATTTAGCATTTCTCTTTTGAAGTCTGGTTTCCTGAGAAGTTCTGGCAGGCATGTCACAAAACTAAAACCTCCTAGTAAATTTTCTTAGTATGTTATATGGTCTAGCCAACCTGTAAAACATAGTAGCTTGGAGAAGTTCATGATTTTCTTTGAAGTTCTATGGTTCCCTGCCAGCATGGCTACTCTACTTAACAGTGTCTTGCAGGCAACTGGTTCCTTTTCAGTTAAGAAGGTGAGTTATATTTTTTGAGACTAGCTCTTTGCTGTTATGATCAGTTGGAATTCTTTTTTTTTATACTGTCTCCAGGATTGAACTTCTGAGGGTATGCCAGAACATTCCTGCTAAAGGCTTTTGGCGCTCGTGTTTGTTTTCTATGCCTATAGGTTACATTCAGAGATTTTAGCTTTTAAGATGCTTGTAAGACACATTTTTCAGCTTGGCTTTATAGGAGCATGAAAGCAGGGCTAGAAAAATTTAGTAGACACTTACTCAAATTTTACCAAACACTTGAATGCTATTTGAAGACTAGTACAAAAGATGGTAATTCTCAGATTAAGGCAAATTTTCCCTTCTCTCTCCTACTCACATTTGTCACAGTCTTGATTTTCAAAAGATCATGGGCAAAAAGTGCAGGCACACTTGGGCATGCAAAATTGCACACCTGACACTCTGAAAATTAGACCTTGTGTTTTAATATACTGATTGCAGAAGTTGTTTCTAGTTGGTATATCATTAATCATATTTTTCTATAGCAACACGAGGCAGAAGTTAAACAGCTGTCAGAAACCTTGAGAGAGAAGACTAAAGAAAGCAAGAGGCTCAAATCATCATTTGACACCTTGAAGGAAATGAATGACTCTTTAAAAAAACAGGCAAGATCCATTTTCATACCTATTCAAGAAAAATTGTAAATATTAAAATCAATTTAAATTATTTTTGGCAAGTTGACTGATTGTATTTGCAGTCCTGTTAAACAAGAAATGACTCTTGTTCCTTTCCTACAACTTGGTTTTTCTTTTAACTGGTTGGTGTCTTTTTTTTTTTTTTATAATCTCAAATACTGGTAAAGTTTGAATTACTCTTCTAAATAGCCAGCAACAGGTCACTCATAAGAAAAGAAACATTTCAATATCCTGCCAAGGAAGTTGAGACGGCAAGGATAGATAGCCTTCTAAAATTCAGAATGCAGCCCTGATCTAGTTAATAGCATGGGCAAATCTTTGTGTATTCCATAATGTTGTGGAATCTATTCTTTGCTGCTGAATTGTGCTACTGAATTTAAGCTTTTAAATACAATATATAATTGTAAATATAACTTTGAAAATATAAGCCAAGTGTAAACAATAATAGTGTTGTCTTTAGACCCAGAAAGACAACCGGAAACAACTATTCAGAATAGTGTCAAATGTTCTGTTCATCTCACTGAGCTGTTAATTTTCAAGCCTAAAATGTTGTTATAATTGTCATCTCTAAACTATATTTCACTGTGGATCTTCCAGTAACATGTTTACCCCATAATCTTAAACTACCTCTCATGCTCATCAGGTGCTAAAAATCTGTTTCCTTCCCAACTGCCAAATCCTTTGTTTTTCCTTAGGACAGCTTCTGCAATGCAGTTGTATATGTTTGCAGTACAAAAATCTGTGGCATATTCAAAATGTGGGGGCAGGATAAAATTAAATAACCCAAGGGGTACCATACTGATTTATATTGCTCATTTTCAGATTCAGTTAAATCATTTTTGTAAAGTTTAATTGGAGATGATGCACAATTTTCAATTTGTTGTACCGGTGTGCTGAAGAAAAATCTAGTGACCTTGCTGCAGAATTTAGGTTCAGTTTATCCTGAAATACAAAATGATAGAGGCAGTGATAGTTACCAAGTGGGAGATTCAATTAGTTACCTCAGGCTGGCTTTGCTACGAATGATTTATAGTGAATTATTTCAGCCTCTGGGGAGGGAAAGCGAGAGTACATATGCTCCATAATCAGTCATGAAAAGGTGAAAAGGTAAAATAGCATTTTTGTGATGTCCTTCTCCTTTATGCCAGTGTGGTGAGAAAAAGTTAAGGCAGTTGACAAAATGTTAGTCAAATTTTTAAAGTTTAAGGCCAGAAGGGACTACCAGATCATCTAGTCTATCTCCTGTATATCACAGGCCACTAAAACACCCTAGCGACTGCTAGCTAAACCCAAAAACCAGAATTAACAAAAATATTACTGCCCTCAGAAGACTAAACTGTTGTGTGTCTTAGGGCATGGCTACACTTGCAGATGTAGAGCGCTCTGAGTTAAACCAGCCTTCATAGAGCGCAGTAGGGAAAGCGATGCAGTCTGTCCACACTGACAGCTTCAAGTGCACTGGCATGGCCACATTTATGGCATTTGCAGCGGCATTGGGAGCGGTGCATTATGGGCAGCTATCCCAGCATGCAAGTGACTGCAACGTGCTTTTCAAATGGGGGAGTGGGGTGGGGTGGAGTGTGTTGTGTGTATGTGGGGGCAGAGAGTGGGTTTTTGGGGGGGCTGAGATCATGTTAGCATGCTGTCTTGTAAGTTCAGATAGCAGCAGACCCCCTATCTCCCCCGCCCCCACCTCTCTCTCACTCACAGCATTCCACGCTAATGATTGCTTTGTCTTGGGGCAGATAAGCAGTTGGCTGTCAGAAACAGAGCTTTCAAAGGGCATATCCGCATTCCTGCTGTGATTCAAAACAGACAAGAATGCCACTTGACTTAAGGGGATTATGGGACGTTTCCAGAGGCTGATCAGAGCGCAGTAATGCAACACCCTGTTCACACTGGTGCCGCGGCGCTCCAGCGGGGGCGCAGCAAACGTTATTCCACTTGCCGAGGTGGAGTACCAGCAGCGTTGTAGCCGCGGAGTCAGAGCGCTCTACGTGCCTTGCCAGTCTGGATGGGTAGTGAGCTAGTGTGCCCGGGGCTCCTTTATTGCGCTGTAACTCACAAGTGTAGCCAAGCCCTTAGATAGAGAACAGGAGGGATCAATGTGAGACCATGCCTGAAGTCCCTGCCATAGCAGGGGATTGATTAAATGAGAGAGACCCTGAGGATCCTAGCAAGTGATTTGTGCTCCATGCTGCAGAGGAAGGCAAAAAACCCCAAGCTCTCTGCCGGTCTGGTATGAGGGGAAAATGCCTTCCAGACTCCACATATGGTGATCAGTTAGACTCTGAGCATGAGCAAGAACCAACCAGTCAAGCATCTGAAAATGGAATTCTCAGTTGCATTTCAGAGCACCAGTGTAAGTTTGTGTGTAGTGTACACTTCTGTAATTCTACATAGTCACTGCAGTCTGACTTTATTCCACCATATAGACGCTTGTCCAGAGAGACTGCTCTAGAGAAATTAGTTATGCAGATAGTGCTCTGAAGCCGTAAAGATACCTATAACTGTCACTGTACACTCATTAATATAATGCATAGAGCTATGCACACAGATAATTTCAAATTAATTGTATATGTCTTCTTCAGAAAATCTCACTCTTAAAGGTGTGGTTTCTGAATTTGGGTGTGTCTGTATGTAATGTGAGCCCAGTGTTTGGCTTGCAAGTTGAATTTTCAATTCACAGGACATAGCTTATTATACATTACGCTGAACAGTTAGCAGAGCTCTTACTAGCTGACTCTCTTTATAAAGAGGTGAATGATCATTGCTTTGTTCACACGACGAGCAGATAAACTTGCACTTTAATAAATCTAGCTGCCTATAACTAATGATTTTTGAACAACCTTTATATGAAGTAAAGAATGAGTTTAAACCTGTTTTGAATCCACAAATATTTTAAACATATTTTCCAATTCTTTTAGTTAAGTGATGTAAGTGAGCAGAACAAGAAGATGGAAGTTCAAGCAAGAAAAGTACAAGCACGTTTAGAGAATTTACAAGTGAGACTTATTTTCCTTATTACTTCTTCCCTTGTAAGAAATAAGTCAAATCTAATTTATTTAATATATCCTGTTGCAGAGGAAGCATGAATTTTTAACAATACAGAAATCTAAAGATGTTTCTCAAGCAATGCAAGAAATTAAATCTGTGAAGCAGGAAAAAATGGCAGCAACATCAAAAATTTGTAAGGTAAGGCATAAGCAAGGAGGAAAGGAAACTTCTGTCTTAATTAAAGAATATTAGATATTGGAATATCTTTCTAGAAGACCCACTTTTCCTATGCCTTCAGGAAACTAGTGAAGTCATTTACTCATGTCATTTATTTATGAGTGAACTACTCAGTTATACTAGGAAAGGGCTTAAAGTGTTCAGGGAATAAGAACAGTGGAATTGTAAGCAGTGGGATTGCATTGGGGAAAATTTAGTGTGTTTAACTGGAAAAAGAATTACATTTGAATATGTCACTAAAAAGAAGTGCACTTATTGTCATCCTGATCACTTTGCTTTTATGTTGCATCTCATCACCCCTCTTTTAATCTGTCCATCTTTTTAAATTGTATGTCTGTTTCTTCCACTGTTTGGAAAGTTCTTAGCACATTTTGATTACTCCACAATGTAAATAATATCTCTATGTATAGCTTTCTATAGTTAACTGAAAAGAAAAACTGGTAAGTGATGTCAGATATAGGAAGATTAGCTTGTAAGCCGTAGGTAATTATGCTTTTAGTGCTTATAGTAGAAAAAGCCTCTAGTGAGGCAAAAACTGAGTAAATGCTGACATGTTTCATACATGATTGCAATATGGTCACCTTCCTTCCTTCCTTCTGTCTTGAAGCATTCTCTTTTGCTTTTGTAAATAATATTTCTTATTGCAGTTTTGTCCTATTTAATAGTGTGCCTTCTGTCAGTTTTCTACCATTATATCCCTTCTGGTAATTATGACATCTAACAATAAAATTACTTGGAATATTGTTTGAAATATTATACACAACTTTCTCTTTGCTTTAAGGGAACTAGATTTTTCCCTCTGAGGGCTTACCCTAGAAACTTCCTTGAATGCATCTGCTTTTTTTTTTTTTTTTTTTTTCTGACAAGCCTAAAAAAATTTGGTCCACTTTGGGATTCTTAGTTAATGTATTGGAGAAGGCAAATTAGGAGATGTGGGGGCAGGGTTGTTCTTCTGAAGTCTTGTTCTTAATTCTTTTAATTTATTCATTATTGGAATGAACATTATTCAGTTGTAGTTAATGAGGTAAATTTTAAAAGCAGTGGGCTACATACAAGACAGTGACATGAATTGTTTAGTGCATCTAACATTTCCCACATAAAAATTACCACATGTTGATAATACCTGTGAACTATGCAGTTGTCTTTCACGTTCTCACATTCTTACGACCAAACTTGATAAAACGGACTCATTCTTTGGGTTTTTCTAGAAGATGTTTTTCTAGGACTTTATATAAATTTCGTACCTGTATGTTTTCTGCCAACCAATAATCACCACAAATAATGGTCTAAACTCCTAATTTTTCTCAGGCATTCCGACATCCTACTCCAAATATACCTCTACCCCGATATAACGCGACCCAATATAACACAAATTTGGATATAATGCGGTAAAGCAGTGCTCCGGGGTGGCAGGGCTGCGCACTCTGGTAGATCAAAGCAAGTTCGATATAACACGGTTTCACCTATAACGCAGTAAGATTTTTTTGGCTCCCGAGGACAGAGTTATATTGAGTTAGAGGTGTACATATAATGTTAAAACTGTTTTCATATTCTGACATACCAATCTGTTTTCTTTGAGTGGCTCTAATACTATACCATATGTTTTGGAAAAGCTTCATAATCTTATTTAATGTTATGGTTGTTACAGGTACCACTTAATTCACATGTTTATGAGCTTTTAACTGTTCTTATGGATTGGATCTCAGATCAATTCCTCAAAACGAAAATAGAGGAAGAAGGAAGAGACAATCAAACACAAACGTACTCCCACAAAAATTACACACAAGAAAAGTGTGCAAAGGTAAACGGGTTTGGATTGGGTTTTTTAAACCTTGTGGCTAGTGTGTGCCAGTTTTATTTATATAGTTTGAATACTATTCTCAAAACAGAAATAATTGTGCATAGTTAACAGTTCAGTATTCATTCAGACAGTAATATTTAGTGAGCGTTTTGACACTTATAGCTCCAAAAATACAGGCCTTCCTTTATTGTAATTTGGAAGTGTCATTGTTTTTCTGCTGCAAAGGAGCTGAGAGGGAATCAGGATGACTCCGCCTTTTATACACTCAGCTGCATGCACAAAGACGTCCAAGTACTGCTGGCAAAAGTCTTTGATTCAAGTGCACTGGGTGCACATGCACACATACAGTGGAATGTATATGTGCACAATACATCTTGACGAACAACATTTACCATAGAGATCAGTAACCATTTTTTTCCTTTGGAGGCAGAGTTAAGGTGTCAGTGCATTTTACAAAGAGAAATCAAACAAACTACACGGAGAATTCATAGGGCATAAATCCTAACCCTGTGTGAAATTTCACATGGATTGGGCGCATACTTTTTGAGAAAAACAGGAATTTATGCCCCATTTTGAGTCAATTTGAGAAGTCAGCCTTTTTAAAAATAATAATCTGAGTTACATGCTATTAACCTATAATTATGTAATTTTTATGTACTTGCTGTGCGTGTCCTAAATGTATTCAATGCACTGGATCTGCCAGATAAGTATTTGCATGTGCAATCCATTATCATCCAGGAATTTAAATTGTTTACTCAGTGACAGATGCTGTATAAAACTATACCACTGTACATTTTTCCAGCTTTTACCTATTGTTGCTGAACAACTCCAGTGGATGCCACTTGTGAACCCTAAACTACATATGCCTGTAATTAAATTTACTTACTGGGCTATAAGGCAGCTAGACTGTGGGAAACAGGTAAAACATGTATTCTACTTACAGAATAATTCTTTAATATTTCATGTTCAGAATGCTCATTCTCAGAAGATGCTCAGATACTATTATATAAGATAAATAGATGCTTTTCAATGTACTGAGTATAGTTTTAAAAAACCCATCAGCCTTCACAACATTCAAATTCAAATAATTTCTGCAGATATGAGGCAAAGGGAAAAAAATTAAGATAGTAATTTAAAACTGCTTTATGTCACAACTGTTTTTATCAACTCTGTATTTAGTTTTATATTATAGATCTGATCCATGCTTATGTAGCCCCCATTGTAATATCATCTGAGAACCTCACAAACCTTGAATTTATCTTCACAACATCCTTCTTAGCTAGAGAAGGAAATCCCCATTTTTATGGATGTTAAACAAAAGATGCTACCTAAGTGAAAACTTGTATTGTTTAATCCTGAAGTAAATGTTTTCATCCAGTATGTAATGGAAGTTCTTACAGAACCGTACTGTAGCAGCATAAATGGTGTCATACCTTAAGATCCAATCCTGCAAAATTTTATGCACATGCCTAACTTGTATACTCTGAGTAGTCTCTTTGATTGCAAAGCTAGGCAGGTGTCTAAATCTTTGCAGGACTGGAGCCTTAGATTCTAATAAATGATGCTGAAGTTACAAAGCAGATTGTTTTTACATGAGCATCTGTATTTTTTTTAATTTGGATCACATTAAAGATGCATTACATTAACAGTGTGAAGAATATATTCTGCCCCCCAGTTTTACCTTTCCAATTCAGTGACATGAACTCCAATAATAAAATACTTTTTCCTTTGCTGGTGAACACTTGTATAATATGCCAGTGTATTATGCATAAATTCTCCTTATTTAATTTTACATAATTGTAATTACTTAATATATTGATTTTCTTTAATACAGAAACATATAGTGGGTTAGTCCTAGAAAAAAAAATGAATATGAACTGTTATAAAGGCTACTAGGGTTTTAAGAGTGTCCCCTAGCAAAAGAGTAACATAGCATTATATACATGAGTGATCATTTCCTTAAACTTTGGAGGCATTTTATTGCAACACTATACCATAATTAAGTAGTTTAGTGTTTCCAAAATCCATCCCGCTTTTGGTTGGGATTTTCAAAGGCTCTTAAAAGAATTTTGGTGTCTACTGCTATTGAGTTTCAATAGGACTTGAGCATCTAATTGCCTTAGGCAACTTTGAAAATCCTCTCCTTTAAGCTTAGCTTTAATTTTGAACATTTTCCATATGGGAATATATTTGATAGCTGTGGATGAAAAGAGAATTCGCTTGTCACTTTTAAATGTTATTGTGCTGAAACATTGGGTATAGAATGTCATCCCACAGCCAATTTTTTTCTTTTTGTTTTCATTTATAATTTTACTTTTCACCAATAAATGATCTTAAACTACATCACTCTTTTTGCATTCATTACCTAATTTACTTCAATCTCACATGGCCTGGTTCGTTACAGAAAATTGACATGTGAATGTCTGAATCTTGAAATTGACATCATTTACAATGTTCGTAAAGAAATTAATCTCGTATTCAGTGCTTCCTTCTCTACTAATTTTATGTTGTCACTCAATGTGGGAGAGTAAGTGCAGATTGATAGTTTAGTAATTTAATTTTTTTTTATTTAAATTGTGTCTTTAAATTGTCTTTATGGGTACATTGCAAATATTGTATTCTACTAGATTTAACAGAACAGTAACTGCTTTTAGGTTGCTATCCCATAGTATCTAGGCAAAACAGGATAATTTAAAGGTTGATTCTGTTACAGTCTGGGTTTACTAGATTTATTTGTCTCTCAATGCTGTTTTAATACTGGCTAAGTTTAATTGTAATATTTTTAATTTACTGCCACCTGTTTATATAACATCCCTCAGAATGTACAGTTCTATAAATATAGTATTTTAAAATAGACTGCTTTAAGTTGTGTGATTACATTTACTACTCTTATAAAATGGATACAATGTTTACAACAGCATTCAACTATGATATCGACTATGAGGAGGCTTGGTGAAGACATATTCAAAGGCATAGTAACTAAGGGAAACCAACATGGCTCTTCTGAGCAATCTGCTGAAAGTAAACCAAAGATAGCAGCTTTCTTTAAGAGTTCCATTTTACCTTTGAGATTTGTATCAACTTTAATTGTACTCAAAACAGTAACACAAGGTAAGTTCTTAAATGTTTTTATTGCATTTAGTAAATAGCCTTTGTCTGGGCAAAAACCAAATACACAAAGTCCATCAAATGGATTGTATTGTATCTGTGTCTGAAGTCCCTTGTAATTGTAAAGTGAGGAATATGTTCTTGAAGTTTTACGTTATTAAGAAACAAAGTATGCTGCAGCAAACAGAAGGCTTTCTAAAGTTATAGTTTGAATTATATTAAGATGTTCATATGTAGAGTATGATATAAATTGACATTGTCAAGGTGGATCCACAGCAAAAAGGGAAGTGGAAAATAGACATGTTGGTGGTTGTATATTTCACATGTTTAGCTATTCAAAAGGATAAAAATGATACAGGAATAAATGAAGTTTTATTCAAAGTTCAACAGTTGAATTTTGTTTTTTGGGGGATGTTATGGTTGATTCAGATAGCTGGGGATTTTTTATAGCTGAAATAAATAAGCAGTTGTTTTTGCACTGCTTTTTAAGGAGACCACATGTTTCATGTTCAGGCTAGTAGTATCAAGCATGCTCTGGTAGTCATTTGCGTGTCCTCTGAGTGGATGGTGAGCTGCATTGTCCTTGTTGATGACATATCTATTAAGTAGGCATGGTGGTAATTTTGTAGGTGACTTCCCTAACTGAAGGACAAATGATAGTGAAATAGAATTGGGGCAGAAGATATGTTCTAAATTGCTAGGTCATTTTTAGCTGTGCTGAAATTGGGGCTGGTACACACCCGTACACCATGCAGCCCTTATCTTAGCTGCCTGCTATCTTGCTTTACTCCCATCCTCTCTCCACTGCCAAAGGCCAGTCAGAACCATACTGCCTGAGGCTGGGGCAGGAAAGCATCAGTTCTTCAAGTGATCATCCACATATTCCACATTAAGTACCCTTGCATCACAATCCCCATCTGAGGGCATAAAGGGCAGAGTGGGCCCTTTCCAGTTTTTTATCTCCATGATTGCAGGATGGAACCCGTGGCAATGTCTGCTTCTCTTGCACACTGTGAGAATTAGCTTAGCTAGTTTAGATTGTTTTAGTATTCGTGTTAGAGTAATTGTTTTCTTTTGTCTGTTGGTCTATTAAAAAACAAGACTGTATTATATTTAGCATAGTCAATCAGTAAGTTTCTAGCCCAACACCCACATACAGGAGTACTAGGATCATGGCAGAAGTTAAGTCACTAAGGTTTAAGACCTGTCTTTCATGTGACACTGTGATACCCATCAACGATGGTCACGCTCAATGCTCGATATGTCTTGGTGAAGGACACATTTTGGAACATTGTTCCTTGTGTTGCTCTTTCTCCAAGCACAGAGAGAGCAATGGAGGTCAGGCTGAAATTATTCCTGCTGGAGAAGTCGATGCAGGTCTCCTCAGACTCAAGGAGATCTTCAGAGAATCCTCAATGTCACTGTCAGTCCATCTCTGACCTCCATGAGCTGCGACTTGATTTTGGGTGGCTTCCTTGTAGAGGCCTCCTTCATCTGCTGGTACGTTAGCGTTGACATCTTTCATGTGCAGTAAGGAGCACCACTGCAAAGATGAGCCTAGGTCAACTTTCCTGGCACTTAGCAAGAGGCGGAAAAGTCACTATGACTTGCCTGGGCTCAGTTGGCAAAGGGTCATAAGAGCAAGAGGGCCCATTCCAATACCAATTTCTAAGGCAGCTTATATGATACCATCTAAATCTAAGGGCAGAGCTGCCTATGGTACCAAATATGGTACAGAGCACCTTGATATCTAGTTCCTCTGCACTAAGTACATCCTCAGAAGTAGCAGTTTTCCATTTCTTAGTATTGACTAACTCTACAGTACCTGATACATTGGTCCCGACTACCTTAGCACCAAAACAACAGATGGTAGTAAGCAACCTCTCAGTGTTGATAGGAGAACAACTTTGCTGGAAATACTTAGGAAGGTCAGTACATAGCTCCCTGAAGTACAGCCACCATGCTTGGCTGGAGAGGTATCCCGTATACCAACATAATCTATATACAGGTTATACCTGATAGGACTGCCTTTCTCCTAGAAGAGGCAAACCCTTTTTTTCTCCTCTACTGTTGAGCACAGCAGAGAATCATCATCCGCTTGCCTTTTATCTTCCCCCAGGATAGCTCAGTGAGAATCTGAGACAGATTCCAGGGAAGAATTTCAAAGGAGCTAGAAAGAGGTCAGGATCTCAGAGGGGTCACCCAATTAGGTATCCCCCCCCCCCCCCCCATGTGCCCTCCACTGCACTAATCCTACCCATATTAATTCATTTCCTGACCATACTGGACCACCCCCTTCAGATGTTCAACACTGTTTCAGGAAACCTGCCTCCTCCACTGTGTACAGGGCTAGGTCTCCCTTTGGCAACTCTGTTGCTCCAACCACAGCTGCTGAAAAGACCAGAGGAGGAGAACATAAAAAAAAAATTCTCTAGAGGAAGAGCATCAAGTTCGGGCTGAATTTTCCTCCTCCTCCCAGTGAGGCCATGATCCCACCTACACTGGCCTCTCTAGGTGTATTCAGGGTTCTCTAAGACTTAATAAAATGCATGACGATATTCCCCTTAAGATTATGCTAGAGAAACAGCACAAGTTCTTGAACATATTATGCTTTGCAATACCAGGGTGGTTAACCATGGCAATAATTGATGCCCTGCAGGAGCTTGTCATTTCCATCTGTCATTTGCCTGCTTCTGTCTTAGCCTGGTTCTGAGAAGAGACAGAAGACTTCAAGTCCCTGCAAAAGGATTGGAATATTTTTTTTTCCTGACATCCTGCACCTGTCTCTCTACTTGTGCAAGCTGTAAACGGGAGAGGACAAAGCAGCAAAGTCCTCTGAAATCTGTCCCCACTGAAAAGGAACAAAAACATTGAATCTTTTTGGCTGGAAGGTCTACTCATTCAGAAGTGCAAATGAGGCTAGCATATTACTGTGCACGCGCTCAAGGTAGGATTTCTTAAAATAGGACAAATCTAGTTTTGTTGATAGGAGCACCAAGCAGAGCTTAAATCTCTTATGTCAGAGAGCCAACTGACAGCTTGGACAGCACTACAGACTGTTGAACATGTCTGACTGGTGCGAACAGTGGCCTCTGCAATACCCATGAGAAGGTTGCCATGGCTCCCCAATCATTCAGTATTTCTAGGGAGGCAAGGTGACAATTTAGGACCTCCCATTTTGAGGGAATTGACTTCTTCAGTAGGGGAACTGATGAAGCCATCCATACTTTAAAAGATTCCAGAACTATCCTATGCTGCTTGGGATTTTGTATCCCAACTCAGAAAGGGAAGCAACCATGACACCAAACATGTTTCAGGCAGCACTACTTGACACAAGACGATGTTCATCCAGCAAGGTCTTCTGAGCCACTGAAGAAGAGGCAGAGACTTCACCGGAGGTTACCCTTTCTTTTGTCCTTGGCTGCCCATAGTAAGGTGTTTCAAATGGGCAGCAGGTTTGACACGAATGTCAGTAGTCTGCTTGGACTTCTACAGGATCTTTTCTGCTCTAGTCTCTCTCTCCCCCCCAACATCTTTGGCATTACCTCAATCTGGTGGGTTCTTGAGATTGTGACCAACGGGTATCCCATTCACTTTCAGTCCCTATCAGGCTCTAGTTCCGGGCAGTCAGGCTGGTGGTTAAGAGAGATGGTCGAAGTTGGCTGCCAGGCCAAGAGCAATGGTGAAACCGGGGTGTAGGGAGAGGCCATGGGTCAGAGCTGAGGTCAGAGTCCATAGACAAGCCAAATTAGTATTGTAGTTGGAGTCGAGGTGCAGGCCAAGGGTTGAAGCCTAGTTGTGAGTCCGGGGGTCAGGAGGTGGATGCAGGGCTGGAGCAGGTCAGTAACAGAGCTAGAGTAAGGCTTGGGCAGGCTGGGACAGGAACAGGAACTGCATCAAGCGCAGGCTGGAAGCCTAGGGAGTCTGCTACACTGTGAGGCAGGAGGAGGTTTCCAGGCTGGGTCTGTGCAACAGTACTACTAACTTGCAGCTCTGACGGGGTCAGTGAAATACCTGTACCTAGGGGTCATGTGACCCACGCCCTGCTCAGGGATAGGTTGCTGCAGCATGCCTGAGGGCTGAATCACTGCAGGCTCTGTTGGAGGGATGAGTCATTGCAGGTGAGTTGCTGCAGCATGCCTGATCTGGCGGCACATTTGCCTCACAATTCCTTTCAATCCCCTCTCCCATTTCCCATTCCTTTTCAGAGACCCTTCTCATGAGAGACAATTGAAGCAGGAGGTGGAGTCCCTTTTACAACTTCTATTGTTCCTACTTGTGTCCTTGGAGTTCAGGCACCAGGGCTTTTGCTCCCACTCCTTAATTCCAAAGAAGAAAGGGTGCTGGAGACCCCTCCTTGATATTTGATGTCTCAACACTTTCATCCATTGTTTTAAGTTCAGAATGGTAACCCTAGGTTCTTTAATCCCTTCATTAGATCCTATGGACTGGTCCATGGCTCTTGACCCACAAGATGTCTATTTTCACATCTCCACTGGAAATACCTGAGATATCTGGTAGGAACATCACACTACTGGTACAGAGTCCCAGCCCTTTAGCTTTTGTACAGCTCCAAGGATTTTCACCAAGTATCTGTTGGTAGTGAAAACTCACCTAAAAACAAAAGGAATCCAGGTACCTTCGATGTCTGGCTAATGTGAGGAAGATCACCACAACAGGCGACCAACCCAGTACAGACAATCCTAAAACTCTTCATCTCGTTAGGTCTCAAGGTCAACAGAGACAAAATCCACACTGATTTTTGAAGCAGAAAATAGAGTTATTAGGAGTAATGTTCAGACTCCAAAACAGCTCGAGCTTTCCACAGAGAAGGTTTCAGGCAATATTGGACCTCATCAGTCAACTTCAGCCCCACCCAAGAACGTGTCTCAGACTTCTAGGATACGTAGTCATGTGTGTTTGTCACACAGCATGACAGACTTCACCTTTGATCCATGCAAAGATGATGGAGATTAGTGTATCGACCCAGCAGACAGTGCATGTATTTGGCCTAGTGGATGAGGGAAGCAGTGGACCTGATTTTAGTAAGGTTTTTGACACAGTTCCACATGACATTCTTATAAGCAAACTCGAGAAATGTGGTCTAGCTGTAAGTATTGTAAGGTTGGTGCACAAACGATTGAAAAACTATTCAGAGTAGCTATCAATGGTTTGCTATCAAATTGGGAAGACATATCAGTGAAGTTCTGCAGGGATCTGTCCTGCATCCGGCACTAGTCAGAATTTTCATTAATGACTGGGATAATGAAGTGGAGCTTATAAAATATGTGGATAACACCATGCTGGAAGAAGTGGTAAGCACTTTGGAGCATAGGATTAGAAATTAAAATTACCTTGATAAATAGGAGTATTGGTCTTAAATCAACAGTAAAGCCAGATATAAAGTACTACATTTAGGAAGGAAAAATCAAATGAACAAATACAAAATGGGCATGTTTAGTCTTGAGAAAATAAGACTGAGTGGGGACCTGATAAGTCTGCAGATATGTTAAGGGCTGTTACAAAGAAGACGGTAATCCGTTGCTCTCCATGTCCACTGAAAGTAGGGCAAGAAATAATGGCCTTAATCTGCAGCAAGGGAGATTTAGGTTGAATACTAGTAAAAGCTTTCTAACTATAGAGATAGTTAAGCATTGGACTAAGTTACCAAGAAAATTTGTAGAATCTTCATCCATTGGAGGTGTTTAAGATCAGGTTAGACAAACACCTGTCAAGGATGGTCTAGGCATACTTGGTCATGACTCAGCACAGGGGGTTAAACTAGATGACCTCTCCAGCTCTACATTTCTGTGAATCCATGATGATAGCAAAAACTGCAAAAAGTCCTCTCCTTGTTAAACTCATGTAGAGACCACTTCATCTGTGCAGCAGAGTTAGTTCCCTTTTCCATACCCCTCCTGTAAAGATTGTGATAACAGATGCCCCTACTTGGGTAGGGATCTCATCCGGATCATTTGACTATTCAGGTATGATGGTCCGCGCACACACATGCATATTTTAGAGCTCAGAGCCATCCACCTGGCATGCAAGGCTTTTGGTCTACTCTTTGGGAACAATAATTCAGGTCCTGGCAGACCACACCACAGCAGTGCACTATATCAATAGGCAAGGGGAGAAGCAAGGTCATCACTACCTCTGTCAGAAGGCCATACATCTATAGGAGTGGTGCATTCTACATTGTCACACCAATAGTCCTACAGAACATACTGGGATATCATTTCAGAAGAGACTTTTGAAAACCACAAGTAGTCTCTCAAAGACACAGTCGTACAGAATATTTTCTTCAAATGGGGGTTCCCAAATTTAGACTTGCTCACAGCAAACTACAACAAGTATCAGACATTCTGCTCCAAGAGGAGCACAAGCTCAGCTCACTAATAGACATCTTCCTCATCCTTTGGACTGTGTGTTTGATGTTCATGTTTCCATTGATCCTCAGATTCCTAGCGTCTCAAGGAAACTGAAGCAAGATATTGAGCAAATGAGCATGGTAGCCCCCGCATGGACATGGCAGTTCTGGTATTCAGATCTTCTAAACCTACCAACATAGCCATCTTACCCATTTGCCTGACACAGTCTCTCAGAACAGTGGTCAGCTCCTCTATCTGGTCCAAAAACTTTACACCTGACGGCTTGGGTGTGGGCTGGATGACATCCGCAGAGGTTCAGAACATTCTACGCTGGATAAAGAAACATTCAACCAGACTGACTTATAGAGCTAAATGGAAGAGCTTTTCTATTTTGGCATCTCAGCACCCAATTTCTCCCTGATAGTACCAGTTTAATCAATACTGGACTTTTTGTTAGCCCTGAAGCAATCTGGGTTTTCCATCAACATAAGAGTCCATCTGGCAGCAATATGTGAATTAAACTCCTATTTCCACCAAACAGTAATACATTTCCTGAAGGGTCTCATCTCATCTCCCTCTTCCCCTCCCCCCCCCCCTTTCAGAAGCCCACTCTTGGAACCCGAGTATAGTATAAGCAGTGTCGACAGGTTCCCCCTTTGAGACCATAACATCTTGTTCCCTTTGCCACCTGTCCATGAAAATTCATTTCCTGGTGGCCATTTTGTCAGCTAGGAGGGTAGAAGAGATTCATGGCTCTCGTATCTGGCACCCTCTAGCGTTTCAGAAGTACAGGGTTACTCTTAGATTTTCCCCTAAATTCCTGCCTAAGGTGGTATCAGAATTCAGTTTATTTAGATAGAAAAAAATCATCCAGGAGAACACCTAGGCTATTCATGACTTTTGTTTACAGGGTCAGGAGCCAACCTGTATCCACTCAGAGGCTATCCAGGTGGGTTTCTGACCACACAAGAACTTATGAGTTAGTTAGAAGAGATCTTTCTAGCCACAAGAGAGCTTATTCTACTAGAGCTCTGGCAGCTTAGGGCACAGCTCCAATGAACACTCGTAGCCAACAAGAATCCAATCTCATGTGCATGGGTTGCATGAGTGCTAAGAGTGGAATCTCTGTGGACCACACATCTTGAAGAACCAATTACTATAGGTTAAGTAACTGTACTTTCAAGCAGCTGTTAGCAGGGGGAGCAGCACCACTATTGAAAGAGAGCCGGAGGAGGAGCCATTGCCAGAGTCCTTTTCCTCTAAGTGGGAAGCCAGAGGAGTTTCCAGGCATATATCATTAGGAGGAAGTATTGAGAGTGGTTGCTACCTTCCTGTAGCTGCTCTGGAGCACCACAATGCCCTCTGTGACCAGGAAGAAGGAGCCGCTGCTCATGGAAGGGAGAATCCTGTCCGGGATCAACATAACCCTCGCAACAGCCAAGGAAAGGATAATCTACTCTGGGCAGGACACACACCCCATGTTGTGATAACTGGGCCTACAAATTTACCCTGTTCCACCCACCACTCGTTTGTAGGGTCCTTAAAGCCCATTTTTCTCCGAAAGTCTCTATCGGAGGGAGCTTCACCATCATGGCTGCCACCCCCACCATTTCCTGGGACCACAGACCTTCTTTGTCCTAATCCTGAGAGATGTCCTGACCAGACTGGGCCAGAGAGCGGGACCCAGATGACATTGGCACCTCTGCTGGCTCCAGCTGAATCCCAAACACCATGGGATGTGAGACTTTGTGACCTCCCCATTCCCCGTGCATCCTTTTCCTTCCCTACCTTATTTCTTACCTTTCCTATCCCTCGACTTTTTCCTTCTCTTTACTAGGAATCTGGTTTAGCCAGCCAAGACTGTATTCATTACTACAGCTCTGTAAGCCTCTGACCAGAAAGAGGTAACTAAAAGCAATGCCCTAAACACCCCAATGCTGGTTTAAGTTGGTCTCGGAGTGGCTAATAAGACTGTGTTTTTGCAGTAGTGAGATTCTAAGTGAGAGTCAATATCAGAGACCGAACCTGAATTTCAATCTCTGCTGTTCTTTTCTCCCTGCTTTTTGCATGTGGCTTCACTCCAGCTCATCTCAACTAACTTAACTGTCTTTTTTGGGGAAAAGAAAGTATTACCATCTTTGATACCATCTAAGAGACTGTCAAATGAGGATTTTTCCTCCTAAAAATTCTCTTCAGCTAAGGGGGGAACAAGGGATGTTGTTATAATGAAAACCTAATTTAATATTTTACATTTAAAATGCTTTAATTGTTTTTCTTTCTTTTTCTGTATCTTTGTTAAAATGTTAAAAGGATTTTTAATGGTGTGTTTGCCATGGTACTAAGCAAGCTGAGATCTCTGTACACCAAACCCCAAACCTTGTTTAACACTGTTTAATGTTGGACAATCACTGGGTAATGTTAACACTTTTGGCCTATATATTCCATCTAAATTAATACACCTTCCTTCCTCCTGCCCTTCCACACAAGGGGACCTGAGCCTCCCAGCGTATCCAGTATTGGGGCAAGAGAGAGAGAGACAGAGCACTTGAATCTTAGACACCCAGTTCAGTGAATTTGTGGTCCCCTATGGGGACATTCGTCCCTAGATGGAGGGTATGCCATGTTTCTGCTATTGACATCCCTTGCAGGTTTACACCATTGGGGTAATTTAATTTACTGTTAAATTGCTAATTGTTTAAATTTATCCTTGTTCTGTTTCATCTATGCGTTGAGGTAGTGTTCATTATTATCTGAGCATCTGGAGAAAAGAATTAGTTGATAGAGCTTGAGAGAGTACTACCACCTATTCTTTGACTCCTGATTTTAAATGTGGATTGTGCAAATAAAACCCATTCTTTGTTTTGTAGAATGTTTCCAAATTTTAAAACATCTGTTATAGAGAATAGAGGGACAGGGGGACTATGTATTTTGGAGAACTGGTAATGCGCTATAGAGATTTTCACCTTTCAGCTGCCAATATAAATCCATCCCCAATGTCAACTTTTGTTAACCATCTATCCTGAGATCTATTGGGTGGCTATTCAGTGGCTTCCGTGAAATGTGTTAGTGATTTCAGGCCAGTTCTCAGTAGGCAGATGTCCACATCACAAAACTACTAATCAGGGAGGCTAAGGATTAAATAACTCTGGAGATTGAACTGTGCTTTCATATTTACAGATGCAATCTCTCCAGACTAGGTAGGAATCACATTAGTGTGACATTATGTGAAAGTTTACTCTGTCACTGTTTGTGCTATATTTGTTTTAAGACTAAAATTCCTGATAAAGGTGTGTCTTAGGTTTGGTTTTTGAAGTTTTTAAAACAGATACAGGTTCTAATAATTAGAAGAATGTTATTCTATCTAATAAACTAATGTGAAATATATTCTTAAAATGAGAATCACATTGATAAGAGGTCCCTCCTGATATTAAAAAACAAACCCCAACATGAATAGTTGCCATACTAAGTTGTCATTAATCAAGCTAAACAGCTAAAGCCAATACTTACAATGGTAAAACTTTTTAACTTCTCATTATTGATTTTTACTGTTAGTTTATATGCTATGGTTAAGTATGATCTGCAGTAATAAAAAGCACATTCGTGAAATTACTGTATACTAATTTTGATCACACATTGAAAGTAAAGCACTGATTTTCTTCTATTCATAATGCAAGAGCTTCAGTAAGATTACTTTTTTCTTCTAAAGTGTCGTAAATCCAGGAGGTGGCACTGTAACTAAACTTTTCTTACTACAGAATGGCTCCATTATATTTAATTATTTCATCCTGTAACTGAGTAGTGTGTTTTTAGTCCTAAATAGGAATTTGAAATAGGGAGATCTGAAATATAGGACCTGTGGTTATTTAAGGCACTTAGATGAGTTCATTATTTAACTGTGAGTCTCAAGTCCCTGTATATTTTAATATACTGTAGAGGGGTAATCAGCATATAAACTGAAAGATTAAACTTCTCCTCCGAGCAAATCCTCGTGAAAGTAAATGGGAATGGAGTAGTTGTGATCTTTGTCTTTATCCAGTATTCTTCTCCTTCATCTCTGAGCACATTAGTAGATGTCTCCCAAATGTTGAGGAACACATAGTCTCAAGCTAGGCAGATTTATTCATTATACCACATTTCAGAAGAAAAAACCCTCTAATGTATCTACAGCCCTAATTTAGTAAGATACAAAAGCATGTGACTAACTTCAAGCACATAAGTAATCCCTTTGAAGTCAGTGGACTACTTTGTGTATTAAAGTTGCGTGTGCATAAGTATTGTCCTGAATAAAGGCCCTAATAGGTATGAGAGAAGTTCAGGTTGTCCATTTAATTACTGCTGGAACAAGAATACAATACAAGAACAAAAGTCACATTTGTGTCACTTTCTGACTATTTTTATCTTCAACATTCATGTGTATTTTTAGGAAATTGGCGCAGTATGTCTTAAATATTTTATGTAAAATTTGAAGAAAAGTAAACAATAGATTTGTACATAAGCAGGCTTTAAAGTTATCCTAGCCTTGTCCTTCCCTTTCATGGTTTAATTTGTATAAAAAAAAATTAAAGTTGGATCATGAAACTAGTTAAAATTTGTATTTATTGGAATTTATGTAGCACTTGCTGAGAAACTTGGAGGAGGAGAGGAAACAAAGCTGGGGCGATAGACTAACTCAGAATTCAAAACCAGTGCAGCATGTTTCTGTTTCAAAGCCATAAAGCAAACAGTGTTACACTTTGAAGTATTCGGTGATGTGAAAAAAAATAATGTTCATAGCAATAGGGATTGGGATTTCACTGATTCTGTAGATCTGTTTATTGTTAATATTGGGAATAATGATATTGAGAATAAAATTGAATTTCTACATTCATCATTCATGCAGTATAGAAATAAGCATTTCTGTTAATTTTAACCTGGATTATAAATCTTTATTGAGTGCAGGAGAGGGCTCACTTCATCTCTTTAGCAAAATACTTAAATCTAACCTTTATAAGTCATACTTTTAAAAATGTGGGCTGCCCCCAACTTCCCTGTTCCCTACTTTAAACCAAGGCACAGTAAATCGTCAATTAGAAATATAGGAAATATTAAAATAAAGGTCTAACAATTTAAACCTTAATATCTTGATCCATTTAATCTTCTAATTTTGTTACATTTTTTATAGCTGTATAATTATTAATCTCAAAGTAACTATTTATACTAAACTTTATAGATCAGACATTAGAACTGTGATTATAAAATTGTTTGCATTTTAATGTCTCTTTCAGCTGATTATCTGGCTCAGGCATTTGATTCCCTTTGCGTGGACTTGAAGACAGATGAAGGGAAGGCCTTGTTTTTGGAGTACCAATCTGTGCCTGTTATATTAAGTCACTTAAGAATATCCAGTAGAGGTCTGCTTTCCAATGCCATTGATGGTTTACTTCAGATGACAATGGAATCTGGTAAATTCGCTTAATTTTAAAAATAAAAATATAGGATTATTAAATGAAAAACAAATGCGATGAAACTTAAATCCCAAGTGAAAAACAATACGTACTTTCTTTCTGATGTAATATGTAGTAGCAAGTAGTACGTATCTTTTTGTCATATAAATACAGCAGTTGTGAAGCTGTTCCCTAGCTGCATGAGTTAGCTGTTTCTCATTCTTTATGTATAAGTCAATTCTTTTGGGATTTTTTTTTATTTCTTAAATATATGCAGCATATTGTCAGATCTGTTTTCTGATTTATCCCTGTTACATTTTGCAACTCATTTTAAGGTTTTTCCATTGCTCCTGTAGGTGATGGGCACATTTCTAGTTTCTCTGAAGTCAGTCTATGCTAGAACAGACATTGGATGCAAGTCCTTCTGCCATCAGGTGGAGACATGAAAATAGCCAGGCTCTTGTATGAACTCTCTTTATAATTTGAGTGAGTAGCTGATGCTGCTCAGTTTTTCCATTTCTAATAAGTAAAAGTGACTTTTCTAGATGGTTTGGTGACATTTTGTTTTTGTTTACTGTTACTGGATGACCTGGCCCTTTAAGGGGGGGGTGGGGCTCAGCCTTACCTGTGCCACTTTTAAACTGCATCCCCAAGTGATTGGTGTTGAGGTTAGCGATCAGATGGTCCCCTGATGCTCAGGTAAGAGGCACTGCTTCCCTATATGAAAGGTTACTCGGAGGATGAGAAACCTGCAGGAAGGCTTCTGCAGGAGACCAAGGGTTAGAGAGGACCTGGAGAAAGAGGCCTTCTGTGCCAGGCATGTGTGGGACAAGGGCAGAACCCTTAAGTGGAAGAGGCTTTAGGAAGCACCAAACAGCAGGACCTGGGTTTTGGAAAAGAACTATTGAACAAGGGACTAAGGAAATGTATAGTTGGAGAAAGTCTGTTTTTAATTTAAGTTGACATTGAACTGTGATATTATTTTAATAAAACTGACCCCAAGAAAGGGTGTTTTTCAACAAACGAGAGCTTATGTGCAGTTATTGGTGGGTTCAGGAAGGAGGCAGGGGATGGGTCAGATGCTGTATTGGGGGATCCCTGGTACATAAACCTTTTTTGATTTGTAAAAATGTCTGGGTTTTTAGACCAAGAGGGGAATGCCACTGGGTTTTAAATATTGAAGGTAGTCAGCTGGGCATTTTTACATACATACTGTTTTGGTTTCTCCAAGAACTTAAATTTCAAACCAAACTCCCCATTGTATCTTTGTCTGTGCTGGTGGAAACGGGACTGTTTGCTCTGCCTTAAAAAAGATACTCTTAAAAATATTACTGGTGGAAGGCTGAACAGCATCAAATAGCATAATGAGATGAATGTCACATGTGTTTACCTGATTTTAACTCTACCCCTCTCTCTTCAACCCTCCCATCCTTCCCTTCTTCACACACCCCTGTGCTGCTAGTGTTGCAGTGTTATTTCTGAAGCTACGGTGTTTGCTGCACCAGTATAGCTTGCAGCTAATGTTGATTCAGCAGACCTTGACATTACTCATAAAGAAAGACCACAAGCTTCGTTCAGTGACAAAGGATTGGCCAGGTTTATTGTCTTCAAAGCACGGTACTAGGGCCCCTCATACCAAGCAGGTTCACTAACATATGTATGTCTGTGACAAGGTATTGGCTCAATCAACATAATATTGTTTGCTAGGCCAATACAAAACTGCCCCTCTTATGACTTTTTCTTTTATACATTGGTACAAACAAGTTACTTATTACACTCTAGATGTTGTTAGCTACCATTCTTGTACCTTGTATCTGATAGTTTGAACAAAGCATCCTCCTCCATTATCCTGTCATTCCCTCCTTATCTCACAAGGGATCTGTGACTTCCTGTATCATCCCTTTAGGAATGTACTTGATTAGCTGATACCTAGCCTTGCTGTTCTGATAAGGCCTACATTGGCTCACAGCCTTGGTTCATACTTTTAACCAGGCCTAGGGCTCCAGTAAGGCCTACACCCTTTACTACATTATTTTCCCTGACACTAATAGTTGTAGCTGTTCGGTGAAGTAGTTGTTGGTTGTGTTGGGAGAGGATAGTTTGATAAGGAGTTGTATTCAGAATAATGGTTAAAGATTTTGACAGCTGGTAGTGTTTGTGGGGGAAGAGTTAAGGTTCTTCTTTGAGTGATTGCACATTTCAGGTATGTATATGCCCAGTGCACCAGAGCCAGAGATATTTCCCATAATGATATCTGTCATGGCAGCGCATGCACCGTTTGCTGTCTCGTGCTGTTGCATGACCCATCCTCAGCCTCCCTCAGTTGCTTCTTACTGCTCGTGACTGGTAGTCAGAGCATGTTGCTTTGCTCTGCAAGTGTTCTCCCTTTCAGAAAATCTATTTTTTTTTTTTTTTTTATGTAGTTAGTGTACTTGTCTATAGTTAGTTAGAATTTTGGAGTAAATTTAATTTGTCATTTTACTTAATTTTTATTTAGAGTGTTGGTTTCCACCTTTCTGGGAAAAGAATCTAGAAGTTATAGTGGATCACAAATTGAATCAGAGTCAACAATGTGGTGCAGTTGGAAAAAAGGATAATATCAATCTGGGATATATTAACACAAATGTAAGACACAGGAGGTAACTGTCTCACTCACTCACCACTGGAGAGGTCTCAGCTGGAGTGCTGTGCCCAATTGTGGGCACCAACCTTTAGGGTATGTCTTCACTACCCGCCGGATCGGTGGGTAGTAATCAATCTATCACGTTTCATCTTAGACGCAATAAATCGATCCCCAAACGCGCTTCCCCTCGACTCCGGAACTCCACCAGAGTGAGAGGTGGTAGCAGAGTCAACGGGGGAGCCGTGGCCATCGATCCCGCGCTGTGAGGACCTGAGGTAAATGATCTAAGATACTTCGACTTCAACTACGCTATTCACGTAGCTGAAGTTGCGTATCTTAGATCGATTCCCCTCTTCCTCCTTCCCCCCCGCCCATGTAGACCAGCCCTTAGAAAAGATATGAGCAAATTGAAGAGTCCAGAGGAGAGCAACAAAAGTGGTAAAAGGTTTAGAAAACCTGACCAATGAGGAAAGATTAAAAAAATTGGGCATGTTTAGTCTTGAGAAAAGAAAACTGGGGGGAACTGATAAGACTTCATATATGTTAAGGGCTGTTATAAAGAGGAAAGTGATCAATTGTTCTCCATTGAACTCCACTGAATGTAGGACAAGTAGTAACGGGGGGACTTAATCTGCAGCAAGGGAGATTTAGGTTAGATATGAGGAAAATCGTTATTCTAACGATAAGGGTAGTTAAGCTCCGGAATAGGCTTCAAATGGAGGATGTAGAGTGCCCGTCATTGGAGATTTTTAAGAACAGGTTAGACAAAACACCTGTCAGGGATGTTCTAGGTTTACTGGTCCTTCCTCAGAGCTGTATTTGAGGACTTCATGAGGTCCCTTCCAGTCCTATAGTTGTATGATTCTGTCCTGTCTGGGGCTTGAAGTCCCTGCAGATTTGACAGTGGTCCCCAATGTGACTCTCCTGGAGGACCTACCATGCTATATGCAAGATACCCCATCCTGTACTGATTGATCTTCAGACTTCATCTGGCTTACCTATCAGTAAGGTCCAATCCTTGGTGCCTTGCCTGGTGCCATCCAGATGTAAACTCAGTATGTTGTCCCTGGTATCAGTGTCTCCAGAGGCATGGCACCTGTCCACGATACCACATGGTACCACATCTCCCTGGCTATGTGACTCTTCTTTGGTGCCTGATGTAGGTTCCTTTGGCTCTCGCTCCCAGGATAGAAGGCATCATTCAACTTCATTGTGAAGATTCCACTCCTGGTATCCAGAAGAGCTCCCGTGGTGGTCCAGGGACACACATCCTTGGGCTGATAGAGATTGGGGTCCTGTATCCTACCAATGGCCGTATTGAAACAATTGGGGTTCCTCCCCACCACCAGATCCTCCCCAGTTCCTCTGCCCTCCAGATCCCCAAGCAGACGTCAGGATAGTTCACATGTGGAATTTCAAGGTTACCTGTGGTACCCAATGCCAGTAGCAAGCAGGAACATTACATACCACAATTTCCATCTGGGGAGGTACAGAAAGCTCCTGCTCAACCTTCTTTGCACACCTCCTCCTCATCACCTGATCGATGAGGTAGTGATGTCTCGGAAGTCCTCCTCTCTTCAGGATGACTACCAGGCCTACCAAGAGCTCCTAATGAGCTTGACATCCAGGTTGAGGTAGTTCAAGAGAGTTCTCACAAATTGGGAGACATACTGGGGTCAGCAAGACCTTCCAGTGTGACTCTACCTATAAATGAAGTCATACCAGAGCCCACAAGATTACTGTGGCAAATGCCATTGTCTCTGCTGCTGACAGCCACGAGAACTAAGTTCAGGTACCATGCCCCTTCTCAGGGCTTTGAACCTTTCTACACTCATCCCTTGCCAGGTTCTTTGGTTGATTCGACAGTAAATGAAAGAGCACGTCAGGGACGGCCATCGTCTACCCCAAAGGATAAAGATGCAAAAAGACTCAACCTTTTTGGTAAGATATATTCTACTGCTAGCCTGCAGTTTCATATATCTGATCAGCAGGCCTTGCTGGTCAGATATGATTTTTCTCTGTAGGGCAGTGTTTTCAAGTTCATTGACAAGTTACCAGAGGATGCCAGGAAAGCATTCTGGGCCATCTTGGAAGAGCGCAAACTCATGGGTAGGACCTCTCTCTCTGTCCCCCCCGTCCCCCAAGATGCATTCGATGAGGTAGATTCAGCAACCAGAGCTGCAGTAATGATGTGTAGTTGTTCATGAGTCAAGCCTTGAGTCTTCCATGGGAGGTCCAGCAGACTATTCAGGATTTCCCCTGGGAAGGTTCAACCCTATTCTCTCAGCAGACTGATGAGAAGTTTCACAGTCTCAAAAGACTTGAAGGCTACATTGAAAACACTGGGATTTTACACTCTATTCCGTAAAAAGAAACAATTCTGCCCTCAGTCGTACCAACGATACCTGCATTTCATGCTTAGGCAGTCTGACCACCCTAGAAAAAAGGGCGGAAACTGCTAACAAAGTTTGATGGGTCCACTCTTTAAACTGATGGCTACCTGCTCTTGACTCCATCGACTCGTGAAAGTAGCATTTTTTGGTAGCTATTTCTTTTGCAAGAAAGAGAGGCAGAATTATGAGCATTGGTAGCTCATGCTCCCTACACAATCTTTTATAAAGACAAAGTACTTACATCTGCATCAAATTTTTTTGACTAAAGTAGTGTTGGGATTCCACCTCAATCAAGTGGTGTACTTATCAACTTTTTCCTAAGCCCCATTCTCATAAGGAAGGAGACTTTATACCGTGGATGTTAGAAGAGCAGTAACTTTTTATTTTGAACTTTTTATTTGAACAGAACTAGATTGTTTGTTTGTCATCCTCCCAGCCATTCATGGCAATTGCAGACAGGGTGCAAAGCGTTCTTGTCTTGACTCAGAGAATCTCATCCTGGATTTCCTCCTAAATGTATCTGTGCTATGACATTGCTAATGTAACCCCTCCGGGTAGAGTAGTAGGGCACACTACAAGATCTCAAGCAGCTTCCTTAAGCTTCTGCCTTAAGTACCTATAACAGGTATTTGTAGAGCAGCAGTTTGATTGTCGGTACATACTTTTACAATTTATGCTATACCTCAGCATTCCAGAGATGATGCCAAGTTCGGATGAGTAGTCCTTCAGTCACTCTTCGAGTAGATTAGAAAATCCACCCCCAGACTGCTTGCGAGTCACTTGAAGTAGAATGGGCATGTGCAATCACTCAGAGAAGAAAAAAAAGTTACTGACCTTCGAGATGTTGCACTTGTCCATTTCACGACGCACTCTCCTTCTCCTTTATAGACGAATGATCCTGGTATTTTCTCATGGAGGCTGCCCTAATTCTTCAAAAGGGGCCTTGTCTCAGACTTTTTCCAGAAGTACTTCCCCTGCTTTACGCATTGATGGATGCAGGAGTTCATTGTTGCCAGAGCTGCCTTTTGGGAGGCTAAGAGCTTCTGAGCTTTCTCAGCTTCAGAAGCATAAGAAGTCAGTATCAGATTAGTCAGAGTCTCAAAGGAGACATTCCTCCTCAGAAAGCTCCTCCGGTACCGACAGTAAAGTGCGCTCTTCAGTTTACTGTTCTCAAATACTAGCTCATGCTGTGTTTCTTGATGTTGAGCTGTTGACTCTGGTGTCCTTTCAGGGGCCATCGAGACTAGCTCTTGCTCTAGCAGAGACATTGGGTCAGTCTTCTCTGATCTTGGTGGAACAACCGTGTCTCTCTTTACTGACAACACTAGAAGCTTATGCTGCAGCAGAGACCTTTAGAATCTCTCAGTAACACGGTTTGTCACCTCTTGTTCAGGGCAAGGACTCTCATTTGGCACCACCACAGGTACTACATGTCTTAGCTATGGTACATTTCACAGTGGCTCCACCACTGTCCAACTCTATATCACACTTGACCTCAGCACCAGTGCTGATGCTGATTTGTTGTACGGTACCAGCAGTCAGGAAGTCATCCATGCTTCCTTTGATGCAATGATCCAGATCCCAGTCTTCAAAGACAACCCCCAGTACCACACTGCTGTGGGCTTCAGACTACCCCAGGTCTGTCTTGGAGTCTAAAGATGGCTTGCTGATTACATGTTACAGACACAGTGGGGCATCCTCTAGATCATGCTTTCAGTTCTGCAAGTGATCTCAGACAGGGGCAGAGCACAGAACTGGGAGACTTGGACCTGGCATTCTTGGGGTCCAGTGCCATTCTCTCCCCCTCAGTGGTCATATTGGATGCCATGAGGGACATCTCTAGCTTCCAGGTCACCTTCTCCACCCCCTTGTAAAGTCACAAAAGCCAGGAGGAAAGTCTCGCCCACTGATATCTAGAGACAGGTGGTGGGGGTACTGACCGACCTTCGAGATTGGCATCACCAAGGCTACCCCAACAGTTCGTGGAACAGCACGCTGTCTCAGTGCAGGATCAGCCTTAGAAAGTCTCTCCAGTGCCCCCTCTTAATGCTTTGTCCTCATCACTGCATGAGGCCCTGCTACTGGAGATGTCATCCCTGGTACTGGATGATTTCAGAGTATACCAAAAGCTCCTTAGATGGATGGCAGCTTCGCTTGAAAAACAAGTTAAGCTTGTAGGAGAGAGCAGCCATAAGGTTATTGATATTCTCCACCTTGCTACAACAGGAAAGATAGCATTGTTGATGGACATGGATATCATGCAGCCTATTAAGACTCCGTGCCAGACCCCCTCATCCATTCCACCAGTGGCCAAACTCATTGAAGAGAAATACCAAGTTCTGTCTGGGGGAGGGTTGAACATTTCTATATGTGTCCCATTCTAGGGTCACAGGTAGAGGCACTGTGAATGAGAGGGGTCTCCAGGGACAGTCTAAAGCCACCTCCAAAGGAAAACATGCAAAGAAACTGTATCTGTTTGGGAGGAAGAGTTTTTTCACATTAGGATTACAACTTCACAGCTAACTATCGGGTCTTACTGTCCAGATACAACTATATTAACTGGTGGGCAATCTCTTAGTTTACAGACAAACTTCTGGGGAGCTCTAAAGAGCAGTTCTGAGCCTTGGTTATAGACCACCAATTGGTTGCTTGTTCAGCACTGCAGACATCACTGGATGTGGCAGATTTGGCAGCCAGATCCATGGTGACAGCTGTCGCCATGAACTGTTCTTCTTGGCGGCAGGTCTCTGGAGGTACAGTACAACAAACAAATGAAGACCTCACTTTTGAGGTACCTGATTTATTATCATACAGGATAGATAAAGCACTTTACACCTCACAGGATTCTAGAGCTGTTCTGAAATTCTTAGGGCTCTCTATGCACTATCTACAAGAAGGACCAAATATCATGCACAACCAAGCGGTAGTATTTCTTTTTTTGACAGCCAGACTAATCTAAGAGGAGGCAAAGATCACAAAGATGGAGGTTTCGAGCTCCTGCTTCTTTGTTTTCATCAAATAGGCATACCCAGGCCTCAAAGCAGCTGGCTTGACTGCTATATCGAGGACAGTGTACTCAGCAGCCTGGATTCTACTGGCCTTTTCCTTCCTGGGCAGGTTTTCCTACTTCCTACATGTATGGCAGGCTATTAATTTGGACAAGTTGGTGCTAAGCATGGTGGAATCTGATTATACCCTGCAATTTCTTTCTATCCCACCTTCCCTGACCCTCTTTAGGGAACCTTCTCCGAGGTCTGCCCTAAGACTATAAGTGCAGACTCTACATACTTTGGGAGCTGTGAAAGAAGTGCCCCAGCCTCATTAAGGGAAGAGGGTTCTGTTCTCAATATTGCCTAAGACCCGAGGCCAGATGAGGTCTTAAACCCATCCCAGACCTTCGGAACTTAAACAAATACATCAAGAAGTTAAAGTTCAGTATAGTGTATGTCACTGCTGTTATTCCTACCGTAGCTCCAGGAGACTGTTATGCTACCCTCGACTTTCAGGGATGCCTGTTTCCATATGGCAATCCATCGCTAAGGTTTGTGATAGGTCAAGATCACTACCAATTCACTGTTCTGCCTTTTGGTCTATTATTGGCACAAGGGGTTTTTACCAACTGTAAGTCCGTGGTAGTGGCTTACCTTCAGCACAGGGATGTCTAGGTGTATTCTTACATGGATGATTGGTTGATTTGAGGTCATTTAAACAGGTAGAGATTGTTTTACATTGAATTCTCCAATTGTTCAGTTTTTTAGGCCTGAAAATAATCAAGGAAAGGTTGATATTATCTCCCATACAGAGGGTGGAGTTCATTGGAGTTATTCTGGATTCCACCATCTCCAGAGGTCTTCTACACCTTCCCAGGTTCCATGCTATTCAGGATCTCTATTTGTGTCCCTCAAGGATCACTCAAGAATTATTGCAAGGAATTGCCTTAGACTTCTGAGTCATATGTACATATGTGATCCCATCTGCCCCATGCCAGACAGCACCTCAGAGCAATGCAGACTGGGCTTAGTGCAGTTCAGTGATCGATTTGTGCAGTTCACCATTTGCACAAACAATAAGCATCCTGATCAAGGTGCTGTCCTCACTGGACTGGTGGATGAACCATGAAGTCCTATTTGCTCCCCTTACTCCATCCATTACTCTAGTAAGGCTACGTCAACCATGGGGTGGGGAGAGTATCTAGATTGCCTCCAAGCCCAGGGGCTTTGGTCCCCCCCAAGAAGCCAGGTTACATATAATTGTCCTTGAGCAGCAAGTGATTTTTTGCTGCATGCCAACATTTTCTATCTCATGTTTGGGGCAAGATTCTCTAGGTATTCATTGACAACATCACAGCGGTGTTTTATGACAACAAACAAGGGGGTACCAGGTCAAACAGACTGTGCCAAAAGATTTTCAAGTTATGGAATTTCTGCATTCAGAACTCCTACCTCTCAGGGCGTCACACTTACCAGGAGTTCAGAACACACTGGCGGACCATTTGATCCAGTCTTTCACCCAAACCACAAATGGTCTCTCAACTCAGACATCCTGTCTGAGGTATCTCCTATAGAGTTTTTTTCCCCCAAAGATGGACCTGTTTGCAACCTAATAGACAGGAAATGTCCCCAGTTTTGCTCTGGGGAGGTCACAGCCTAAGGTCAGTCTTGGATACATTCTTCCTTCCCTGGGACTGTCTTGCCATATGCTTACTCGCCAGTCTTCCTAATTCTCATCCTCAGACTGAAGCAAGATGGGGGCAGAATGATACTGATAGCTCTAGCTTGGTTGAGACAACCCTGGTATTCAGAACTCAGCCAGCTGTTCACCAGAAGCCTCTGCTTCTGCCATTAATCAAATACTTAATCACATAGAACCATGGGCATGTGCTGCCCCTCACAGTGTGGTTCATCAGTGGTTAGATGCAGAAGTTCATTGCTCAGTGGCAGACGGGGTTGTCCTACTTAAAGCAGGAAGCCTTCTACTACAGTAGCTACTCACCTGAATTAGTGGAAATGTTTCTTTATCTGGGCAGTTTCCCAAAATCTGCCGCCAACACACATGGATTCAAGAAACTGTGGACTATCTCCTGCACCTCAAGCAATCTAATGTATCCCACAGCTCCCTTAGGAATCATGGGGCCACAATTTAAACATTTCATCCTAAAATCAATGTTAAAACTGTGTACTAATCCTGTCATGACCAGATTCTTCAAAGGTCTGTATAGATTGTTCCCTCCTGTTTTGAGGCCCAATGCCTATGTGAGAGTTAAATTTAGTATTGCCTGCTGTTCTGAGTCCCCCATTCAGGCCCAGAGCTCCTGTGTCTGTCCTTGAAGATAGCCTACCTGATGGCCATCACCTCAGCCAGGAGAGTGGGGGAATTGTAGGTGCTTGCCACAGAGCCACCATACACTGTTTTTTTATAAAAAATAATTTTAGCTTAGGATTCATCCTATATTTTTGTCAAAGATGGTTTCTGATTTCCATCTTGGTCAGCCTATGTACTTTCCTGTTATTTTCCCAAAGCTGTATGCTCACAAGGGTGAACAAAAGCTGCACACCTTTGATGTGCGTTGAGCTTTGGCTTTTTATCTGGACAGGACGAAATCTTTGCAGGTCTCTACCCAGTTATTCATGTCCTACACAGAACATATAAAAGGTTATGACTCAGACTCTCAAAATGGATTACCAGTTTCATCACTATGTTTTATGCTACTATGGACAGGATGCCATCTGAGAAGTTGACAGTACACGCTACCAGAGTGCATGCAGCCTTGGCAGTGTTCGTGGGGCAGGTCTCTATTGCAGACATAGGCAGAGCAGTGACATGGTCTTCTGTCCATACATTTACCAGTCATTATGCTCTTACCACTCCATCAAGAAAGCATGTGAAGGTGGAAAAAGCAATCTTGCAGTCCCTTTTCTCCAAACTCCACCAACTTTAATAACACCTTGGGAGTCACCTATAGTGTAATGGACATATGCAAGTACTTGAAGAAAAAATGATTAGCCACCTTCTCATAACTGTAGTTCTTTGAGATGTGTGGCATATGTCCATTAGCCAGCCCACTCTCTTTCCCCTACACATCAGCGTTCTGATGCAAAGGAACTGAAGGAGGGGCAGGATGGCTTCACCCTTCAAACACTCGGTACAGAGCACAAGGAGCTAGGGAAAACTCTCCAATGCTGGCGCATGAGATGCGCACACATCTACAATATAATAGACATATGCAGCACATCTTGAAGAACAACAGTTTTGAAAAGGTGAGGAATTATTTTGTCATCTGGAAGTCCAGTTACAGATGAGTAACTTTTTTTATTTCCTCCATTTTGCACTAACCCTTTTTTGTTTATATCTGACTTTTCTTGAATCGTGAGATTTTGATATTTTTCAAGAATAGAAGGCCTGCAGAATTTAGGTACAAACATACTTGGTCTCTGTAAACAGATAAATATAAAGTTAATTTTTTTAGTTTATAAACGTTGATAGTTTTTGAACATTTTTTCTACTTAAGGTCCCAATTCTGCAAATAGTTGCATATGTGCTTCACTTCTCCTATGTGAGTAGCCCCATTAAAGTCAACGAAATGTCTCATGTGTAACTATTTGCAGGATGGGAACATAAAAGTTCAAATGGATATATTCAGTATGCATTACTGAAAGAATAAACTGTCAAGTTTGTAAATACCATTGGAAACAGTCACCAGTGTGTGGTGGTTTTTTTTTAAGTTTATTTTTATTCTCATATTAGGCAGAACTTTTAAGCAGAAGTTAGCAGAATTTTTAGAATTATTCTCCTTCGTACCTTATAACCACAATAAAAGAATTTAGTGCAATTCTGCAATTGAACAAATCATACTCTAAAAGGACGCCAATATATTTGCTATGGTTATTTTACTGAAGGCCATTCTGGATCATTTATATGGTCTTGAATGGCATCTATGCATTCTCATAATTGCATTTAGAGATACATTTGCAATGTGATGTGGCAGCATAAAACACCAGTTGAGTTTTGGGTTGAATATGTAAGGACATTTTGTCATAGAACATGGGGAGGTAATAGGTCTTTTCTGTATGATTGTGGTTTGAGGGCATTTGAAATATTGTGTTCCATTCTGGGCAGCTTATTACCTGAATGGTATTGACATATTTGGAGGGAGTGAAGAAAAGAGCAACAAAAATGGATGGAGATTATAAAGATGGATTTATATCGAAGAATTAAGAGAGAAATATATATACCTTGCATATGCAGTGTTGTTTTAGCTGTGTCAAAGTCCCAGGATATTAGACAGACAAGGTGGGTGATGGAATATCTTTGATTGGACCAACTTCTTTTGGTCAGAAAGACAAGCTTTTGAGCTACATTGAGAAAGAGCTGTGTGTAGTTCGAAAGCTTGTCTGTCTTATCAACAGAAGTTGGTCCAATAAAAATATTACCTCACCTACCTTGTCTGTCTAATATACGTTGCTTAGATGTCTATTTAGGGCATAACAATCTACAATACTGCAAATAAACACACAGAAACATTTATTATGCTAATTATATTCTGACATAATTACAAGTAATAGGATGAAAATTAGAAAAGAGAAAAAATTAATCCTTACCTGCTCTCTGGTGTTAGCTGTACTACGCTATCTACACTAGAGGTTTGCACAAATAGTTTAGACTCTTACATTGGCATTGACCATCTTGCTGAAAATTAAAATCATGTTACTCACTGAGTGTGAGAACCCTATGCAAGCAGTTGTAAACAAGTCTCCAACTGACCTTACTATAGAAAACTTTTTAAAAAATGCAAATAAAGAGAAATAAGTATAAATACTGTGCTTTGTTTAAATATTATGCTTTGACATTTTTAAATAACAAACTATAATTTCTAGGTGATTTTTTTTTTTCTTCAAGCCATAATGGTTGCTTACAGTGGCAGCTTCAGAAAAGGAAATTCTAAGTAGCTTGTCCAAATACTTCACTCAAAACATCCTCTTGCTTTATGAATTTTCAAATGGCTGAACTTAACTAAATGGGTTCAGTTTTCCTTTAACAGATAAACATCAAAAGCAAATCTTTCCTTGTTATACTTTGTGATGAATTGGGCGTCAGATTTTGTGATAGCCATAAGAACACTGAAATTGCAGCTGGGGATTGAATGATGGAAGGATGATGCAGGAAAGAGAATTTAGTCTGTAACTTAAAATAAATAGATATATCCTAAAGAAATTTGTAGCTACCAAGATGTGTGCCTCTAATTGCTGTGATCATTTTGTTTCTTTCCCATTCTTCTGCCTTGCATCTGTCTCTGGCTTTTTTGATTGTTTGCTCTATCATGCAGGAACTACCTTTCTCAGGTGTGGAAACCACCTAGCAAAGTTTGGGCACTACAACAATAAAAATAATAATTAAGCAATACTACATCAGATACATTTTAAATACTGGTTCCAAACAACTGTTGTCATTCATCAATAAGATACAGGAACTTAACTTAGCAAGTTGTTCCCCTCTCTTTTATAAATAAATTACTGCAGGTGACTGTATGCAACAGGGAAACAATTTCATTTCCTCCTAAGTTCTTTGCTGTTTCATAATCATAGTGAGGGACTTCTCCAAACGGTCAGTCATGTTGTCAGTACTCTCACTCACTTGCATTGCTGCCATCTCTTCTCCCTCCCATTGGTGTGTATGTACATTAGCCACTGATGCTAGTAAACGTTACATCTCCACATGAAGTGGAGGCAAAACCCCTACTGTTTAATTATTCAGCATGAGACTCTCACAAATATGCTTTCTGTCTGTGTTCATTTTCGAAAATGATGTATATCTAAGTTTAGAAGGGAGTTTTTTTAAAGACAATAACAGCCTGTGAGATTTTATGACTGTTGGTGACTGATCACAATAATTAATTGCTTATTGTCTATTGCAGTGTACTTTTGAAACTGAACTACTACTGCAAGTTGGTACAAATGTCTAAGGATACCTGTGCAGGCTTGTACAGAATATTATAACTTGTACAAAATTCCTGACATGACAGATATACACTTCATAATCACCAAAAATTTACAAGAAAAATTAAATATAATTACTACAACCACAGACCACCAAAATAGAAATTTTTCAAATATGTTTTAGAAGCACTTGTTCACCTTCACAATTATTTTTCACATAAATGTGCATTTAAATGTATTACATTAACATGGGCTTTCTAACAATTTTCAGTAATATCCTTCCAGAAGAAGTTACTAAGAGATTTTGTAAATTTAGTTTATAAAAAAATTCTCTTAAAATACATAAACTATTTTTGATTGCTCTACTTCCAGCTAATTATATTCTGTGAAACCGAGCAATTCTTTCCACTTTGATGGTGGTTCTATTTTATTAAAGTAGTCAATCTTTTCTATAGTATTTTTAACTTATGCCTTATATTCTGTGTTATAAACTTTATCAAAATATTAACTCTTTTTTTTTCTTTAAAATTAAATTTTATTTCAAAAGGAATAACATAGGGAGGTCGTAAGAAGATTTCCCTGGCTTTATATCCTGTGAGTACAGAGCCGGTTAAGTAGGGTACTGTGTGTGTCTGCAGAGGTGTGCTTCCTTGGTGTCTCAAATTAGGGATCAATTATTTTTGTTTGTAAGCAGTTTGAGGCAAGGAATATCTTTCTGTATGGCGCCTAGCACAATAGGGCTCTAATCCGTAACTAGGGCTTTTTGGTGCTACAGCAATACTACTACTACTACTACTAATAATAATAATGTATTTAGAGGTGACTCCGATCTTCAAGTCAGTGGGGAGAGCTTGCCACCATCATCTGCACAAAATGCATTCAGTCTGAGCTTGAAGGCATATGTCATGTCACGAATGTCTTTATACTCACTTAATTTTCTCTTGTCTGAAGACATATTTATTTAAACAAACTTTGTTTATAAATTAGTTTGTGGATGCTAGTAGTCTTATTCATCTATATTTGATAATACTTACTGTGTTTTCACTAGCTTTCCTGCCGCACCTTCCTGTTACCTGTTCTTAGGAGTAACTCCCTTGGTAAACAAGGTATTCTTCAGCTTCCCATTATTATGAAATAATTCACATCACTTCTTCATTGTTGTAACGTAGACTGGGAGGGCTGCTGTCCTTATCATAACTTGGAAATGTGTACTCATTTCTTGCGTCCCTGGGACACTATAAGAATTTCAATCGGTCTTGCTTCAATTGCTGCCTAGTAACTAACACAATCTGTTAAGCATTTTTGCTCAAGAGAAAAGTTAGTACCTTTCTAGGTCAAAATTCCTAGAAGTGGCTTATGTGACAAGAGTACAGAAGTTGAACTGAAATTCTCTGGGAGATCAGTTCTTTCAGTATGCTAGGTGAGCTTCCCTTTCCTTTGCTCACTTTAAGCTCCTTGCAAATATGCTAGCAGTGTACATTGATTGCACACATCTGTCTGAGACTGAGGCTACATCTGTAGTCTTGGGGCCTATCTTTAAGAATTTAACAAGTTAGACTCACCTTAGCCATGATCTTTACAGTGTTACTAGGATTTCTGGGATAGATGATCTTTCTTTCCAGATTTAATATTTTGCCATATCTCTGTAACAACTGCAATGTTTCAACTAAATATTTTTCTTGGCTAGATAAAGGACCTTTGGTATAATTCTATATGTCAGTTCCATATTATATTCAGTGTTGTAGCTATTGTCGGTCCCACAGAGCTCCCTCTGTAGCTTGAAAGCTTGTCTCTCTCTCACCAACAGAAGTTGGTCCAAATATAAGATATTACTTCACCCACCTTGTCTCTGTAATCCCATATTACTCATTTTAAGAGTAGCATATACATCCCTGAGCAGTCCTCAGGAATAGAGCTGTTTATGAATTTTTTGACAGAATATTTTTGTTGAAAAGTGCCAATTTGTTAGAATCAAAATTTTTCATGGGACTGTAACAGTTTCAACTGAACTTTCAGCAGGAAGGGTTTATGAGATCCAGGATGAAATTTCTGGTCAAAGAGACACGCTTTCCCCCCCATCCCAGAATAGCTAATAGCTGGTGGTTAGGGACTTGAACCTGGCTCTCCCACATCCCAGGCGAGTGCCATAACCCACAGGCTGTAGAGTCAATTTCTCTCTCTGGCCAAATGGATATTTAATTATTTATTCAAAGTGGAACACTTCTAACAGGAGAAACTGAGACCCCAGAATAGCCAACCTTCTGGTGCTCAGGGTACTCAGCTAGGATATGGGAGATTCAGAGCTGGGACTTGTGTCTCCCACTTGAGATGAGAGCGCTAACCTCTAGGCTGCTGATTGTTCTGGGGTTCTCTTCCTCTGTTTTTTCAGAAAATGCACATTGTTTTGGTTTTGTCTCAGTGCTCAATAGGAAAACTTTTTAAAATTGTGAACACTTTAGCAGGATGGAAAAAGAATTTCCTGCGTAGATCTACTCAGGATCTGTCTGCCTCAAATTACATGGCCCTGAGATCTTGATTTCAATTTTTTTTCCACAATGATCCCTATTGTCTCAAAAGTAAAGTACCTGTAGAAAGACCAGAGGTACACTTTGGGTATATGGTCGACCTGGACAGTCACATTAAGGACAGAATCAGATGGATAGTGACATTGCTCGATAGCTGACAGAAATGGTCTATAGCTGTTCCTCTCTGGACACAATTACCTTAGAAAATGAAAATTGTTTTCACGTTGGAACCTAAGTTCCCTTTGTCAGATTGTGTTGGGTGTTGAATTGTGTGCTGGAATGATATTCCTTTCCTGAACTATATATTTTCCTCCAGGAGGATGTTTTTGTAGATCTTTATGAAACTGGCTTTCTGCTGTCTTGTTATGATGTCCGGTATAGTAAAGTCTTCAGACGCTTTACAAGTGTATGTTCCAGAGCCTGAATTTCCTTTTTTTTAAATTTGCCTTGTATTACAAACCATATTATCTTCATATAGAGGAATATACATTCTTACCTCTGATCATCTCCTATTCAAAATTCCCCTCTAGTCCTCCCATCTCCTGTTGTGGATGGGAATTTTGGATGACTCCATGATTCTCCTGGGATGTGAACCTGCCTCAGACAGTATTTTTTCCCCCTGTGTGATTGGAGAATCTGAGAGTTTGTCTACTCTTTAGTAGAAACCCAGCCCTATTCCTCTGCTCCACATTTGCCTGTTTTATTCTTCTGTTATGTCTTGTCACAAACCTAGATTGTGAGCTCTCTGAGGCAGGGGAACTTTGTGCAATGTCTCAATCACTAGGGCCCTGATTCTTGACTGGGGACCCTAAGCACTACCATAACATAATAATGGTAACTTGAGAGAGAGAGAGAATTACCCACTTGTAATTTTGCTTCTCTGAAGATACCTTTGATTTCTACTCACCTTTTCACTGTCCTTTCAATTGTTGATTTTTTTCTGATGATCCGATCATAAATATTTGTACACATTACTTTTGCAATTTAGGAACTTCTCTGTGTCAGGTTCATCAAGGAGTCTTAAAGAGCCAAAATTCATTGACAGCTAAAGGATGTCAGCCTGTTTCACTGTAGGGAAGCCCAAGGGTAGGAATCCAGTGAAATGATACTTTCAAAGCAGAATTACAAGAATTAATCCTTTCATCTACCTCTTCATGGGGCCTGTAAACGAGGAGGGTTTCTGTTACTCTTCCACTCTATTAGCCTATGTTTTGTCAGCCTTCTATCATGAGTAACTCCATGGTCTGTGCTTTTGCTATTCCTCAGCATTCTCATCCAACAGCATGAAACTGACAGTCCTTGTTAGTATCACTACTGTCCACAGAGTAGCAGCATGAAACTGACAAATCTTGTTAATTTCACTTGGTGCTGTTAAATAAAGCTATAGGAAGCAGAAAAAGGCACTGGAGTCATATGTTTGCATACGCAGGAAGGCAACATTGCATTGCTTTGCATAGAGGTTACTTTTGGAAGGGTATCTTCACAATCATATGGGCTAGAAACTATAAATAAACGAAAGCTTAAATTCTGCAGAAATTGATGAGTTAGACCTTCATGCTGACAAGGGAAAGACTCCCACTTGTCACTGCCAAGTAGATTTTTTTCAGCCATTGTTCGAAATGGTGTTAGGTTGCTTGAGTTGTGCTTTCTGGGATTAGTTTATACTGGGTTCAGTAAAGCTCCTGAAATAAATTACAATCTTGTATTCACTCCCAGGCTATCTATTATGACTAATAAAAATATATATGTCCTTGTTTTTTTAAACAAAGATGCATCTTCACTAAATTGATAGCAGCACCTTGACATTTCATTTATAAAGTACTTTGCTCAACACACATGCAAAGGAACTTTCAAAAGAAATACACTTTCTTCTTTGAGTGCTTGTGCACATCGATTCCATTCTAGGTGTGCGTGCGCCCACATGCACAATTGTTGGAGACTTGCCTTGGTGGTATCTGTAGTATCGGCTGTGGTGCCCCCTTGAGTGCCACGCTCATGCGTCGGTATATCAGGCACCGCTGGCCCTACGCCCTCTCAGTTCCTTCTTACCACCTGTGGTGGTTGGTCGGAGTGCCTCTTTCCCTTGCTTCTCGGTGGTCAGCAGTTTTCTCCTACTCCCGAACCTTGTGTGCCAGCTGTAAATAGTTTTGTTTGTAATAGATTAGTTAGTAGCTGTTAAGTCCTGTAGTTAGTCAGTTAGGGTGACTGTGTGGACTTTGCCCCAAGCGAGGCATGCCCTGGTCTCTGGGTTTAAAGCCCTGCTTTGATTGCAACAGGCCTCTATGACTGTTAGTGACTCGCATGGTAGCTGTTTGAAATGCCTTGGGGAATCCCACGTTAAAGAGAAGTGTCATATCTGTAAGCTCTTTCGTCCCAGGACACAGAAAGAATGAGACATTTGCTTGAGGGCCCTCCTTATGGAGGCCGCTCTTTATCCAGCCTCGGAGCCAGCCCGGCCTGATGTAATGCCAAGCACTTCGGCCTCTGCGCAGTGCACCGGGCTCCTACCGGCATTGGTCCCCTTCGCTGGTGCCTAAGAAGAGGGACCCGGCACTGAGCAAGCCGGATCAAGGGCCACTGGGTAAAGGACCTTGCTTGGGATGCCCACCCACACCGGAGCCGCACTTATTTTAATCATGGTTTAAATCAACAAGCAGGAAACCTTGATTTAAATAATTGGTTTTAGTCTGGTTTTGCATTTGTACTTTTTGGTTATTGTCCTAAAGAAAAGTTCATTCTCATTGGCTGTTATAACCATTGGAACATGTTGATTTGCAACCAAATATAGCCTTTACGCTCAATTTGGTACTTCCTTTTGCTAACTGGAAGAATATACTGTATATTACATATGTATTTAAACAATTATATAGGTTAACCTACATTTATTTGAATTCTCAATTTTAACATTTTTTTATGTTAGAAAATGGTGACTGGTAAACATTTGATATTTTTTTACCCAGGATTTGTGCCAAGCTGCATTTAGATGGAAATTGGAATTAAAAGTGTACAAAAGCAACATTTTACATTTGTTTTTTATTAGATGCATAAAGTTACCTTATATATGCAAGAAACATAAGAAAGAAAACAAGTTTATCAGAGAATATTTTGCATTTAAAATTTATTAAACAAAGGAAGTATTACCTGGAGTTAGTGAATTGACAGATATTTTAAAGTATTTAGGTGCTTAAGGGCTTGTCTACATGGTGGGGTGGGTAATGTATTCTACGGTGGGTGGGTGGGAGATGGGGTGATTTCTAAAGCGCACTAACATGTTGCACATTACTTGATCCATGTAGACCCTGCTGGTGCACTTTAATGTAGTGCTGTTAGAAACAGCACATGTTAGAAACAGCACGATGTTAAAGCTCATTGGGGAACCTTTAGTGTGCATCAGCCGGGTCTACATTGACCAATTAATGCACAACGCGCTAGTGCACTTTAGAAGCCATACCTCTGTAGAGCACCTTACCCCACCATATAGACAAAGCCCTAAAAATGCAGAACAGAAACTATAGTACTTACATTTGGAAAAATGTAAATACCAATATTTGCTCCCTTGTAAAGAATGGGGAAAAAAAAAGGCTACTTAATGTAGTACACAACATTTTGATAATTTATAAACCTTGAGTTGACCTAAAAAGTCAGCTATTTACCCCAGTTATACAATTTAAAAATAGGCACACTTTATCTCGTTGTAATTTGAGGAGGGCTTATTGATGCTGCTGTATTTTTTTTTTATTTAAATTATTTTAATGGACTAAAGTAGGCTTAGGTCTTAATGTAAATTGACATAATTTCAAATGTAATTTGAAGTAGGTTTATTTTAAAAAAGAAAAATATTTAATTTAAATAAAAATTGACTTAAATAAAAACTAAACTGAGTTTTTAATTTTTAAAAAACATCATCTACCTTTGGGTGGAACAAATGCACGTTCATGCCCATTTCACAAGGGGGGGGGGGGACTTAGCAATATGATGCATGTATTTGTACACCTCTACCTCGATATAACGCTGTCCTCGGGAGCCAAAAAAGCATACCGCGTTATAGGTGAAACCGCGTTATATTGAACTTGCTTTGATCCACTGGAATGCGCAGTCCCGCCACCCCAGAGCACTGCTTTACCGCGTTATATCCGAATTCGTGTTATATCGGGTCGCGTTATATCGAGGTAGTGGTGTATTTGTATTCTCTTTGCCCTGTCAGGCCAAAAAAATGAATTGTTCACCCTTGGTGTTCTTATTAGTTTTTTGAACTCTTAAACACAGAATTTGATGGTTTGTAATTATAAACTAATTTGTTAGGTACGAAAATGTGATGAAATGTGGACAGATTTCATTGTGTATATATGAGCAATAAGATTGTGGAGAAGAGAACAAAAGTGAATAGAAATGCAGCATGACTTGACCAAAAGCTTTAGGTATGCAGCATTAGGGGAGTTATATTAATATTTATATGGATCAATCTTTTTTTTGCTCAGTTTTTATTGCACCTGTCTCGAAGCTGAGTACTACTAAACAAACATTTTGATGACAGATTTCTTAGTTTCACATTAGCTTCTATAAGTGTTTCAGTATCATCTGCTGACATGTACTTTTGCAGCTTCTTAAAGCAATACTCCTTGGTGAACCACCTTTGACACTGCTTAGTGCTTCTGCCTGCTGATCACATGATGTGCACTGCTGATATGTGAGTTTCAGATAGGTGTGTCAAAGATGCAGAATTATCACTTTAGTTAAAAGTAGCCCTCCCTCCCTCCTGCCATTTTTTATTGTTGAGAAAGCAAAATTCTTTTACTGTGTTTACTACCTTGTTTTATATTCAAGTGTTATTGGTAATGTCAGCACAGCATTGTAGCTCAGGTTCTGTAGTTTCTGATTCTGACAGAGTTTTATGTCAAAAGTGCAGTAGAAGCCAAAAAGTTATGTCGTTTGTCTTGTTACATTGCAAGTATAAAGTGCACTTCTTCTTTTATTAACTATAGTATTGGATTTTTTCTACCAAATTAATTGATGAGAACATTACATTATTACTTTACAGGTTTTTTGCAGCCTTTCCTAGAAGCCTGCAGCAATGAGACCTTTTTCCGTACTTGTTCTGTGTTGCTTCGAAATCCTAAACTCGATCTACTGATAGTGGAAAAACTCAGCATTATACTGCAAAAACTCTCCAGAATCAAGTAAATATTTTTTATTTTGTAGTCCTAGTTATCAAAAATTGCTGTTTTGTATTCCTCCTCATAAGCTTTCTGACTTCATTTTCTCTCCTTGACCCTAAGTTTTGCTGAGTTACTTTGTAACAGTTTTTCTGGGTTGAAATTTACAAAAGGGCCGATGTGACATAGGAATCTAGATCCTATATTCAAAAGTGATTTAGGCACTTAGAAGCCTTAAGTCTTATCCACTTGCTGTGACAGTTAAGCTTCTAAGTGCCCAGAAGTCATTTTTGAAAAGGGAATTTAGACTCTTAAATTTGACCCTTTCTAAGGATCTTTCTCTGTGCTTGTTGCTTTACAAATTTATTGCAACAGAAATTCTCACCTGCCTAATGATATCACACATTGTACTGAATTATGCCAGTGGATTATTTGATTTGATTACTTCTCTTATAAAACAACAGAGACCTAAATTAAAGTATTTTATTCACATTAGGTACTGGACACTTTTTTCCCCCAGAAAATTAGGGATATATAGATTAGTTTTGATCTTCTTGAGGATAAAAAACAAACAAACAAACCCTATAACTCTAGGTGGGGAAAACAAGATAAGTTTCTAAGTTGAAAGAAAAAAACTATTTTTCATTGGAGATAAGTTAGAATTTAATAAATTGTGATTTTTTTTCAAACAAAATTGCTTAAAAATTTGTAGACTGAAAAAAAGAAAACCCTCACATCCCTATCAGCTGTTGGATCTTCCAGTGTTGGATCTGTCTACAATATTTTTAAGTATCGTTTCTTTCTGTCTGTATTTCCAGGGCTGTCTCTCTCCCCCTGCACTCCCCCCACCACTTAGTCTACTACCCTATCCCTCTTTCACAGCTATGAAAACTTGCTTCATCTCTTCCTTAAGGTTTCCTTGGGCTACATTTAAAAGCCATTTATCTGTGGGAAAGGATACTTCTGCCTGGGGCCATGTTGTTTTTTTTTTTGTCACACTGCAGCAAAACCATAGCAGTTTAGAGAGATTGCCATTATCACTGACAATGTAAAGAATCACATTCATGGAATATAAAATACAACACAAATTTTGGTTCCATAAAAAAGTCAGTCTCTCCAGAATAGTGATTTTGAAATTCTCTTCCCATACTTGAAAGTAATCCAATGAATTTTTGTCACTGACTAATTTTATATGAAAATCTTTTGCAGAAGTAATAAGAAGATGTTTGAATTGTTTACTATTCATCTAATGATCCAAGAGCTGCAGAGGACAACACATCCAAATCATGCTTTTCTCTGTATTAACCTCAATTCAATTCTCTTTAATTTGGGCTTAACAAAGACCAACTCTCTTATCTCCAGTCTAAGCACAAGTCACTAACAAATGGTATTTTATTATGGTTTATGTTCTGTATAATTTGTACAAACAAGATTATATTTATTTATAAAAACTAGCAAAAGATAGTGCAAACTCGCTAACAAGAACATCAATAGCTCATTTATTACAGCATGGGTTAGAATTTGTCATGTTACCCTCCCTTACAATCAGTGTATTCGTTGAAAGAGAAGGTGGAAAATTGCACAATCTTCAAGAGGCCTTCTTTGTTTTTAAATTTTAAATGTAGCTGAAATATACTACAGGGATAGTGCTGTGCTGTTCTAGAAAACTGACCTGTTCAACACAACTGGCACCTGCTTGCTAGACACACCACTAGTACCTACTTTCCTCACAAAGTTGTGAAATATGAGTTAACCTTAAAAATATTAAAAATTAAAATTCTTCAGTGTTTTACCAACATTTATTATTATTTTTTTTGTTGTACAGGTGGCACATAACATGGAAACATTAGTCTTTTTGCAAATGTATTTCAGGAAAATGATTGTTTTAATGTACTGAAGTCAAATTGTGATGCAATTGAACTTGATGTATATTAGGTATATGTTGAATGAGAAATTTTCTCTGGTCTGCAATATCCAGTATTTACAGGAATCGCTGTTCACTGTTATCTCTTTACTTATATGTATTTGCGGTACATCGCTGTGCTTTATTAACTCATGATACTGGTTTTGTATTTTTTATGGATTTTGATTGTAATATTTCTGAAAATATAAAGTATTAAATTTTTTGGAATAATATTACTTCAGTTAAAAGCCATAATCTTTTAATAAAATGAATCTATTTTCTATTTTATTAATGTCCAAAAGGGCCGTAGTCCAGTCTCCTACTTATGCACGCACTTTTCCATACGTACTTTTCAAACACTAACAGTCAATTAATTTTGTCATTTATATGCATAGGTATCAGTACTCAAAAAAAATGCATATGTAAACAATATGAGTCACTTGGCCCAACAAGTCTTTCATTTCTAATGTTTGTGTTTGATTATGCCATTCTGTAGAACTACAAGATGTATTCTTCGCAACTCCTTGTAATTATATAATTGAAGCTGTGATTATAATTTAAGAACCTGCTTTATAATAAGTCTGTGTTTGATTAACTTTGTGACCAGTCCATGTGAAACTTCATACAAGATTAGCTTTAATGCCCTTTGAGTTTTCTGTGCAGGTTTTGTTTGGTTTCTTACTACAAAGTCTTTGAATTAGGGCTCTGACAGAAATATGTCCATTGCAGTCTGACCTTTTGTTAATGTTTTTTTAAGACATCATTCTACACCAAATATGGTAGACGGGAAATCCTGAGTGTATCTAGTGCAACGTATAATTTAAAAAAAAAAAGGGGGGGAGGGGAGATTTCAGATAGCTTTTAGCTATTATTCATCATAGCTGAAAGTTTGTGCCAATGATTGCTGATGGATTAAATCTTCGAATAAAAACTTCTCCCGCAGCAGATATATTTTTGTCAAATTTTATTTCACAACAGAGAAGGTTTTACGTGCCAATTTTCTGTTAGCAGCCGCATTTCTTCTACTCATGATCTGTTCCACCCTGCCCAACATAATCTTCTACTCCTGCTTAAGCATTAAAAATGCTCAGAAATTAATGTACAAAAAATTGATTTGTGAAGATGTTACAGTTGCTACACACACCTCATTGTTAATTCTGCTCCTGCAGGGTTGTCGGCCTTCCATCACTCCATTTACTAAGCTACTACTCCCTCCCAATACAAACAAGTACTGCACTAAACATCCAAAACTACTAATAGCAGTAGGTTATAGTTTCATAAAGAGGTGTTTGCAGAAGGGGGGATTGAGAAGGACTGAACTAAGGTTGCCATGCCTGGTCTATGGTGTATTGTAGTTACAGTAATGTTAAGGGGATGTGCCTGTGGGTGGAGAAGAGGGCATATGCTACTAAGGGTATGTCTACATGCAGCTGTGAGTGTACTTCCCAGCATGGGTAGACAGCTATGCTAGCTCTGCTAGAGGTAGTGCTCTGAAAATGGCTCTGAAAAGTGTAGCTGGGAGTAGCATGGGCCATGGTGGAAGCTTGGGCTAGCTGCCTGAGCACATACTCAGTCAGCTAGCTCCAAGAAGAATAAGGCTATATCTACACTTTGAGCGAGGGTAGTGATTCCCAGCTCAAGGAGATGGATCTGTACTAACTCTTGATTATTAAATCGATGGCCAGATCCTTAGGGGTCTTCCAGCTGATGAGGAGCTCTACTGTATCTTTGTTTAGGTACCCTCTGTGATAATCTTTGTCCAGTTTTTATCAAAGGAGGAATTACACTACTCTACAGCCAAAATGCTTCTGAAATAAATGTAGTCAAATTTTACTAATTCTGGGTCACTGAGAACGAAAATGATGCTTAAAATTTTTGTTTGGCTCTAGTTTTCAAGATATGTTATTGGGTCAGTATATACGACCCTTGACTTGGGAATGGCGGAGGATAAGTGAGTTATAAAGGGAAGGGATCTCAATTTAAACCAGAAATGACTAAAATACATCTTTGACTGGATCTATGAATAAATCTATGACTGGGTTTGGACAGTACATGCTTTTTGGCAAAACAATGAATGATGCAATCTGAAGCTGGTATTGCGTCATACATGATATGAATTGCATCATGTAATTCCTAGTAGTCATGGATGATGCAATCATAACAAAGCTTACATTACTCTGCTGAACAAATTGCCCTATATCAGCTCTAGAAATCATACAGTGTCGTGCTCTCTTATTTGTCAGTGTTTGATTTTGCAAAGGGACACATTTCTGTTTAGCCAAAGTGAGCAGAGATGCCTTGTACTTGTGTGAACAGTTCAGATAACTTCTGCTATGTTTGTGGTGAAGTGACTTTTGCATCACAAAAGCGCAGTATAACCACTATGGTTAAGAAAGCCTATCACCTTTAGTTTGGCTGCAAAATTGGAGATCAGGACAAGAGGTGAACCCCACACATATGCTGCAACACTTGTGCAACAAATCTTCGCCAGTGGTTGAACAGGAAAAGAAAATCTATGCCTTTTGCAGTGCCAATGATTTGGAGAGAGCCAACAGATCATACCAGCAATTGTTACTTCTGCATGGTGCCTCCAGTTGGGAAAGGTGTGTCAAAGAAGAAAAAGTGGACTGTGCATTATTCAAACATTCCATCAGCTATACGCCCAGTACCCCACAGAGAAGCACTGCCGGTTCCTGATGCACCAGAATCCTTCTCACTTGAGTCAGACGAGGAAGAGGATGAAACTTCTGGTCCTGAACCATCAATGTCACAGGACCCACATTTTCTCCCATCCTCCTCCTCTGAACCACACCTCATAACACAAGGTGAACTGAATGACCTTGTCAGGGATTTGGAACTACCCAAGAGTAAGGCAGAGCTGTTGGGCTCCAGACTACAGCAGTGGAATCTCCTGGCAGGTGATGTTAGGGTTTCCATGTTCCGTGACCGTCAAAAGGATCTTGTCCCATTCTTCTTCATGGAAGGAGAGCTTGTAGCCTGCAACAACATCGATGGTGTGATGGCAGCCCTCAACATCGTTCACGATCCAGATGAGTGGAGACTGTTCATTGATTCATCAAAGACGAGTCTTAAAGCTGTTTTACTGCATAATGGCAATGTTTTGCCATCAATTCCAGTTGGTCATGCAGTCCATATGAAGGAAACCTATGACAACATGAAACAACTTTTGAGGTGCATAAACTATGACCAACATCAGTGGCAACTTTGTGGCGATTTGAAGGTTGTTGCTCTCTTGCTTGGTCTGCAGACTGGATACACAAAGTACTGCTGTTTTCTCTGCGAATGGGATAGTCGTGCAAGAGATTCCCACTACATCAAGAAAGATTGGCCACTCCGACAGTCATTGGAGCGTGGGAGGAAAAGTGTTCAGCATCCACTTGTTGAATCAAGGAAGATTTTGTTACCACCCTTACACATCAAGCTGGTTCCGATGAAGAACTTTGTCAAGGCCATTGACAAAACACAAGCAGCTTTCAAGTACCTCCGTGGAAAATTTCCAAGGTTAAGTGAAGCTAAGATAAAGAAAGGTGTCTTTGTTGGTCCTCAGATTTCGTGAACTTCTTCGAGATGATGCATTTGACCATGCACTGCGTGGCAAGGAAAAGACGGCATGGAAAGCCTTCCAGTTAGTGGCAATAAATTTTCTCGGAAACAACAAGGCAGACAACTACAGGTTGTTGGTGGAAAACCTCCTCAAGGCATACAAAAGCCTTGGTTGGAACATGTCACTAAAGATACATTTTTTGCACTCATCTTGATTTTTTTCCACCGAACTGCGGAGCAGTGAGCGACGAGCACAGCGAGCGATTTCACCAGGACATTGCAACAATGGAGAAACGCTATCAGGGCAAATGGAGCCCATCAATGCTTGCAGACTATTGCTGGACAGTGACAAGAGATGCTCCATTTAATGAATACAAGAGACAAGCCAAGAAGCGCCGAGTGGACGCTGAATAGGACTAAACTATGTACATAATAGTTTTTTGCCTTTTGTTTCATTATAAATTTTATTTATATAACCCTTTTGCTGATTTTTAAAGTGTTACATAAACAGGACAGGTGAAATATCACATAAAGCAACCATAAACACATGAAAAGACCTAGGTTTACAATTTATGATTAAAACTCTATCTACACAATATACATAGACATAAAATGTAAAAACTTAAATATCTTAGAAACAGTAGCCAATCAGTTGTTTTAATTGTCATATTTGAATTCAGCACATCAAAATACATAATAAATAGCACATTTTATCTCTGAAGCAGGCGACTTCTCAAAAATTGTAGACCAGTGTTATCAACACCAGAAGTGTCCTCAGCAACAGAGTAGGGAACTGTTTAAGCCTCGTACTATCAGCTACATCTTCCTTTGGGATTCAGCTTCAACGTCAAGTTTGACATGAGGACAGAAGAACTAAACCAGTCCTATCCAATACCTTTCCTACCCTATTTGGGGAACTGCCTGTCACAATTCCACAAACATTGGCAGTCTATAACATCAGACCGATGGATTCTAGAGATTATTCTCAGTGGCTCAGCTAACCAGTTCTAAACCCTTCCTCCTTCCAAGCCTCCTCCTCCTCCTCCCCCCCAGTCCTCTTCAGGGACCTATCTCATGAGACCCTGTTGTGAACAGAGCTGGAGTATACAAGAGGTATCACAATAGTACAGGGGAAAGAGTTTTTATTCAAGATGCTTCCTATATCCAAAAATGGGTGAGAGCCTTCAACCCATTTTAGATCTTGGGAAGCTTAATGCATTTGACAGGAGGTATCAGGTCATACAAACACCTGTCGGAGATGATCTAGTTTACTTGAGCCTGCTTAAGCACAGTGGACTAGACTAGATGATCTCTTGAGGTCCCTTCCAGCCCTACATTTGTATGATTCTTGCTATAAAGGAGGTTTATTTTCACATTTCAGTCTGACCATCTCATCAGGAATATCAATGTTTTATAGTAGGAAGGGACCACTGCTAGTGCAAGGTCTTCCCTTTGGCCTTTCCATTGCCCAATGGTCGTTACAAAGTGCAATTCCATAGTGGCTATATATCTCAGGAAGCAAGGGATTTTTCTCTATCTTTACCTAGACAATTGGCTTGTCAAAGAGAGAAGTTGGATATAATGCAGATTTGTTTCCTTTTTGCCAATCTGAAATTGTGAGTAAATTGAGCGAAGTCACTTATAAGCCTGCTCAGAAGATTCTTTTCACAGGGACTGCACTGGGCACTGGTTGGCAGAGCTTGTTTCCCAGAAGAAAGTAATCCAAAGATAAAATGAGAGAGAGCCCTGCTTCTACATTCTCTGGAGCAGAAAATTTCTTCAAACTGCAAAAAGAAGAACAGGAGTACTTGTGGCACCTTAGAGACTAACAAATTTATTAGAGCATAAGCTTTCGTGGACTACAGCCCACTTCTTCGGATGCATATAGAATGGAACATATATTGATATGCATCCGAAGAAGTGGGCTGCAGTCCACGAAAGCTTATGCTCTAATAAATTTGTTAGTCTCTAAGGTGCCACAAGTACTCCTGTTCTTCTTTTTGCGGATACAGACTAACACGGCTGCTACTCTGAAACCATTCTTCAAACTGATGAGTCTCATAATGTCAACCATGGTTGTGACCCCATGTGCTCGTCTTTGAATGACAAGCTTACAATGTTGCTTTGCAGCAGTTACAAACCATGCATGCATCAAAAATTGATGGTCTCCTAGAATGTATCACTAATGTGGGCACAGGATTTGAGTGTCATGAAAGGGATTCCCTTCAGTTCTCTAATACCATCAATATTCGTTACTTTTTACTTCCATTCTAGGCTAGGGGACTCATTTTAACAACATTGTGACACTAAGGTGATTGGTCCTCAGCAGAAAGGAAGATGCACATCACTATACTGGAATTGAGAACTATCCAATGGGCTTTTAAATCATTATTTTCTCAAATCAGTCACAAGGTTGTTCAGGTAGCGACTGACAATACAATAGTAATATACTTTCTGAACAAATAAGAAGAGTGCATAGTCCCCTCAGTTGTGCAGGGAAGCAATCCATCTTTGGGGATGATGTATAGAACAAGAAATTTACCCAGTGACCATTCAGGTAGCTGGAGAAAGCAACAATCTCATGGATTACTTATGCAAAAAAAAAAAAAAATCACGTATACATAAGTGGTTCTTGAAGGCTCCTATGGCAAATGAAATCTTCAAATTGTGGGATTGACCAAAAATAGACCTCTTTGCATTCAAATATAACATGAAGTGTTGAAAGCTTTATGTAAGGGCAGGAGGAAACAAGGAATCTATTTTGGATGCATTTCTGGTGGACTGAGAACAGGATCTCCAATATGCATTTCCACCCGTCCCTCTCGTTCAGAGCATGATGAAACAGAACAAAGCCAAAATGATTTTGATAATACCAGGTTGACCCAGGCAGCAGTGGTATCTGGACTGGATTCATCTGTCCAAGGGGATATGTAGACTTGACTTGTCACAACAGGAAGGGAAAGCATATCACTCAGATCCTCAGTTGCTTCATCTAACGGCATGGACAATAGGACTTTGAGACTCTTAGGCAGTCTTTTCTTCAGAAGTACAAAATGTCTTGATTAATGCAGGGAAAGGATCCACATGTAGATGTTGTGCATATGAATAGAAAGGCTTTTTATTATGGATAATCAGTAATAGAGATCCTTAATATCTAGTCTGTTTATTTAGAGTATTTGCTACATCTTAAAATGTCAGGTAGATCTTGTGCTCCCTAAAGAGGGCATAAGAATCAATATAGGCTAATGTCTCTTCAGTTCCTTCTTACTGCTGCATGGCCTGAGTCAGAATCCCTGTATTCACCGATTTCTCCAGCTTTTTTTCTCTTGATAGAACTGTAAATAGATGTGTAAATAGTTTTTATATTTCATAGATTTCATATTAGTATAGTTACTATGGATTGTTTTTTCCCCATATGGGGACTATGCCCAGAGTTCAAAAATTGTGTCTTCTGCCCTTACTCCTTCTCCGTGAGTGACAATCACCAATGCTGCCTCTACTGCTTGGATGAGTTGCAGATCTCTGCGAAGTGCAGTATTTCACTCGTTTCCACTAAGAACTCATGAAGCTTGTGAGCTTCATCTAAGGAAACACCTTATGTAGAAGGCTGAGGCCCCACTCTGATTTGGGCCAGAGAGATCACCCTGTACATCAACCCCAACATGCAAGTGATGCCTCTCCAAGCACAAATTTCGTAGCCGAGTTTGCAGCTCCTAAGCCCAAGGATTCTTCCTCAGAGCTTTGCATACAAGTAGGGTGCAGTCTCATGGTTGAAAGGACAGATTCCAGTCCAGTACTTTTCACAAGAGATGCAATCTCTCCTCGAGACCATTGAGGTTGGGTGAACTTTCGCATGCAGATCCTAAAGGACAACAGCACCACTGAAACTCCCTGGGCTGGAGGGTAAAGCGTGCAAGAGGAAAGATCTGCCAGGTCTGTTAGTGACTCCAACTCCAAAATACAAGGACCATCATCTACTGATTCCATCTAAGAGTGCAGATCCAGACTTGTCATCTGTATCAACTTGCTTGTCTACCTCCTGAGATGTGTCAGAACTCTTTGGACATTAGGATATATGGGGACATATACAATACCGGTGAATGTCTTCCTCCCTTATCTGCAGTCTCCCATACTCTCTGGTCTGGCCCTCCTAAGGGACATTACTATACCAGAGAATGAAACTACTTCAGTGTCTCATCTCTGACCATCGGTTAGAAGTGTCCCAGAACGGACGGTCCCACCATTGGAAAGGGAGCAGTTTTCAGACTTGGATGAGTCATGTTCTGACCTCTGTGCCACCTCCTCAGAGTGAGCTGAGCACTGAACAGCAGTTAGTCAAGGAGATCTGGATGCTACCCCCACCAAATAGGACTTCTCCAGGGATGGCTGGTACCCGATAGCACCTTTTTTTGGCCTTATTGGGGCCCAGGGGATCCCTATGGCAGATGCCAAGGACCTGTCCAGAAATTTAAACATGTCGTCTTGGCACCAACCAGATCCGTTGGAGTATGAGGAGGAGGATGTTGACTCAGATCCTCTGATACCGATGGGAAATCTCATCCTTGTCTTGCGACAAAGCAGTCACTCCTTCTTTTCTCTCCCCGCTGGACAATCAGAGGCAGTATCAGGAGCTATTGTACAGGATTGCTAGTAACCTCCAGATAACACTGGAGGAGGTGCAGGACCCACACCACTAGCTCTTAAATATTTTGCAACCTGTAGGCCCAAGTAAGGTGGTGCTTCCAGTTAATGAGGCCATCCTGGAGCAGGCTAGCTTGGTCTGGCACACTCCAGCATCCTGCATCCCCACACCTAAAAGTGTCAAGAGGTGCTATTATATCCTCATCAAGGAAGTTGAATTTTTTTTCTCCCACCTGCCCCGCAACACACTGGTGGTACCGCAGCTACAGAAAGGGATAGTTCGGATGAAGAAGTGGGCAGTAGCCCACAAAAGCTTATGCTCTAATAAATTTGTTAGTCTCTAAGGTGCCACAAGTACTCCTGTTCTTTTTGCGGATACAGACTAAGTGTGACAATTTGGAAATCTGTCTGAACATGAATTTTAGTTTGATTTTATGAATGTGTGTATGTTTATACCCTTGTGGTTGTCTTTTACTGTCTTCCTTCATGTGATGAGGCAGAGTGGCCTCCCACTGAGCCAGAGGAGGAGGAGCCAACTGCTAACCCAGGGTGGGCAGAGCCAAACTAGTCTCACCCCGCCCCCTAGAAGTCAATGGTCGGGACAGGAAGTATAAAGGCTGAACCTTTACTATACTATACTTATACTAGCTCAGTTGATGCCAAGTGGCTGGAGGAGACCGATGCCTCCCGTCTGCTCCGGAAGTTAGAGCCTGAGGAGAACCCTGGCCGAAGATTGGCCAGAGTTGCTGCTGTTGCCAACGGACCTGTGCATGGAAGAGTGGCTGGGGCTGTTGCCAGATATCTACCCCAAGGAGTCAGAGGACTCCACAGAGTCAGGTACACCCCCAGGAGAGGGGAGGAAGTGTCTCGGGGCAGCCGACTCCAGTCTGGCTGCAGCGCATGCCAGAGACTAGGTTAGCATGTTGCGGTCACAATCCCTGCTGACTCAATGGCGGGGTGGCCTTGGGCTGGGACCCAGTGGAGTTGCGTGGGCCTGTATCCCCCAACTCCTGCCATCCAACTCCTGGGGTGGTAGTACTCCCCCTCCTGCCTGAGGCCTAGGCTGACAACTGCCCTAACTGTAGGCCAGAGCCCCCTCAACTGTTGGTGCCCAGCTCTGCCTAAGGTCCAAGGGGTTCCTAGACTGCTATTCCCCTAACTATTTGTTCTGCCCCAACTAAGGGCTAGAGCCACAGACTATTTATTCTCCTGCTAATTCCCTGATTGTCGGTGGCCTCGTGACGTAGTGAGGCAGAGGAGCCTCCCACTGAGCCAGAGTGGAGGAACCAACCGCTAAACCACTACACAGCATCATAGCTCTTGTGTGTTGAATGGATGGGGTTGGCAGCTAGGGGTCTGCTCCTTAATCACACAGCTTAAAGACCATCAACCACTGAATAAACTTGCCCTAACAGGACAATAGGAACTCTCTGAAAGAACCATGTTAATTTGCTAATGTGTCCCATCAGCTCTACCACCTTCTCTGTGACTAAGGGGGTAATGCATATGAATGCAGCAAGGCTAGGGCATGAGGTCTTAAGCTGGGACTCATGATCAAAAACTGTGTATAAGTGGGAGGGCTTCTATGTGCTTGTTCAAACAGAGAGAGATCAGAACCAGAAGATGAGACTGTTTGGGAAGTGGGGGTGAAGAAGAATTCTAGATGCTCTGGAAGATGCTGATTAAGACCCAGAGGATGGGGTCAGGATGGATGAGGAAACTGAGTCTGGGTCTTGTGTGCAGGGGTTTATTTTTCTATAGATCGGTATGCCTCTTGTGCTTTCTTTGTGACTAAAGGGGTGGGGGGGTGTTTCGAAATTCATTTGCAGAGTCTGTATGTTACTTGCTTACACAGTCACAGCCCTTGAAAAGGGAAACTAAACCAGAGGACCCCGGCTTCGGTGCAACTCTGGGAGTGTGCAGCAGCTACCAAGGAGGCTTGGGCAAGCCGGCACTAGTTTCAGGGCCCAGGTAATTGGACTGTGAGATCTTCAGTGCCAAGAGGGGTATCAGAAACTGGATCTGCCCCTGAAGTATGTGCCTTGAGGTACAGCCAGAAGGCAAGTGCTGCCCATCACCAGCAAGCCAAGAGCACATGAGACCCTCCAGTACAGCAGCCAGATGAGCCAGCAGGGAGAGCATATGTAGAGTTGAAACACTAAATCAATGGGATTTAGGAACTTAAATGCTAAATCACTTTTGAAAATGAGACTTGGGTTCCAAAGTCATTTAGGTTCTTAAATTATGGGTCTTTTTTTAAAAAAATTGAGTGTACTGCTTATTTTTCCCTGAGGAAAGGCATCGTTGTTGGAAGGGAGAGGCAAAAGAATGCTGCAATTGAAGCAGAGGATTGCTGTGTGCAGATTTAATGGTGGAGAGAGGATGAGAGGGGAATCAAATATGTAAGCAGCATCATGTGTTTATCATCCTGATCTTTTTGCTTGTGCTTTGTGCCTGATTTCCCCCACCCTATGCCAAATGCTAGCTTAATGGAGGTGAGAAGGAGCAGGATTATATGTTTTGCTTATATCCAGCCTAGAGCGGTTTGTTTGAAAACACTATAGAGGCTCATTAGGGACTAAGAGCATGCTCAGTGGAGTTGGAACATTCCGAAAATTAAAAGCAGGCACCTAGCAACTTCTACAGAGCATGTACAAATGGTGATTCCCCCCCCCCCCCCCACATCTTGTAACTCTGTCAAAGCCGAAAAGTTTTTGAAAGACACTTCTCTGACCTATGTACTTTCCTGCTGCCAAGCCTCAAGTTTCTAGTAGAAAACCCTTAGGCACTAGAGCAGTTCAAAAATAATATAGGATTTTTTTTACAGTGCTGATACTCTTTTTCACTAGCCTCATTCTTGACACACTATTATTGCTCAAGCTTTCCAAAACTTTAAATCTGAGACAGATAGTAAGCATGTAGCATGCCCAAATGGGTAAGATTTGTCAGTATTTTAACTATCTGAAACAGAGATTTATAGAGGAAAGTGTAAGACAGTCTTAACTGTTCATCTACAATACATATACACATTTCAATATTTTATTCAGGGAGGACCAAAGTTCCACTAAAGATGATTTACAATAACAGAGGCATCATCTTCTCTGTTTAACAGGGAACATGGGTAAGAGCACAATATAAAAAATGAGCAAGAAAGGCGAGATTCTATCAGTGTATATAAATATACACTTCTCCAATAAAACTCTTATATTGCATTGTGACCGGGCACACCACTCACCACTTGTCTGGCACCTCCTCCTGGCCACTCTGGGGATTAGTTTATCAGGGCAATGCCCATTCCTGTGATTGCATGCTGTCACTCCATCTCTCTGATCTGCAGCTCCTCTTTCACTCCAGGAACTGCAGTGTCTTCTTCCTGACTCAGCCCTCTGACCAGGTCACTGTGTTCCTCCCTTCCAGGTATATCAAAGCCTTTCCTTCAGCAGTCCTAGCCCATCTTCCCATTCACTGCCTCAGGTGCCACTCCTTCAGTAGCTAGTAGGGGTAACCGGGCCTGCCGTGTACTCTGGGTTCCAGTCCAGCACTTCTGGGCTTTCCTCTCCCAGCCCTTCCTGCTCCTTCCCTGGACTGCTTCCCACAACTGGTTCCCCTCCATGCTCTGGGTGTACAAGCTCCAAACCCTCTTCCCAGTGAGTGACTGCAGCCTACAAACACTCCTCCTTCCCGGCAGTCACCCTCATCTGTGGTTAGCTTCCTGGTTTTATAGCCCCCCCCTATTCCTGCACAGCTGAACCTGTTTGGAATCAATTGTCTGCTCCCTGGCTCATCCTCCACCCGCAGCCTGTGGAGTTAATTGACCCACCTGGACATCTTAACCCCTTCCTGTCCTGTGTGGGGTGGACACTTCATTACATGCATTTACTAGTTTCCGTAAGTGAATGCTGTAAATTGACAGGAGTAAACAAAGAACAATGTATAGAATTAGCCAGCATATGGAAGAAATTAGAATTAATAAGAACAAAATATCTCAAAACAAAATGGTTAAACCTTGGGAATTTGGCTGTCCGGGGGGGAGGGAGAAGAGGAGGGGAAAGGGCTGAGACAATGGTCTTATTTTCCTTTATAGAAATTTCAAATTAAAAATATATTAAGAAAAGAAGGAAAACACACTGCAGTCAAATTCAAGACAAAAAGGGAATTATTTGAAGTATAATTAGATTTGTTTTCAATAGCTATGTGTTATTCCTTTTTATCTAGTTATGGATGCTATGTCACTGAAAACAGAGTAAGATGCTGTTAAAATATTAACCATTTTGATTGTTTTTAAGTCTTTCACTCCCGTTTTCAATTTTTGATATCTGTTTCTATGGAAATGTGAGCCAGCATAATACCTACTTTTTCATCTTTAAAGTGCTTCACACACATCAGCTAATTTCATAGCAGCCTTTGGGGGGCAGGTAAGAAAGTATCAGTAAAGCTGGCTGAAACTTGGGATTTCTGGTTCAGAAGGAATTTTGCTGTTTCAAAATTTGGTTTGGCGATTGTTGCTTTTCCGAATTGGAATGAAACCAGTTTTTTAAATGTCATGCAAACTGGAAATCCCCCAAAATTAGTTTAGGAAACACTGACACATATTGTTTCCAAAACAAAATCTGCTCCCTAGGACCCATTGCTGTTAAATCAAATTCACATTCTTGTCAGTTTCACTGGGTAGCTGCCGACAGCCCCCCCATGCAGACTGCATCGGATCCTGGAAATCTGTCCCAGGACTTTCCAGCTCTGTGGCAGGGAGTGTGGAAGCCCTGAGAGACCCAGCTTCCAGGCTCCCTCCCACAGAGCCAAGGATCCTAGGGCTTTCAAGCTCCTAGTTCCACAGCAGGGAGGCCTAGAGCTGCAGACCCCAGAAGACCGAGGTTTATGGGCCTGACGGCAGTCGGCACACACAGTTCCCGAGCTGAGAGGGAGGCAGGGAGGTAAAGCGCCTTGGCTGGCTGGCTCTTAGGCTCCGAGAGGTGGGGAGGCAGAGCACTGGGGCGCTCTGCCCCTGGGGCTCCTGGAGTTGCAGGGCAGGCTGAGCACCTGGGCGCTGTGCTCCTTTGTCTCCCAGAGCTGTGAGGGAGACTGGCAGACAGTGAAACAGAGACAAGCCTTCCAGGTGGACAAAACTGGGGGGGAAAAATCTTGTGAAAAATTTTGGCTTTTGCAAAAAGGGCATTTTTTTAATTGGAAAATCATTCTGACAAATTTTCAAACAGCTTTAATTATTGAGCCCACGTTACAGATGGGGTAATGGCAGCACACGTTGAGATACATCCCATGTCCGAGAGGAAACTAGTGTCAGGTCAGGAATAGATAAATGGCACTAGGGTACCTGCCTTGTCCTACCTTCAAGATACCCTTAAGCTTAAATCTCCATTGACTTCTAGCTGCTGGAGGGGAGAGGGAGCTTCCTCTCTCAGTTCGTTCCACAGCATGTTGAGTGCTGTGAGAAAGCGGGAGAGTTTCTACTATTCTACCCTTCGCCCACATCACTCTGTCTGCAGCAAGAAGGGGTTGAAAAGAGGTGGCTGCAGCTCTAGCCTCCCTCCTCCTCCTCCTGTGATTTGTTTTTGTTTGTCCTCTGTGAATAGCTCACCACTAGCCTGCCTTGGCTGCACCTCATAGTGTTGTGAGCTATCAGCATCGCTAGCATGAAGCTGGTAAGTTTCCTGTCTCTTTTGTGGCACCCACCAGATTTGGAAGCTGTGAAACTGACCACGGTTGGATTAATTTCACTCTGCTGCTGTTTGGTGAAGCTGTGAGCCACTACAGAGGCCATGTCAGAAGAGGCACTGCATTTGGTAACTTGGAAAGTTTACTTCACAACAAAGGCTAGAAACTTTGTTTAAAAAATGTGTTACTTTTTGCAGAATTTCATGTCTTACTACACCATGCTCACCATGAAAAGCTTCCCACTTCCCATTAAGAAGTGGGCAAATAGATATTTTGTGTTTGAGCTACAAACTTTGATAAAAAATATAAACAAAGTAAGTGAACATTTTAAAGAGATGTTGCTGCTGTTTGGGATGCATGGGGGTTGTTGCTTCTTCATAAACACAGTGGATTCAGGGAAATAAATAGGCTAACAAGTCCTGGCCTGAACAATTGTATCGTATACCTACATAGTTTTAACCGTTGCCAGCCAATCAAATGTCTCCCTTTCATAATGGTAATTCATAGTTACCTACCAACTTCACTGTATATGAGTCAGTTTTCTATTTTTAAGTTTTAAATAAATGGATTTAACAATAAATTAAAAGAAAAAGATTTTTTTAAGCAGATAAATTAAACTGAAAGCTAAAAGATATGCCTATAGCAATATTTTTTCCTTAAGAGCTTTCATTCACAATAAGCATCAGTGTCTACTATGTATAGTTTAATTTATCACATCAAATTAAAAAAGAGCTGTGAGCAAAATTCATAATTCACAGCTGTGACATTGCATCCTATAATTATAGGCTGAGGTTTTTCTTCCATAGAACTGAAAGGCTTGAGGGATTGATAATCTGATACAGAGCCTTTTAGGTCTAGATAACCCATTCAAATCTGGCCCAGATTGGTAGCTTCTGAAAGCTCAGTGGTTTGTCAAATAATTTGATCTCCTATTTCTTGGTGGCCAGAAGTTGGGCTATGATAGTGCAGTAACTGTGGGAGCCATTATTTTCTCAGCAAGAGTTTAATGCTCACACATTTCTATAACTTTCTACAATTATTATTAAGAATGGAGAAGTAGGCCGGCACATCAGTGTTGTCTCTTCCCTTTCTAAAATGTATCATATGATCTTTAACTTCTACCTGGACAACTGCCATTGATGGGAAAGGTGTCTTCTCATGTGAAGTATGGTGTCTCTAACAGTGCAGCCCAAGACAACTTGCTTTGGTACAGGTCTTCAATCCACAGTCTTGTGCCCAATTATAAGAGTATATTCCTTTTTATGAGGCTGATAGTGTTCCACAGAGGAAACATGGAGAGGAAATACTGTGCATGACTATGATTATCTCATGACTCATAGGAGAGGTAACTTTGGACAAAGCTACTTATTGTTAGACTTGTAGCTCCCTTTGCTGAATGGATGCTCCTGAATTTTGCATTTAGCTTTTATGAGAAGTTCTGACCCCAATTTCTGTGGGTCAAAATAATAACCAGGTGGGCATGGGAGAGAACCCATTACTTTAATGAACTATAGATGAGATTCAAGGAATTATATGTAAGTTATTCAAAGTAAGCTATGGTTGATTCATAAGAACATAAGAAGGTCCATACTGGGTCAGACCAAAGGTCCATCTAGCCCAGTATCCTGTCTTCTGACAGTGGCTAATGCCAGGTTCCCCAGAGGGAACGAACAGAACAGGTAATCATCAAGTGATTCATCCCCTGTCACCCATTCCCAGCTTCTGGCAAACAGAGGCTAGGGACACCATCCCTGCCCATCCTGGCTAATAGCCATTGATGGACCCATTCTCCATTAATTTATCTAGTTCTTTTTTGAACCCTGTTATAGTCTTGGCCTTCACAACATCTTCTGGCAAGGAGTTCCACAGTTTGACTGTGCATTGTGTGACAAAATACTTCCTTTTGTTTGTTTTAAACTAGCTGCCTATTAATTTCATTTGGTGGCCCCTAGTTCTTGTGTTATGAGAAGGGATAAATAACACTTCCTTATTTACTTTCTCCACACCAGTCATGATTTTATAGACCTCTATCACATACCCCCTTAGTCATCTCTTTTCCAAGCTGAAAAGTCCCAGTCTTATTAATCTCTCCTCATACGGCAGCCGTTCCATACCCCTAATAATTTTTGTTGCCCTTTTCTGAACCTTTTCAAATTCCAGTATATCTTTTTTGAGATGGGGCGACCACCTCTGCATGCAGTATTAAAGATGTGGGCGTACCACAGATTTATATAGAGGCAATATGATATTTGCTGTCTTATTATCTATCCCTTTCTTAATGATTCCTAACATTCTGTTCACTTTTTTGACTGCCACTGCACATTGAGTGGATATTTTCAGAGTACTATCCACAATGACTCCAAGATCTCTTTCTTGAGTGGTAACAGCTAATTTATATGTATAGTTGGGATTATGTTCTCCAATGTGCATTACTTTGCATTTATCAACATTGAATTTAATGTGCCATTTTGTTGCCCAGTCACCCAGTTTTGAGAGATCCTTTTGTATCTCTTTGCAGTCTGCCTGGGACTTAACTATCTTGAGTAGTTTTGTATTATCTGCAAATTGTGCCACCTCACTGTCTACCCCTTTTTCCAGACCATTTATGAATATGTTGAATAGGACTGGGCCCAGTACAGACCCTGGGGGGACAATTTACCTCTCTCCATTCTGAAAACTGGCCATTTATTTCTACCCTTTTAACCAGTTACCAATCCATGAGAGGACCTTCCCTCTTATCCCATGGCAGCTTACTTTGCTTAAGAACCTTTGGTGAGGGACCTTGTCAAAGGCTTTCTGAAAATCTAAGTACAGACTGGACCCCCTCAAAGAATTCTAGTAGAGTGGTGAGGCATGATTTCCCTTTACAAAAACCATGTTGACTATTCTCCAACAAATTATGTTCCTCTATGTGTCTGACAATTTTGTTCTTTACTATAGTTTCAACCAGTTTGCCGAATACTGAAGTCAGGCTTACCAGCCTGTAATTGCCGGGGTCACCTCTGGAGTCCTTTTTAAAAATTGACGTCACATTAGCTATTCTCCAGTCATTTGGTGCAGAAGCTGATTTAAATGATAGGTTACAGATGACAGTAGTCCTGCAGTTTCATATTTGAGTTCCTTCAGAAATCTTGGGTGAATACCATCTGGTCCTGGTGATTTATTACTGTAAAGGGTACGTCTATACTTACTTCCTGGTCCGGATGTAAGCGATCGATCTTCTGGGATCGATTTATCGTGTCTAGACAAGACGCGATAAAATTGATCCCGGAAGTGCTCGCCGTCGACGCTGGTACTCTAGCTCAGCGAGAGGAGTACGCGGCATCGACAGGGGAGTCTGCCTGCCACGTCTGGACCCGCGGTAAGTTCGGACTAAGGTACTTCGAATTCAGCTACGTTATTAACATAGCTGAATTTGCATACCTTAGTCCGAAGTGGGGGGTTAGTGTGGACCAGGCCTTAGAGTATCAATTTGTTTCAAAACCTCCTGTAGTGACACCTCAATCTGGGACAATTCCTCAGATTTGTCACCTAAAAAAAAAATGGCTCAGGTTTGGGAATCTCCCTCACATCCTCAACTCTGAAGACCGATGCAAAAATTCACTTAGTTTCTCTGCATTGGCCTTACCGTCCTTGAGTGCTCCTTTAGCATAGTCCAGTGCCCCACTGGTTGTTTAGCAGGCTTCCTGCTTCTTATGTACTTAAAATGTTTTTTGCTATTAGTCTTTGGCTAGCTGTTCTCAAATTCTTTTGTTGCCTTCCTAATTATATTTTTACACTTCATTTACCAGAGTTTGTGCTCCTTTCTATTTTCCTCACTGGGATTTAACTTCCACTTTTTAAAGGATGCCTTTTTGCCTCTCACTGCTTACTTTGTTGTTTAGCCACAGTGGCTCTTTTTTGGTTCTCTTACTATGTTTTTTAATTTGGGATATACATTTAAGTTGAGCCTCTATTATGGTGTCTTTACAAAGTTTCCATGCAGCTTGTTGGGATTTTACTTTTGGTGCTGTACCTTTTAATTGCTGTTTAACTAATCTCCTCATTTTTGTGTAGTTCCCCTTTCTGAAATTAAATGCTACAGTGTTGGGCTGCTGTGGTGTTTTCCCCACCACAGTGATGCTAAATTTAATTATATTATGGTAACTATTACCAAGCAGTCCAGCTATATTCACCTCTTGGCGCAGATCCTGTGCTCCACTTAGGACTAAATCAAGAATTCCCTCTCCTCTTGTGGGTTCCAGGACCAGCTGCGCTGGTTAGGCCTCAGCTGGAGTATTGTGTCCAGTTCTGGGCACCGCATTTCAAGAAAGATGTGGAGAAATTGGAGAGAGTCCAGAGAAGAGCAACAAGAATGATTAAAGGTCTTGAGAACATGACCTATGAAGGAAGGCTGAAAGAATTGGGTTTGTTTAGTTTGGAAAAGAGAAGACTGAGAGGGGACATGATAGCAGTTTTCAGGTATCTAAAAGGGTGCCATAAGGAGGAGGGAGAAAACTTGTTCACCTTAGCCTCTAAGGATAGAACAAGAAGCAATGGGCTTAAACTGCAGCAAGGGAGGTCTAGGTTGGACATTAGGAAAAAGTTCCTAACTGTCAGGGTGGTTAAACACTGGAATAAATTGCCTAGGGAGGTTGTGGAATCTCCATCTCTGGAGATATTTAAGAGTAGGTTAGATAAATGTCTATCAGGGATGGTCTAGACAGTATTTGGTCCTGTCATGCGGGCAGGGGACTGGACTCGATGATCTCTCGAGGTCCCTTCCAGTCCTAGAATCTATGAATCTATTAAAAAAAGCAGTCATTTGAGGTGTCAAGAAACTTCTATCTCTGTATCCCGTCCTGAGGTGACATGTACCCAGTCAATATGGGGATAGTTGAAATCCCTCATTATTACTGAGTTTTTTATTTTAATGGCCTCTCTAATATCCCTGAGCATTTCACAGTCACTATCACCATCCTGGTCAGGTGGTCGGTAATATATCCCTACTGCTATATTCTTATTATTCGACCATGGAATTACTATCCATAAAGATTCTATGGTACAGTTTGGTTCATTTAAGATTTTTGCTTCATTTGATTCTGTGCTTTCTTTCACATACAGTGCCACTCCCCCACCAGCATGACCTATTCTGTCCTTCCAATATATTTTGTACCCTGGTATTACTGTGTCCCATTGATTAGCCTCATTCCACCAAGTTTCTGTGATGCCATTCCCTATTATATCAATATCCTCATTTAATACGGGGCACTCTAGTTCACCCATCTTATTATTTAGACTTCTAGTATAAGCACTTTAAAAACTTGCCACTTTTTAGCTGTCTCTCATTACATGATGTAATTGAATGGGACTCTGTTTCATTTGACTGTTTCTCATCAAATCCTACCTGTATTTTATCATCTTCCATACTGTCCTCCTTACTAGGACATAGAGAATCTCCATTATTAGGTCCTCCCCTAAAAGATGTCTCTGTCCAAACCACGTGATCCTCCGCACCTGTTGGCTTTCCCCTAGCCCTTAGTTTAAAAAGTGCTCTATGACCTTTTTAATGTTAAGTGCCAGCAACCTGGTTCCATTTTGGTTTAGGTGGAGCCCATCCATCCTGTATAGGCTCCCCTTTTCCCCAAAGTTTCCCCAGTTCCTAATAAATCTAAACCCCTCATCCCTACACCATTGTTTCATCCACGCATTGAGACCTGCAGTTCTGCCTGTCTAACTGGCCCTGTGCATTCAGTCCAATGAAAGCTGATTAAATATTTTGGTTCTTTGAGTGATTGCACATGTGCATTCCACTCTTGGTGTGTGCATGCCCCGAGCACAATTGTTGGAAATTTTTCACTCAGTAGTACACATTGGGACAATTCAAGTGTCCTCTGCCATGTGCCACGGCATGCAGGTATAAAAGATGGAGCTTCCCCCGATCCCTGTCAGTTCCTTCTTACTGCCCATGATAGTTATTGGAATCTATTGGTCTTGCTTTAGCAAGATTTCTCAGGGTGTATTTCTTGTATATAGTTACATAGCTGTATATTTCTTAGTGTTAATGAAAAGTTTTGTTTAATGACAGTTTTTTCTTGGTTCTCCAATTTTGGGGTTCCGTTTGTTGGTACCAAGGAATGCCTTGGTCACTGGGCTTCAAGCCCAGTCTTTCATGGTTGAAGCGGATGCCAATGAGTGACCTGCACTCTAGCTGTTTAAAGTATTTGGGTGAGTCTCACATTAGGGATCAGTGCCAGATTTGCAAGGACTTCAAACCGAGGACCAAAAAGGATTGAGTGGCCATGCTGAAGTTTCTTTTGATGGAGATCACCTTCAGAGCTTTGTTGGTTGAAGAGAGTGCCAAGATCTTTGGCATCTGTGAGAATTGGGCCTCCAATGCTCATGAGTCCCAGCATTGCTCACCCTTGTCAGTGCCCAGGAAGAAACAGAAGGCTTCCAAGGATGTTGCTGGGAGAGGCAGATCTCTGGTCCCTAAATCTGCCAAGAAAGGGAACAAAGCGTTGAGTAATGTATCAAAGCATTCCTCCATTCGCTTTTTGGTTAAGATGGCACTCTTGACAGTGGTGCTGGGGCAGGCACTGTTGAGTTTGGGGCCCGAAGCAGCACTTTCATTGTCGGTGGTACTGTCTTTGTCTCATGCCCTGGTCACCACATTCTGGGGTGCGATCCAGACTAGTGAGGGGTTGTCATCACCTGCCGTGCAACCATGGGTGCATCACAATGCTGTGGTTCTGTAGCTTCCACCTGGGCCGCTCACAAACAGCCAAACAGAATACAGGTCATGACCTGAGTGTCTGTGTATATATAGCTGCAACCTGCCAGCTACACACCAGTCACACTTGGCTTCCAGCTGCTTCGGTTACTGCTTTCAGAGTGACCCCAACACACTCCCAGTCCTGAATTTTTCCCAAAATGTGTGTTCTGAGAGTGTGTAAGGGTACGGTGTGAAAGCAGATTCTATTGTAATTAATGAGGATAAACCAATAGGTAAACATTTCAAAAATACCCAAGTAACTTAGAAGCCTAAGTCTCACTGACTTTCAAACAGACTTAGGGCAAAATTTTGAAATGTCTAAGGCTAGGTCTACACTACCCGCCTGAATCGGCGGGTAGAAATCGACCTCTCGGGGATCGCTTTATCGCGTCCCATGGGGACGCGACAATCGATCCCCGAATCGACGCTCTTACTCCACCAGCGGAGGTGGGAGTAAGCGCCGTTGACAGAAAGCCGCAGAAGTCGATTTTGCCGCCGTCCTCACAGCGGGGTAAGTCGGCTGCGATATGTCGAATTCAGCTACGCTATTCACGTAGCTGAATTTCCGTATCTTAAATCGACTCCCCCCCTGTAGTGTAGATGTACCCTTAGTAACTTAGGCTCCTAAGTCCCATTCCGAAAAGTGAGTTGGGCAGTTAGAAGCCTAAGTCTCATTCTTTTGAAAATGGAACAGTCACTTTGATGCTTTTAAAAATGTCACACAAACACCACCTTCAGCCCCAGGACATGGTAGCCTCAATACATGGGTTTAGGACTACAGGGAAAAAGGGAGAGAGAAATGAAACAGGAATCTAAAATAAAAAAAAAACATTAATTTACATTGTTTAAATACCATAAATATTGTTTGAATATTTTAAATATTGTTTTTAAATGAATTAGTTTTTTAAAACTATAGATATACATAAACATGATCTTTTTCTACATACCATTTAATTTTTAAGAAATAATTGTACTGCTCTTTCACGGTCTGTTCAGGTATTTATTGTAGTTCTATTGCCTATATCTCAATTCTGTGACATTTGTTCTCAAGTGATATTAATGAATCTGAATATATTGGCTTCATAGATAAAATAGCATCTGGCTAGAGTTCATTCACAGGGAAGTGTGGGAGCCTTGATCCAGAGTGCGTTTAAAACACAGGTAGGGGCAATATCAATATCTTGCCTTGGGCAATTTGCCTCCCTAAAATACAAGTCAGAGAATGCACTAGAGTCCGTCACTCATCCAATGATAGAAGTACTTCTAAAACAATCATAGTTGAGCCTTCTGATTGAAAAAATTAGAATATATCAGCTTTCCAGGATGGCCTCTGGTGCTCCCTTCCTCTCTATTTTGGAAAGGCGTTGGCTAATTATCAATGGGTTGGTCGAATATTTGGGTTTGATTTTTGTCATGTGGTGGAAACAAAATTCTGTCTAAAATGTGGATTAAAAACTATTTATTTTTAAAACTTGGCTAAATGGAATGTCTGGGTTCCCTGATTTTTCCAGACACACAAGTCAGATAATAGTGTATTACTTCCTTTGTTTCCTCCCATGTGTGACTTCATGCTTTTTTCACACCATTCCTTATGTTTGGTACACAAAGTGTACACCAAAACCAAGATATATATTAAAAAAAAAAAAGCCTGAATTTAGGCTCCCAAATGCCTTTCCTTTCCTACTTCAAATCGTTCGTGTATGTTGTGTAGGCAGTCTGTTCCACAGGAATATAAAGTGCCTGCTAGCCCTTGAGTGATTTATTTAATTACAGATTTCTGGATCAATAAACAATTTAAATGAAGACATGACTAATATTATGTTCAATATCTTTATTTTATTAGTCTATATGTTTATTCGTATTATACAATATAATAAGTTATATGTACAGACATTAAACAAAATTATTAGAAATGATGCCTTTAGGCAAGATATATAGAAGTATTCTGTTTTATTCCTGTAACACAATACAATTTTCTCTATATATCAAATAAATTACACCTCTACCCCGATAGAACGCTGTCCTCGGGAGCCAAAAAAATCTTACTGCGTTATAGGTAAAACTGCGTTATATTGAACTTGCTTTGATCTGCCGGAGTGCACAGTCCCCCTCTGCCCCCCCTCCCCGAGCACTGTTTTACCGCATTATATCCAAATTCGTGTTATATCGGGTCACGTTATATCGGGGTAGATGTGTAATGTTAAATAGTCTGTGTGCACATTGGCACCATTAATTTCAAGGGCCTAATGTTTCTCAAGGCTCAATAAACAAATGATCACTGTTTGTCTTTACATAAGTACACAATATGTTAATATTAAATGAAACAATAAATGTCAGATCAGTCCTATAGTTGTAGGACAACACTGTAGTTATATACTGGCATAAGAAAAATAGCAACTTTCCTTTTTATTAGAGATGGGCTCAAACTGCAAAATTCAGATCTTGCCTGAAATCCTGTCCCCACTGAAGTCAATTGGGGTTTTGTTATCTCTATTTTTTAAATGTGAAAGTATTTTTTTTAAGGAAGCAGCAAACTTCCTTTAAGGACAGAATTATGATCAAATTTGGCATTTGCAGGCTAATTAAGGGAAGTATTTTTATAATTTCCATAGAACAAGTAGGAAAAGAAGATTTCAAAGAGAAACTCAAAGGATAATTAAATTATGTAGCTCCCAGACTACACGAAATAAGTACTGAAAAGATCAGCAAATTAACTGCTAAATGGTGATATTAAACATTCAGCACATAATTATAGCCCTGTCAGAGATAAATTCTGTATGCTCACTGGTGGAAAACTGGTTGTTAGTTTCAAGGATATGACTGATATTTTTATAACACATTAGCTCAGTCATGCAATTTGTAATTAAAAAAGTATTGCTTTGTAAGTCATGGAATTTGTTTTAATTTAGTAATAACTCTCACTGAAATCTGTCACCACTGAGCAATGTACTGAACTGTAGATTAACCAACTGGATTGTTAACAGCTACTGGCTTCTGGTCTCTGCAATTATAGGTTTAAAAACCCACTATCTCAAGAAAAATAGCGATTTGTTAACTTTTTAAACAAATAAATTGATAGGTTGCTGCTGTGGACAACCTCACAATAAAGCTTCCATGGTTTTTTAATCCTGTGATCTCTGTGTTCATGTTCATATCATATTTTTACAAGAGCACAGCTTTTCAACCACCACTTGATTTGCTACATTTTCTTCTTTTTCAAGTGTTTTTTGTTCTTTGTCCTCTGCAGTTCTAGCGTATGCACCGTTTTTGTTTGGAATATAACTTAAGAAGCACAGACGTCATTAATACCGATAAAGCAAAATGTCTTGTAATGCAATAGACAAGTGTTTGTTTATAAATACAGAGAATAGAAAAAATATTGTCCTTTTAACTTAAGAGCAATCACTGCCATCTTTCTTACCAGTACATACAGTCATTTGAAGCATTTGGATCATGTAGACTCCATTAGTAACTTTTTTCATACAGTATAATTAGTTAATCTAAGCACTTCTTGATTCAACAAATCCATAGTATGTATAAGGAATGAAATTGGTTACAATTACAGTGTTAGAGCTGATAGAAATATGTATGCTTTATCTGTATTCCATGGTACTGTATCTAACTGTAGATTTTAAATTACTGAACAGAGCCCCAGGTGATAGAACTATCTTCAGACAATAATTAAATGGGCTTTCTTCAAAGCCAGACAGGCTATCAGCAGATTGACCTGTACCTATACTTGTAAATTTTGTGGAAAATGGATATTAGTGTCCACTTACTATCAGTAACTGTTTAACAAAAGCCATTCTGTTTAATTTGTTGGTGATAAATTCAGTTGCAAATCTTGCCTTGCTTTACTCTTCGGCGTGAATATGAGTAGTATATGAGAAAACCACCGATTCTTTTAAGTCTCTACCCCGTGTCTTTGAACCGTTGTTCTTGGGATCAATGTTCTTGCACATCCTTTGGAAATGGTGCTCACATCAGGATGTAACCACTGGTTCAGGTGAAGGCATCACTTGTGCCCACTCCAAAATATCTGCGCACAAAGACTCAACAGCATCTAACCGTTCAATTTGCACTAGTTTGGTTAGAAGTTCTGGGATACTGTAGCCGGCTGTGCTGATGCGGTCGAAGAGTTGCATGCCATCTGTCATACCACCTATTTCATCCCTCTTTAGTCCAAAGCTCTCAGCAAGGTGGCGCCATGTTTTCACAATAGCTTTTTCTGAGTTGTACGTTGAGCTGAGCATCCTGCTGGTCTTCTCCAGGCAATCAAATGGCAGCTCTGTGGGACTGAGACCTATGAAGTAAAAATTCTTAGAGTCAGAAGTTCTAGATACAGATCTTGATGACTACTAGAAATGTTCCCTTGTTCAGTACTATAATATTATTAGCATAATCTTAAAATATTAAATAATAAGTACACCCCAAAAAATCATGAGTAACACACTTTGCCTTGTACTCAACTCTTTGAGTTACTCTCACATGAGTATTTTGACATGGGTAGCCCTAAATTAATAGCCCCAAATGACAGTATCAAATTGGAAAAGTCTTGAAAGAGAGAAAAAACTGAAACAGGAGAGAGGATAAGAGAAGAATGCATGTGTGAATTTGAGTGGGAAATAAGATAAGAACATAGAACAAAAGAACGGCCATATTGAGTCAGACCAATCATCCATCTAGCCCAGTATCCTGTCTTCTGACAGTGGCCAATTCCAGGGCTTCAGAGGGAATGAACAGCACCAGTAATCATCAAGTGATCCATTCCCTGGTGCCCGATCCCAGCAAACAGAGGCTTGGTACACTTCAAAGCATGGTTTTGCATCCCTGCCCATCCAGACTAATAGCCATTGATGGACCTATCCTCCGTGAACTTATCCAGTTCTTCTTTGAACTCTGTTATAGTCTTGGCCTTCAGAACATCCTCTGGCAAAGAGTTCCACAGGTTTACTGTGCGTTGTGTGAAGAAATACTTCCTTTTGTTTGTTTTAAACTAGCTGTCTATTAATTTCATTTGGTGACCCCTAGTTCTTGTGTTATGAAGAGTAAATAACACTTACTTATTTACTTTCTTCATACAAGTCATGATTTTATAGATCTGTCATATCCCCCCTTACTCATCTCTTGTCTAAGCTGAAAAATCCCAGTCTTATTAATCTCTCCTCCTATGGATTCTTAACTGAGTTGTGTATTGCCTTACTACTGTATCCCTTTCTCAGCTAATCCTGAAGTAGCTGTCCCAGGGAATATATTGTAGATGTATCCCTAGTGAGCACTTCAATAGATGTAGCTAAGTATGTTTAGTACAAGAGTTTCGTTTTGGCTTTGCAAACTGGCCAGCAGCCACCAGTTTTCTAATGGTACAAAATTCAGTTATATAATGGCACAGAGAGTACTTTGCAGACAATAATCATCTCCCACAGATTGCTCAGTGTTTGACTCTCCCCTGACTCTGGCTCTCTCTGTCTCCGTAATTGGAAGGTGGTCTTGCAGGGATGAGATGAGCACAGGTCGTACCATGATGCCTACTGCCTCCATGCATATAAATTCCTGCAAGAGTTTTATTGTTGAAGTACCTCCATAGGAGAGCTTAGTCAATATTAGAATGATCATGTGGCTGAATGGATGCTCTTTGCTAGACAGTTTCTCCATAATACTAGATGTAGTACAGGAGACAGTATCAGCAACAAATAATTAAGCATCAATTTCTGAACACCTAGAAGATAATAAGGTGATAAGTAACAGCATGGATTTGTCAAGAACAAATTGTGTCAAACCAATCTAATAGCTTTTTTAGACAGGGTAACCAGCCTTGTGGATGGAGGGGAAGAGGTAGATGTGATATATCTTGACTGTAGTAAGGTTTTTCATACTGTCTTGCATGAGCATCTCATAAACAAACTAGGGAAATGCAACCTAGATGGAGCTACTAGAAGGTGGGTGCAGAACTGTTTGGAAAACCATTCCCAGAAAGTAGTTAACAGTGGTTCACAGCTGGAAGGGCATATCAAGTGGGGTCCCGCAGGGATCAGTCCTGGGTCCGGTTCTGTTCAATATCTTCATCAATGATTTTGATAATGACATAGAGAATACACTTATAAAGTTTGCGGACGATATCATGCTGGGAGGAATTGGAAGTGCTTTGCATGATAGGATTACAATTCAAAATGATCTGGACAAACTGGAGAAATAGTCTGAAATAAATAGGATGAACTTCAATAAGGACAAATGCAAAGTACTCCATTTAGGAAGGAACAATCAGTTGCACACGTACAAAATGGGAAATGACTGCATAGGAAAGAGTACTGCAAAAAGGAATCTGGGGGTTATAGTGGATCACAAGCTAAATATGAGACAGCAGTGTAACACTACAAAAAAAAAAGCGAACATCATTTTGGGATATATTAGCAGAAGTGTTGTAAGCAAGACATGAGAAGTAATTCTTCCACTCTACTCTGTGCTTGACAAGACCTTAGCTGGAGTATTGTGCCTAGTTCTGGGTGCCACATTTCAGGAAAGATGTGGACAAATTGGAGAAAGTCCAGAGAAGAGCAACAAAAATTATTAAAGATCTAGAAAACCTGACCTATGAGGGAAGATTGAAAATATTGGATTTGTTTAGCTGGAGAAGAGAGGCCTGAGGAGGGACATAACAGTTTTCAAGTACATAAAAGTTGTTACAAAGAGGAGGGAGAAAAATTGTTCTCCTTAACCTCTGAGGCTAGGACAAGAGGCAATGGGCTTAAGTTGCAGCAAGGGAGGTTTAGGTTGGACATTAGGAAAAATGTCTCACCTGTCAGGGTGGTTAAGCACTGGAACAAACTGCCTTGGGAGATTGTGGAATCTCCGTCATTCCTGAAAGGTGGTTAGGCAAACACTTATCAGAAATGGTCTAGTTATTACATAGTCCTGCCATGAGTGCAGGGCACTGGACTAGATGACCTGTCGAGGTCCCTTCCAGTCCTACACTTCTATGATTCTGACTTTTGTATTTACCCGTCTTTAATTGATTTGGAGGCTAATAGAGCTTTTTCCATTTCAAATTCAATACCAGTGGTCTGGTGGGAGCTGAGATTGCACTGAGCCATAGAACACATAGAAAAAGAGAGAATTAAATAAGATTATGTACTCTTTGATGTAGTGAAATGAATCCATGTCCACTGTGCCTAGGTAATACAGGTAATCAAGTGCTAAATCGAATTAAAACCTTAAAAACTGCCCAACTTGGAAACTACTGTTTTCAGGATGTGATGGCAGAGTGGAGTAGGGCTTGAGGGAGTTGAGAGCTGAAATACAAATCTGATCCTTCCCAAATCTTAATTTTAAACTTATCAAAACATATTTTAATCAGTTTGTGTTCATCCAATTTACTTAAAATAAATAACTAATACAAATTATACAATTTATAATTTACCCCAAATTTGGATTATCTCTTTGTAGACCATTTTTTGACAGTTATGAAGGCAAAAGGAAATAGATTCCACGGCCAATAGTGAAGATCTAATTCTATACAGTCAGTTTGGATGTATTTTGTTCACACTCACCTTCGGCAACACCACATACGTTCGCATACACATCAAGTATCTTTTTCCTTCGACTTTGAATCTAAAGGGAGCAGCAACCAAACATATTTTAAAGACTAGCATCTTGTTATTTCTTCAGTCACATGAGGAGATAATTACTAGGCAAACAGAGGCACCAGATACACAATGCAACCTCTTGAGGTGCTCTCTAGAGGCTCCTCTTCCAAGACGCTGAACACACGGCATAGCACAGGGAGCCTCCCAGGGTCTCTTCTGAAGATTCATGGACGAGTAGGATAAGCATAAATGAGTTAAGAGTAAAAATATTTTTCAGCTTTCGCTTTCCACTGTCTGAGATCTCCCTTTTCCTGTATCCCAGTGTCATCTCATCTGCATTAATGAACTTTCTGCTTTAAGTGTTTTAGTATTTGATTTCCCTTTATAGACCCTGCCCAAGGGAGAGAGTAAACTAAATACTGTAGCTGCGTGCCCCAAATTGTTAGGTACACAGGATTGGACCAGCTGTGATGAATTAATTCTCCCAGCACACTGCAAGAGGGTTGTACTTGCCGGAGTTGTTGCTGGTTGGCATTAGGGGTCGATTAGGCCAATTGGAACATTTTCAATTAAATGTATTATTATTATTTTTTTTGTGCCAAAATATGCTCTTTTGTCAAAGCTGAAGCAGAAACATCTTGATTTAGACAAGAAGGGTTTCTGAGATCCAGGGCTCTCTGATCACTTCTGACGAGAGACACGTGAATTGATCTGACCTTTTCAATCTGAAACCAGATGTTTTAACACAGTTCTATTTTGCAAAAACAGTGAAAAGGTTTTGTTTTTGTTCCAATGCCAAATGAAAACAATTTTAAAACCTTGAAAGTTGTCAGAATACAGAATTGTTGTCTTCCAGCCAGCTCTAGCTAGGAGCAAGCTATTGGAAAAAATCTCTTTATCATGGGACTCAAACACTTGTTTCACAAACTCACCAGTTGTCACAAATGTATTTAGAAAACACCCTGAAAAAAGCCTGCTTGAGCTTCTGGGTTTCTGGGACGATCTTGTCTGGTTTGTTTTCACTGGCCTATAAAAGCCCAGGTACATCAATCAATTGGATTTCTAGGCCTGTGGTTGTGGATCCCCAATTGACTGCTGCTCACTTGACCTGTCATGTAGACACATTAAGTCTGCAGGTATTTTGAACATAATGAGATGGGAATACAGCTATTAAATGGATTTTACATATTTTTGGTGTTATTTTATAATAAAAACTTGCAAGTTTGAGGTTTTCTAAGTGCAGTAACTGTTGTGCATTTGGAGTAGCCACTTTATAAACATGTCAGGAGCTCACATTTTTTTCCATAAGGGGTTTTTAGAGTTCCTCTTAAAGCATCTTGGATTCCCCATTTTCTCTCTCCATTCGGGAGCCTCCCTTCTGTGCTGATTGTCTCTGGGGCAGAGAGAGACTAACTAACGCCTCCCTCCCAAGTCCAGCGAGAGAGATGCCAGAGGCTGTCTTCTTTTCCAAATGCCGAGGTTGCTGATTCTGCACTGTGCTTAGCCCACAAGCAAATGGCTACATTTGTGTTTTGATCTTGGTTCCTCTTTGTGGTAACTCATTGCATAATATTTTTTAAAACAGGAAGGAGCAGTCCAGAGTAAGGCGAAGAGCCTGCCAAATCTAGCTTTGAAATTCTCTATATTTTTCTACCTTTCTCTCTAGCTGTCCTTAGCCTCACTCAACACCCATTGAGCTCTATGGTCTGTCTTATAAACACTATTTCATCTGCACCCCCCAAGTACTTTAGCGCGTGGAACCTGGTTTGGTCCTAAAATCCGAGGCATGGAAGCTGAGTGTCTCAGCACAATCTGTATTTCCATCAAAGACCTTGTTTTATACTTGTTAAGAGGTATCAAGTCATCATAACCATATTCCAGGGGAGAGGTCTAGGATAAGGGATCTATCTATGCTTTAGACAAGCTTACAAGCCAAAGAAAAGCTTCTGAGGCTGTATCTATTGTGTATACGGTCTTTAGAGCCTTTTCTTATGACATTGCCACTTGGTCTGAAAACCTGTGTACCAGATTTCAACCCAATGTGAAGTATAGCTAGACAATGGTGCCTAGAGTCTATGATGATGTGTGCATTAGAAATACCTAAGGACAGATAACAAAAACTCATACATGGAGTTAATGATCATTTTCAGCTGTTCATAACTTTCTAAAAGCAAAGCTAAAAGCATCTCCCGTGAGGCTGAAACTTTCCATGTCTGGTCTTAGTGGAAAGATGAGCTATTTTGGAAAGTTTTGAGCTAAATCATCTCAGCCAGTTAAACTACACAAGTGTGAAAAGATACTTTTCAAAGTTTTTTTTTGTTTTTTTTTGTTTTGTTTTGTTTAAGTTTCTTTTTCAGTCTTGGATAACCAAAAATGGTTGATGCTACAAACTTCTATCTTGGCCTGACTGACTTCATTGTAGTGGTTATAGTATTTTTAAAGCTGTGAAAGTATAAAACATATCCATATGAATATGTGCATTTTCTTTTTAAGTATGCTTTAATGTTAACATGGGTTAGAAAGTTTGGTATGTGCTGAAGCACCTTACGCATGTGTTTATATGCCCTTAGCTGCCTTTAAATACACTGTGAGGGAGCCAGCCAGCCAGCCGGAAGGAATGTATGCCACAAGTAGAGAAACCAAACAGTGAGATGGCGCAGGTGTGGTTCTTTGGAATATTGGAGCCACCTTCAATGTGACTCTTGTATCTTTGAAAAATAATCAGGAAAACTAAGTATGAAAATTAATATTAATGAAACATGAGGGTGTAGAAATGAGCATGTTGTTCTGAATTTCCTGACTTGTGTGCTTAAGAAGTTAAGGTTCCCACTATAACACTAGGCTAGTCCATTGTCCATATAGTCATGTTCCTACAGCAACATTAATGGTGCTCTTTTGAACACTGTACATTTTATGGTATACATTTTAACAAAAAGTCAATAATACAGCAAGGAATGCATTTAAACAGAAAAACCAAGACAAAATTTTTCTTTCTCGATTTGCCGGTTTAAATGCATGCCTTGCTGTATTATTGATTTCTTTGTTAAAATGTGTACCATAAAATGTACAGTGTTCAAAAGAGCAGAGTTAATACTGCTGTAGGAAACTTTCTTTTGAATTTCCTGACTTTTGGGTGCTTAATTTCTCAGCCCTTAACAGTGCATTTTATATGTGCACACAGCATTTTTGGCATATTGAAGGAATACTATATGCTGTCTCTATAGATGAGATTGTCAGACAATTTCTAATTACCTTGCAAAACTTTCCTGTAGATTAGTTTGATCTGCATTGTGATTCATTGTTTTATTGTAGTGATGATTTTATGCATGTATTTTTTTTTAAAAAACTATCAAAATACTTCTCCATTTTCAGTTTTGAAAAAAGCCTTACCCCAGTTGATTTGTTATTTGTAGATTTGTCCCTGGTGAGATGAACTAAAGATAACAAGCACAGGTCTGGGGTCCCTTGTTTATCAACAGCAGCTTCTTCATCACTGTCCATGCTTCGGCTTAAAAGTCGTTCATTCTCAGAAGATGCATCATTTTCACTGAAAAATTAAGGGTAAGATTACGGCAATGCAGCCTTTGATAGTATGAGTCCAATTCTCTTTTCTATCTTAGAAGCAATGGAATAATTTTTTTATTTAAAAAATGTCTATCCTGAGGGATCATGTAATTAAAGCTTGATCCTGCTATTGAAGATGTATGTGCAACGGTCTCTATTTAAGTTACACAGTCATGAATACCTGTGTGAGAGCAAGAGGGAGACCTTATAAAGGATTTTTTTTAAATATGTTTCTTTACTCAGGGCCAAATTCTAGCTCTTCCCGACTTTCCCTTTGTCTACACTTCGAGCTAGGGGTGTGATTCCAAGCTTGCATTCATATTCTTGTGCTAGTTAGATGACAGCTAGCATGAATATAAATAGTAACGTAGCCATGGTAGCATGGGCAGTGGCAGCACGTACCCAGGTAGTTCAGGCTGCCCATGCTATTATAGCTACACTACTATTTATACTCTCTCCTCATTGACCTAGCACGACTATGTGTTGGCAAGCTGGGAATCACCCCCTAGCTTTGTAGTGTAGATGTAGTTTTTGTGATGTGGTACAAAGCTCATTGTGTCATCTAGCGGGGCTCAGCAGCTAGGGAGAGCTCAAAGAATCCTAAAGGCGAATGGAGCTGTAGCCAATTATTTCATATAATCATTTAATTGTGTTATGAATTAACCACAGCAATAGAGATGTAATCAATGCGTGATGAATAGATTTAGGTATAGTATAGGAATAAGAAGGATAGTATTATAAGGGTATAAGGATAGTATTATAAGGGACAAACATTTATGAGAGAACAGTGTGTATTAGGTATGTAAGCAAAATGAGGCTGTAATGCAAGCCCTACAGGCTGCGGCTGGTACGATTTTAGGTTAGCCGCATTATGCCTCAGGCCTAAAAGAAGGCTTGACATAAGCAGGTGACCCAGGAATAATCCTGTACCAGTAACGTTACAACATTACTATAAAGAATGTGACAATGAGTGATGTTTGGGGAAATATGCCGCAATCTACCTGTCAGGATTGCAAGGCACCCAATTGTAACAGCATAGACAATTCTGCAGCAACTACGGGTTGCCATGGGGCCTTGTCGATATAAATGCTAATGTAAATAAAGGGAACTAAGAGAGTAGCCTTTGAAAAGTGGGACACCAAATTTTATGGGGTTTGGAAGTCCTGATAAGGACAAAGGGGTTGGAACTTTCAGCATATGTATAAGGGTTATGGGTGTGAGTGTAACTCAGCATAAAAGGGGTTCATCAGCATGAACAGGGAGGAAGATCCATCAAGAGACCCTCCACAGATGACCATCTACTCAGAGAGTCACCTATCTTGGTGGAACCCTTGGAGATGTGAGTATGAGAGCATTTATGCTGGACACCTTTTGGTATTGGTACATGTTCATTTATATATCTGTAACTGTGGCATTGATTATCTGTGTAGTAAGGTTTTTAATACCGGGAAGCTTAATAACGTGTGAATGCTGTTGTGGTCCCTGCTATCATTCCTTGTGTGCTCTGAGAGCCTCCAGACCAAATGACATTTCTAATGGTGATTCTCGCTCTGCTAATTATAATACTGTAGCAGCCCTTAGGGAGCACAAAAATTTGACCCAGGTTACTATGGTTTAAGAGACCATTGATAATATCAACCCATCAATAATGTAAAGGCTACTGACTTGTGTGACTTTGTGCCATCTAGAAGCTGAGCAATACACTTAGGGATAAAGTGCTTTTTTGATGTATGGAGCAGGCAATGTGTTCTCCTGTGCGGGCTGATAGGCAGCAGGGAGAAGATTAATGAAGAGCATGTACCTGAAAACCACACTTCTGGCACACACTACCAAAATGAAGCTGTCAGGAAAGACGACAGAGCCCCGTAGGGCTGAGGAGGGAGATGGGATGAGGGAATGATCAGTCCTCCCCCCCACTAGCATCTGCCATCCTATTGTAGAAGTTAGAGATTGAAAATACTTAAGTCATCTAGTCTTTCCCCTGCTGCTGCAAGATGGTTAGTGCATTTTCAACTCCCAGGTCTAGCTTTAAAAAACTCAAGCAACGGGGCTTCTGGCGCTTCCCTTGGCAGAATGTTCCTCAGTCTATTAGATCTCACCATCAGGAAGCTTTTAGCCTATTTTCCCCTTGTCTTAATTGCATCTACTTTTTGCTTGTTGTATTCCCTTGTGCCAGGCTAAATAATTCCTTTGCCTCAAGAAATGGTTACGTTCCTTTTCCACCTTAACCAAGCTAAAATAATGTTTATTTTTCACCTACCTTTTAACAGTCTTAGCTGGAGTTGCTGTCAGTTTTTCAAACTCCTCTTTCTCTGAGAAAATCACAACATTTTCTGCAGATCAAAAAATAAAGATATTATTTAATTGGCAGAGAGAGTGCAAATGCGTGTTTTGCCTCACTAGCTTCGTCAGCTGGCAGTCTTACTACAAACTTAAATCTCCCTGAATTCTTCTACACTTTTAATTTCTAGCACAGGATTAAGTGCACTTTTGGTGGTACAGAAACTTTTTTGGCATATTCCTTTACTAAATGGAATTGGAGTTTAAACAATTAAAAAGGGGAATTGCACAGGAAGATGGATTAAGGGAGTTTAAGACCTGTGTTATCTGGTATGGAGAAAATGGAAACTATAAAACAGCTCAAACCTTGTACGTCTGTCTTCTCTTCTTGCATATTGGCTTGAGCTTCGACTGTTTTTACTGAATGGCTGGTGCAACAGGCTAGAATATAAAGAATGTAACTTATTACTAGTCATTCTCAGCAGTTGTCTGGAGATAGCATTTTGCAACTGGAATTTCTTATGCCACACAATTACCTTGACCAGAAGGTTTTGTTTTCACAATGTAAAACATGATGATCAAGACAATGGCAATAGCCATTATGAATATAGTAGACATGGCAATTATTAGGGCAGTAGCCAGATGCCCTTGTCCTGAAAGATCTGCTGGAGACACAAAGAAATAGTTTATTGTAAAGGAGCCATTATTGAAAACAAAGAACGTTTCTCAGTTTGAGGTCTGCACTAAACTTAATCCCTAGTTCATTTCTTTATTTACTTACAACTTGATTCATTTATTTGAACTGGAGCTTTGGCGGATGAAGCACTGCAGAACGTAGCTCTGACGCTTCAAAAGCCAACCACTATACAGAATTTTACAAATCAGTGTAGTTTGTTCTACGATAGTTAATAATAATGACAACAAATGCTAGCCCATGTAGTCCTGCAGAGATGAAGGAAGCTATAATGTCCTCTAATGTTAGAAGAAATTATGTATGAAGAGGAAAACATACTATGCTCTTCCAAATACCTTGTGAAATTTTCAGTGTTTCAATAAGAAGAAATATGAGCTACCAAAATTTGACCTCTTTTCATATTTCAGTTTTTTAAAATTATATACACAAACTATTTCATTACATTTTGTTTATGCTTTGCTTATTGTAAAAAGAAAAATTATGAAAATAAAATATGCGGATGTAATTTCTTTGGTAATTTTCTTGTCTCCCACTGTCATTCTGCTCCTGAGAGAATGAGGTTTGTTGTTGTTACTAACAGGTGAAAATAGTACACTGAAATTTATGTTGGCTGAAAATTATAACAGACTTGTAGGCCCAGTTTTGCCCCTGGTTGCACTCACAACTGGCTTCAGTGTGCTCTTTGTGTGTGCACATCTGAAGATAGGATTTGGCTTTTTCTAAGACAGAAAGTGGTGTTCCTCTGTATCCTAACGTGGTATTGCAGCTAATTGTGTGTAACTGTGAACAGCTGCTCGCTCTCAACCCTGAGTGAAAATTGGACAGTCTCTTAATTGTAAAATCAGTTATTTAGCTTTCCTTTATAGAACAATGAAACAAGTCAGTAAAACAACAAAATGTGTAATTTCTTTTCATAGACCTGCACTAACATACAAAGTGGGTGTACAGCTGGTAATGTTCCATCAGTGTGAACATGTTTAAAATTCTTCCGTTGAAAGATTTATCAAAAGTGCAGGTGAAAATTCTAATATGTTTAGTTTGATTTGTGTTGGTTTGTATGGATTATAAAACCTGTCTGATGCCATTTTTACAGATGCTTCTCTGGGATGAAACCACTGCTTAAAAATAAATTATAAAACTTTTAAATTATTAAAAATGTAATGGGAAGCCAAAAAAAGGATCTTAAAACAAGGAAAAATTCAATCATCAGAATAGGAGCTGCTATTGTCTAGACAATATATCTTTGGAGCTCCCACGAAGAAGGAATTACAGTAGTAAGTTTTGAAAAATGGAATAATTGATAAATGATTCTAATTGTTTCTTATCAGAGCAATATCTGGAAGAAAGTACAAGGCTGTTCTAGTTATGAAATCTGAGTATAAGGCCATTGACAAATATGTCATTTTAGCACCTAGTGTCTTTATGCTAAAGAAATAGGCTCAGTAAATATTGCCAAAATGATCTGTTAGGCTAAGTGCTTAACATAACAACCACCTAAACCCCGCTAGCAATCAGCTTTAGTTGGATAATTTTATAAAATAATGTGACATCTGTGACTGGATATCATGTTAGCAGCCTGACAACTGGCTGGAAGCATGAGGTAGGTCTGGACAGTGTCTGCCCAACAATGAAAATATACAGTATAGTCCCTAAAAAATAACACCCGATAGTAACGTATACATTCAGAAGAGCATTGGTCCTACCACTAATCCCTCAGGCATGACACAGAGAAGCAGACTGAGGTCTAAACTGACCCATGGTAACTGTGGCTGACTACTTTCTTCAGTAGGGGCTTGTCTATACTTACGCGCTGGTTCGGCGGTAGGCAATCGAACTTCTGGGTTTGATTTATCGCATCTTGTCTGGACGCGATAAATCAAACCCAGAAGTGCTCGCCGTCGACTCCAGTAATCCTGCTCGGCGCAAGGAGTACGCGGAGTCGACGGGGGAGCCTGCCTGCCGTGTCTGGACCACGGTAAGTTCGAACTAAGGTACGTCAACTTCAGCTACGTTATTCACGTAGCTGAAGTTGCGTACCTTAACTTGAATTGGGGGGTTAGTGTAGACCAGGCCTAAGATTCAAGGCAAAGCAGTTTCTGACAGCCCAACAAGACAGTAAGCACATCAAAAGAATACTATGATCACTGCTACTGAATGCTGAAAAATGGAACAAAACTGAAAGTGAACTGAATTAGCAGAACTGAATAATGCATAATTCGCGTTCACCAGATCATCCTCTGTGGTATGGTACACTCGATAGCCTGATTGGAATTCTCAAACAAGTTAAATTAATGTTTATATCGGAATAGAAATAAGTTAATAAAATCAGGATGAATATTAGGCATCAGCAAAGAATTTTTAAAGCACCAACGTCAAAGAGATTCATTATTCCTCAGATAAACAGTGCCATGAAAAGTAAATGCTCCCTCAGCAGTGAAGTGGGAATGGAATCCAAAGACACATGCTCTTGCGCTCAAGCCAAACTATTGTGTGTTTAATATCAGAGAGAAGAACTGAAAGCCAAAGTCAGAGTCAATAATGATAATAAATAACTTAAAAGCTGACTTAATATATGCTTTCTCTCAATGTCTGGAGCTCATTCATGAAATAAATTCATCATAGGGGTAACCACATCCGTCCTTACTTCAGAAAGAGGATCTGAATATTTTAACATATAGTTTCCATGCTTCAGAAGGACTGTTTGATCATGTTGATGTCATTTTGCTTCAGGGTGTTTTTAATGCCCTCAAAAGAGAGGTAAGAAAAGGGAGAAGTTCAAGCCACAAGCTGCAAAAGAATTGTTATATTTGTTTTTCTAACACAGATTTCACACGTAGCATTGGCAGAAGATGAATTTAAAACAAGGTAGGTAAGATCAGAGATGAAAATCAGAGGCAGTAAGCTAGGATCTAAAAAGCCATGTAGGATTATGGAGAATGATAAATACTTCAAAGCGTGTGGGAAGCTGAATTAAAAATTAGATAATAAAATGTCTGGAAACATTGCTTCCAACATCACAAAACCAGACGCACAATGGTCAGCTTTGGTAATTTTTTATTAGTTGTTTTTTCCCCCACTATGTATGCCGTGTTCTTATTTTCATTATTTTTGGTTTGTCAAAAATACATATTGTAGAACTGTTTGTTTAGTCCAAAAAGAGACTGGCCATATAGTTATATTAAATTATTTTCACATTTCTGGCCCGTCTCTGCTGGGGCATAATGACATTTCCTTGTTACTAGAATAATGAGCTAAATTAATTGCTGGCAATAAATCAGTACAACTCAGTTGAAGTCCATTTTAAGTCCATCTCCACTGAAGTAATAGTATTGATTAATCCAGGAATAAGAAATCATTGTAAATTATTATTATTTTTAGTGATTCTTCAAATGTGGGAGAATACTGCAAAGTAATTTTACAGGAGGTGTTTTCAGTTCAACAGTGCGTTATACCAGCTGATACTGTATTCTGAAGAAATAGCTGCTGAATAAACCTGTGGAAGCTTTTCTTACCTTTGTGTGCATGCTGAAAAGGCGAGAGCGTGTTTGTGCCAGAGGTACTTGGGAAAATGGCTGAAACACCAGAGGTCATGCCAGCACCTGCAATAGTAACAAAATTGCCATAAATTTCCCTGCTTACCTTGTGAAGTGTCAGCCATGTCTTGACCTAGTCGTAGTAAGCAGAGCACTCACTTAGTTTCATTGAATTTCCCATTCATTAAAAAATAATCCACAGAGTCACTTTTATTTTCTGCAATGTCAACAATCCCCAAGTACATTTCTGGCATTTTGAAAAATGTATTTAGTTTATATTTTTGCATAGGACTTGGAGGAATTTTCAAAGCCCCACTGACTGGTTTATTAACCTGTTTAAAGACAAAATGTTCTATGATATACACAGGGTCAGATTTGCTCAATAGGTTCCCCTCGTGTGAACTGGGAGCAGAATGTCTGCCAGGAGTGAGTCAAAGTGACGCAAGTCACTCACAACCCCTTGTCCATTATGGAGTCTGGAGCTGGCCAGTGGAACCCCCAATGTAGGAAGGTCGTCTAGGAGATTCATCAAATGAGTGCCTCTCTCAGGCAGCCTCCATCAGTGAGATTTCCATAGAGCCTTGATTAGTATTTAAAGCTATATTGTCCCAGTGGAGACTCTAGGGAAGATGGCAAACAGTACTGCAGAATGTCTTCCCCTGGGTAAACTGCATAGGGAGTTTGCATATTTTTTGCAGCCTGGCAGGACAACATGCTTCAGATGATTCTGCCAGCTAGAATCCATCATCTGGAAAAAACTGTAAATCACCATTGTTACAAGACAGAGCCCTTAAATCTATTGTAGAAAACAATTAGCAATGACAGTGAGATGGATAACTTAATAGGTTCTTTCCCTACCAGGTTTCTATGATTGATTACAAAAAAACAATAGTAATTTTTTTTTAAATTCAGCTGTGAGGCAATACATGTGCTATGTTTTCAGAATGGAAAATCAGGTCACAAACTGGGGCAAAATAGCAATCCTGCGAGCTTCTTTTGACTCTAGGCAAAGACAGAAACAGTGGGAACTTAGCCTGAAGCTAGGAATACTCTGAGTATCTCACTGTAATAGGATTCCAAAACAGGAATTAGAAATTAGGGTTAGAAAAGACCATTTTCATCACTCCTGCAAGAACTTTTGAAGAAGTCTGCAAATGCAAACACTGAAAAGTTTTTGAACTATTTTAAGGTGCGATGTCGTCAGCGTCAAGCAAAATGATAAAAATCACCAATTCTTCACATTTACCTTGTGGAGCAAAAGGCAAGTATTAGTGAGTTAATTCTTCTAAAACTAAAAGTTCTGTACAGCTAGTCTGTGTTTGTGGGAGCATGGGGATAGTATAATCATCAAAGACCTAGTTTGGCAAATTCACACCGCAACTGAAAAATGACTAATGCTATTCTGCTGTTCTGGGAAATGCGGTAAGGAATTTCAGGGTCTTGGCCCATCACTTAAGGTCAACAGGAAATTAAGCTGTCTGGTACGGTATGAAAAATGTCTCATGGTCTATGAAGTAAAGAAATATACATGATCTTTAAATAAAAAAAGTTTTTTAGAAAATGAAAAAATATTACCCAATATAAAATGTTACTGTGTGTTTGGAATGATAAACGCATATTTTTAACTTGGCACAAAGAATACAGTGCAGATGACTTTAAAAGATTTTTTTTCCCTATAACAATGGCAAAACACCTTCCAAACCTCATTTGTTGGTATGGAAGGAAATAAATATTATTTATTGCACTTTCATTTTTTAAATTGAAACAGCACTTATTTCTATAGAATTTTAAATATACTGGTATGTTAACTCAGGCACTTTCAATGCTATGTAGGTAAAATAATTACATCTGTTTAATCTTTAAAATGTGTATATTGGAAGAAAGCCCTTAGTTTGCAGAAGCCTTAGCAACCAGACTGATGACTAAGAACCCCGTTCTATTCATGGGATGCTTGTGAATTACGGTGAATAAATAATAGAACTAAGTCCTATAGTCCTTAATCAGTCCTTACTTAGGCAAAACTTTCATTGACTCAGTTTCACATTTGTTTAACTATGAGTTTTGCCTGAAAAAGGACTTTAGGGTTTGGCTCATAGAAGTTACAGACGGAAAAGACCCACTAGGTCACCTAGAGAGACAAGGTGTGGGAGGTAATATCTTTTATTGAACAAGTGTCTATTGGTGAGAGAGACAAGCTTTCGAGCTTACACAGAGTTCTTCTTCAAGGTTGTCTCTCTCACCAACAGACATTGGTCCAATGTCTGTCTGATATTCTGGGACCGACACAGCTACAACAACACTGCGTAGTAGGTGATCAAATCTATCTGTCTACCAGTGCAGGATTGGACCCTTTATGTTGTAGTGCTTTATCGAGTCTACATTTAAATATCTCAGATGAGGATCTTTTACCATGTTTCTTGGAAAACTATATTCATAGTATGAAATAGTTCCCAAAAAGTAAGTTTTTATTTGTTATTTAGCCTACGTTTTTCTTTTTTCTTTTTTAGTTCCCCGCTCCCCTTAATTTCTAAAGCTGCAGAATGAGCACCCATTTCTACTTTGACCTCTGGACACTTCTCTGTGACAGACCTGGTCCAAAGAGAAGTTAGGTATAAGCCATTAAAACACCCTTTGCTGTTAGACCATTCTAAATATAAAAATGAAGTTAGTTTCTATATGAAATGGAGATTAAGGATAAATAATCCCTTAATTTCTCTACTGTTGTGATAGTTCTTTGCACAGAACTGAATTTTACCCTCTGTGATCTTTATCTATTTATTTCTTCATCACAGTTTGATAGTGGGAGACTTAAGTCAATGTTCAGCCTATGGAATGGGCTGAAAACAATTGTGAGGCCATACAATTCTTGCAGGTTGCACCAAGTCAACAATAGCTATTCTTACCCAGCAGTTTAATTAACACAGGTAAATAATATGCTGCTTTGTCTGCTTTTAGATAATCCAACAAGCTCTAGCTCGTCCCTCTTTTTTTAGTTGAGTTCAAGCATGTGTTTATTTAACTGTTTCAGTTTTGCTGGAGCAGGCTTTCAGACACTCTTATATTGTTAACAGTTTGTCATTCCTCCATAAACAGGAGGAGCAGTCAGGGTGTAGAACACGAATGCCCAACTGAAAGACCAAGAGATGCTATTAGAGAGAGCCATTTCACACCATTACTTTCCTACTTCAAACTGAGAGAGAGAGATCCTACCCTGTCCTGCATCAGCATGTCAGAGTCCACCGTTCACTCTCACAGTCTGTTCTCAGGCTCAAAGTTCAGTACATGTAGGATCAGAATGCTTGAACAAGAATTCTCTTATGGTTACCTAGGAATGGGACTGATTGGGGTTTCTTTTTTGGTCGTCAATGTCATAGTGAACTCTACCCTGATGCTACAACAGAGTTGTCTTTCAAATATACTTATGTAAGTGTTAGTAATCACACACATTTTAAGTCTGATATCAAAATTAATAATTTGGCAGATTTTATTATGAGCTAAGATTTTACTTTGGATGTGGTTTTGAAGACCATGCCAAATAGTGCACCTGCATTAAAAGGTGAACTGAAAACTGCCAGCTTTTGAAGGTCTTTTGTTAATTATGCTGCCAGCTTATGTCAGCTTTCGATGGATAAAAGGGAAAAAATAACTTATTAGTTTTCACTCTTTTCCCATCCAACAATACATCAAGACTATGAAAGTCTAGTTTGTACCCGGACCATATTCCTAATTCTGGTTCCAATGCAGATGATGTCACTTACATTATCTCTAAAGATTTAGACATAGTTCAGGCTGAGAAATTCTAAGTGCATGCTTCACCACATGTGGAAATCACTCTATTCTGGCCATGAAAAAACGGCTGAAATCCAGTTGTATGGCAGAGTATTTTACATTCTTAGGCACCTGTATGTAATACCATTGGAATGTAATAAAGACACCCGCTAGCAGTGCTATATCATTAAGGGTTTGTCGGCTTTTCCATTATAAACCTTGTTATTTAGGGAGGTTATAATTTGGCCATCAAAGTTTTCTCTGGACTCAGACTCTGCCTTCAGCCTTATTTTTCAAAAATGTATTAAAAATCATTTGGATTGTTTTGAGAATAATTGCATTTGTTTTCACATTTGAATTTGCTTTTGTAACTCAAAAAGAAGCTTTCACTTTTAAATCGCTATGTAGCCAGTCATTTGTCCATAACACAGATTAGGTGCTGTGTTTTAAAGTCACTTTTTTGCTTTCTTTCCTTTTAAAGAACAGTTCTTCTGTGCGCAGCAGGACTATTACAATTATTTGTACTTAGCAAGCCCAATTCACAATAAAGAACACTACTGCACTCGTTGGGTGGCAGGCACAGGGGGGAGGTTTGTGGACATGTTGCTCAGATAATATTTATGGCTTTTGATAATGTGATGTACAAATGGAAAAGCACATTTATTATTATTTTTCTTTGTTTAGTGAAGCGGTGGATACTGAAATGAACCGTACAAGGAGGAATATCCTGCATGGATTTTAAAAGTGATTACATGTATTTGAACTGAATACAGTCTGATTTTAGAAGTCCTCATGGATGTGCAGATTGAAAAGAAAAAAGTTGGACGATATTTAAAATGTATAATAAGGCACATTCTGAATATCACTCCTAAAACACAAACCCGGATGAACATGAATAAAACATCAATGCCAGTGACCAGTTTTGAAGTTATGTGAGTTTATCTGTTTGTTTTCCTTCTCTTTTCTGTCTCTCACTTCCTTTTCCTTCACTCCCTTTTCTGTGTTCTGCCTCTCGTATTCCCTCCCCATCGAATTCCTTCTTTTCCTGTATCTAGTGACCACCTCCTTCAAATTTTCTCCTTTTCTCTGTGTGTCTCTCTCTCCTCATTGCTTTTCCTCAGATCTCCACACTATCCATTCATGCCATATATTTCTTCCTCCAGTTTTCCGTCTCCCTATTTGTTATCCTCTGGATCCCTAGTCCTACCTGCTTCCCTCCTATCTGTTACTCTAATATTTTCTCCTGCTACTTCACTTTCCTTTCCTAAGTTCCACTCAGCTTCTCTTCCCTTTTCATCATCATCTTGTCTCCCCTCCCTTCCAAAGATTTCCCCTTGTAATGCCAACCAAGATCTGTGCCTCTATAGCAGTGTTTCTCAAACTGGGGTTGCTGCTTGTGTAGGGAAAGCCCCTGGCGGGCCGGGCCAGTTTGTTTACCTGCCCCGTCCACAGGTCTGGCCTGATCGTGGCTCCCACTGGCCGCAGTTCGCTGCTCCAGGCCAATGGGAGCTGCTGGAAGCGGCACGGGCCGAGGGACTTACCCTACACAAGCAGCGACCCCAGTTTGAGAAACACTGCTCTATTGGCCAGTCAAGAGGATCCATGCAATATATGGGCTGGGCATGGTGGTACCCAGGCCAGCGGCAAAGATCAGATGACCCTTGTACTCCTCAGTATAGCTATTTGGAGTGGTGGTGAGAGAACAGCAGCTCCTCCTGCTGGCCAGTGCAAGGGAGCCCTACTACTGAGATAGAAGTGTCAGCAGCAGCAAAGCTGGCAGGACACCAAGTTGGTATGTAACTTCTTGGGTGTTTTTGAAGCATACTGCTCTAGGCGAACACCAACAAGGTTGCCACAGCTTCTTCACAGTATACGTAATACACAGTGTAAAAATACGTGCATTTACAGTACCTGACAGTGTCACAGCAACTCTGTAAATAGTGTGTATTTAAAATTGTCTTTGTAAAACTATCTGTTAGTGGAATGAATGTATACTCATTAGAAACATACTGCCTTCTGAACTGCTAGTGTAGGGGCTGTGAGGGGAGCAGAAGTAAAATAAAATGGAAAAAACAATGGTAACCCAGAATATGGGTTGGACTGAAATCTAGTCTGGTGAAAGGCATCGAAGGTGTGAAATCTGTAACTGACCCTGAGCAAGGCACCTTGAACCAAGACTACAAGTGTAAATCTAGTCCTATGTATAGGACTAGCTATCTGGTAAACACAGGCCTGAATTTTCTGTGTGACTTCATATTTAGGCACCTACATGTGTGGTCTGTAAGAGGTGCAGTTCCCAAATGGGAACTGTAGCATCTGTTGAAATTAGTCCATTTATTTAGGTGCCTAATATTAGCCTGTCAAATTTGGAAATGTTGCCTAACCACACACTGAGATTAACTAAAAATCACTAACTAAGAGGAAGAATCTTCCAAGCAATAGAATTTCACCTTAAATTGGAGAAGATTGCTGAATAGTAAAAATGGCGTTTGTGAGGTGTGCGATAATAGTATCATTTGCAGAAATACTGTCAAAGAGATACTGTGGGCCCAACCTAGTGCTTATTAAAATCCATGTAAGAGCTCCTGTTGTCTTCAGTGGTCATGAGATCAGGCCCATTGTGAAATAATTTAGCTCCCAAATTTGAGCCTTTTAAACCTGTAATAATTTGGCAATATACATCCAAACTTTTACATTAGCTCTTGCCAAACTTGTAAGTAGCCACTGGTGTTAAGACACACACAAGGAAACTTTTTGTGCTGTTGTGTTCTCTCTGCTACCCCTTCAAGTAGCAATGTAACTTTTCTCTTGTGTTTTTGATTAGGTGGCTGTGATGGGGGTGTCCCTCCTACACAAGCCCAGGAGGAGTGAAGGAGGCAAGCTGGGCCAATTAACTCAGGCTGCACCTGGAGGAGAAGTCAGGGAGCAGGGGTTGATTAAACTAGGCTTAGCTGGGCAGGAAAAAGAGGGGCCTGTATAAAGCCCAGGAGCTGAGAGCAGAAAGGGGCTGCAGGGAGGTAGTCTGCAGTCACTCCCTCAGTGAAGGGAGGCGTGTTGGTACTGTAAAGGGTATTCCACAGTTACTCCTTGGGAGGAGGGAGTTGGGAGGCTGGCAAACCCAAACCGGGGGGAATCCAGGAAGGTACAAGAAGGCTTGGGGGAAAGCAGCAAGGAACAAGGCTATTCATTTGTAAGTATCACTGGACACAAGGAAGAAATGGCGGGGGGAGGGAGGGACGAGGGAGGGAATGATCAAATGCGAAAGGACAGAACTGGCAAGGAAAGAAAATGGTGATATTAAAAAGAATGGAGAGTTAAAAAGAAAAAAATATTAAAATTATTTGTATATAGTATTACTAGTACTGTAAGGAGTTTTTCTGTGTTAAGTGTTTTAAGAATTTCAGCTAAAGGCCCAGAATTCAGGGTCTTTAAAATATAGATATAAAAGTGATCTTCTGATTGGAACATGATATACGAAGCCCTCGGCCATTTAATAAATTATTTTGTACAACATAACAGTTCTCATCTGTTTGGTTGTTTTAAAGTTCTAAGAATGCAACAACAACAAAAGGGATGTTTCCAGATGTTAGTCTCACTCTGGTAATTAAAAATTACTTTAGTAACTCTTTTAAAAAATTAAATTGTCAGACCATTAGTCTATGTGTGTTAGGGTGACCAGATGAGATGAAGAAAATATCAGGACACCAAGAGGGGCAAAAAAAAAAAAAAGCCCGGTGGCGCAAATTATCGGGACAAAAATTGCGTCCCGACCACAGATCGGTTGGGACACGGGACAAATAGCTCAAAATTGGCACGGTCGCGATTTTATCGGGATGTCTGGTCACCTTAATGTGTGTTAGGTTAAAAACCTAGATAGGCTGATTAATACCACTTCTTTCAGCATGTGAGTGGGGAGGGGGGAAAGATCAGAAGGAATGATTTTTTGACTGATCTGCTGTCATGGTTGCTATAAAAAAAAATTCACATTTTTGGCACAATGCACTTGATTATAGTGTGAGTACTGCAAGTGGATGTATTTATTTAGCTGCCCCTGGGATATTCTTTCTTATATGTGTATCTCAGTTGCTTTGGGTCAAAGTCTTGTTTCACAAAGTTCTTGTGACCTCTGGTCAGCTATTTATTATCTGTAACATATAGCTGGGAAGAGAGCACGGCTTATAGCCATAGCTACAGTCCATGGACTTAATGAGATATTGGCCAATTGGCCAATATTCTACAAACTGTAGGCCATATAAGAAGTGTGATTTAGTCAGTGTCCTCATCTCCGTTTCCATAGTATCTCTGTTTTTATCTAATACAGTCCAATAATTTCTCTGTATTTTACCAAGTCTCTCTTACACCTTTTATGTTTTGCCAGGTGTTCATTCACCTGGATATAACAAGACATGCAACTAATTTGAAGGCAGCATCCTTCTGTCTTCATAGGATTTGTAATGTTCTTACTTGAAGATCTGTATGTACTTGAATCAAACGTTTATCTCTCATTGAGGTCTGATCGGGGAGAGCAGAAGTGAGGTCACTTCCAGCACTTTCTTGACTGCCATCCAGAGCTAATGCTCATTTTGGAAGTTTTGCAGTCCTTGTTCACCTACCATGTATCAGCCCATCTTCCTAGTGGGTTGTACTGCTTGCTAATCTCTCTCAAATACGAATAAGCAGAGGCCACTTGAAGAAGGAAGAGAGGTTACTTTTAAGTATCTCTTCTCTGAGAGTGTCATCTCTACACAGTCACACTCCCCACTCAGCTTCCCTGCTTCTTTGGAGTCTCAGAAAAAGAATTCTGACATTAGGGAAGGAACTGAAGGCTGTTGGGCACATTTCCCCTCTTAGAGACTAACAAATTTATTAGAGCATAAGCTTTCGTGGACTACAGCCCACTTCTTCGGATACATATAGAATGGAACATATATTGAGGAGATATATATACACACATACAGAGAGCATAAACAGGTGGGAGTTGTCTTACCAACTCTGAGAGGCCAATTAATTAAGAGAAAAAAAACTTTTGAAGTGATAATCAAGATAGCCCAGTACAGACAGTTTGATAATAAGTGTGAGAATACTTACAAGGGGAGATAGATTCAATGTTTGTAATGGCTCAGCCATTCCCAGTCCTTATTCAAACCGGAGTTGATTGTGTCTAGTTTGCATATCAATTCTAGCTCTGCAGTCTCTCTTTGGAGTCTGTTTTTGAAGTTTTTCTGTTGTAATATAGCCACCCGCTTGATTATCACTTCAAAAGTTTTTTTTCTCTTAATTAATTGGCCTCTCAGAGTTGGTAAGACAACTCCCACCTGTTTATGCTCTCTGTATGTGTGTATATATATCTCCTCAATATATGTTCCATTCTATATGCATCCGAAGAAGTGGGCTGTAGTCCACGAAAGCTTATGCTCTAATAAATTTGTTAGTCTCTAAGGTGCCACAAGTACTCCTGTTCTTCTTTTTGCGGATACAGACTAACACGGCTGTTACTCTGAAACCTGTCATTTCCCCTCTTGTTATCCTCAGAATCCTCCATGAGGCTTGGGGGAGGGAGAAATAAGCAGCTCTAAACATTCACTGCTGGCAAAAAGATTCCACAGTTCAACACCAGGAGTCGCTTATCCCAGAAGAGTGACAAGGCAGAGATGACACTCTGGAAGAACAACACTAGTATGTAACCTCTTTATTACATTACTGATTTATTATTTTATGTGGGGAAAAAACCTAGGTAAAATGGGCTGCCAAGCTCCTGAAAGTGAAATTTCTAAAAAATCAGTTGTTTTGGCTTTTTCTCCCCTGCCCCCCCCCTTTTTTTTGCTCACTTCATTCTTCTACTTTCCCCAGCCCTTTCTTTCTCTAAAGATCAGCAAGTCTTTTTTCCATCAGTGTAAATATATATGGGGTGTGTGTGTGTGTGTGTGTGTGTGTGTTTAAACACTGAATCTGGAGGGAAGTGCTGGAATTTTCCTACTGTTTGACATATGGCAGCTATTCTGAGAACACAAACCTTTCTGAGAGGAAAAGATGGGAGACAGTTGAGAGGACGAAGGGAAATAAGTAAAAATTTAAAATATTCTGGCAATTTCACTGACCCATTTACTGTAGAGTTTTTACATTATCTTGTTCCTTTCTTTATGTAAACCATAGCCTTTTTTGATGTCCTAGAATCATAGAAATATAGGGCTGGAAGAGACCTCGAGAAGTCATTAAGTCCAGCTCCCTGTGCTGAGGCAGGACCAAGTAAACCTAGACCATCGCTGACTGCTGTTTGTCCAACCTATTCTTAAAAACCTCCAGTGATGGTGATTCCACAACCTCCCTTGGCAGCCTATTCAAGAGCTTAACTGCCCTTATAGTTAGAAAGTTTTTCCTAATATCTAACACAAATCTCCCTTGCTGCAGATTAAGCCCATTACTACTTGTCCTACCTTCAGTGGATATGGAGAACAATTGATCACAGTCCTCTTTATAGCAGCCCTTAAATATTTGAAGACTGTTATCAGGTCTTTCCTCTCTCTCCTTTTCTCAAAACTAAACATGCCCAGTTTTTTTTTTTTTTAAACCTTTCCTCTGAGCTCAGGTTTTCTAAACAATTTATCATTTTTGTCGTTCCCCTCTGGACTTTCTCCAATTTGTCCACATCTTTCCTTAAGCGCGGTGCCCACAATTGAACACAGTACTCCAGCTGAGGCCTTCCCAGGGCCGAGTAGAGAGGGACAGTTACGTCCCGTGTCTCATATACAGCTCTCCTGTTAATACGCCCCAGACTGATATTATCCTTTTTTCCAACTGTTGACTCGTATTCAATTTGTGATCCCCTATAATCCCCTGATCCTTTTCAGCCGTACTACCACCTACCTGGTTATTCCCCATTTTGTAGTTGTGCATTTAATTTTTTCTTTCCTAAGTAAAGTACTTTGCACTTGTCTTTAATGAATTTCACCCTGTTGAACTCAGACCAGTTCTCCGGTTTGTTATCTGAAGGGAGCGAGAAATGGAGGCACCATTACTGTTGCTGGCACACAACATGAAACATCAGAATACAGGAGCCAATCATAGCAGAAGTATCATAGTAGTAAATCAGAATGAAGAGAGTGCATACTCATAGTAAGGTACTGTAGTTATGCAACTTAGACCCACAACCAATCAGAGCAGGAAATTGTATAATTGGAAAAATTATACAATTATGCATCAATAAGTGTATAGTATCCTTGCACACCAGGTGAGATTTCACTGTTGATTTGATTTCACTGTAATTTATAAGAAAGATGTTTTCTTTCTGATCATTTGCTGTTATTGGATTTTATGCTGCTTGCCCCAGTGACTGTGAGCTCTTCAAGAGATCCCACAGGAAAGGGATTTTACATTTTAATAGCAAATTATTATTTATTGTAAAGCACCAATATCACAACAGTATCTAGAGTTCTGTACCTAATAAAACAAATAGCCTGGTGTTAATGCCAAGAGGGATCCACTGCAAGCAACCTGGATTTGATTTTTTTTCAGAAATTGTTAAATACTTTTCAATGTGTAGTCAAATTATTGGTTTTACTGGAATTGATTGAAGTGATTATGTGCACTCTGATTTAGATTGCTATTTTCTCCTACAGCCCATTTGATTGCTTAGTAGATTAATGTGCTTGCCTAAACTACTCCCAAAGATAATGTGTATTCTACCCATTTATTGGTGCCTTCGGCAAATTCAGAACGAATGTGGTCAGTAAGTTGTGTAATGTACTTTTCTCAAAGAATTAGACACGCTTATATTATACCTGCCAAATACCCTATAAAAAACAGAAGTTGCCTTTTTGAAGTAGGCAATAGTCATAAGCCCCTCTCATGGCTCCTTGCCAGACATTCCATATCTTACATGTTTGGCATGACTCAGGCTCCAATTTACAAAACTCTTAAGCATGTGCTCACACCCATCACAATTCAGGATGTCAGGTCTACTAGATCAACCTGATCCCGTCTCCAGGGTTTATGTAGAGATGGGACAAATGCAAGCAGAAGATGGGAGTGCAGCTGCAGTGACCGGTGGTGGAAAGAGGAAATGGCTGGGACTAGTAGTCACAGGTGTACAGTTCCTTGCAGTAACCCCACCTCTTGAAACAAAGACCAAAAAGTATTGTAAACCTGCAGCTTGTTTTGTTTGCTGTGTATCAGTGATCATCTGTTAGCTAATTGCTACACAGCCATCTGAACAGTTCGGTAGCTGTGTGACGATCCCAGGCCTTATATCATACAGATCAAATATCGCTATACTTATGAATTTGATGGACTTTTAAAAAATAGAAGGATGTACGAGCAGGCCTCATTCTTATCTGCTTGTAGGGAAAAAAACTCTCTACCCACCTGTAGTAGGTCCTAGCCGGGGCTCGACCCTTCTGGACAGGAGGGGAGCCACACCGACTCACTGCTGTGGGAACAAGTAGTCAGTTAGTCCCGGAACTCCGGCTCTTTAGTGCAGAGTCGGAGCAGCCACAGTTAAAGTTCAGGCCCTTTACTGCAGGGGCTGAGCGAGCAAATAGTTCAGAGCCCAGGCCCTGGATCAGGGCGGGGCAAACACAGTTAGGCTCAGGCCCTTGTTTGCAGGGGCTGAGCGAGCAAAGAGTTCAAAGCCCAGGCCCTGGATCAGGGCGGGGCAAACACAGTTAGGCTCAGGCCCTTGGTTGCAGGGGCTGAGCGAGCAGACAGTTCAGAGGCCAGGCCCTGGATCAGGGCGGGGCAACACAGGTAAGCTCAGGCCCTTGTTGCAGGGGCTGAGCGAGCAAATAGTTCAGCGCCCAGGCCCTGGATCAGGGCGGGGCAAACACAGTTAACTCAGGCCCTTGTTGCAGGGGCTGAGCGAGCAAGCAGTTCAAAGCCCAGGCCCTGGATCAGGGCGGGGCAAACACAGTTAACTCAGGCCCTTGTTGCAGGGGCTGAGCGAGCAAGCAGTTCAAAGCCCAGGCCCTGGATCAGGGCGGGGCAAACACAGTTAACTCAGGCCCTTGTTGCAGGGGCTGAGCGAGCAAGCAGTTCAAAGCCCAGGCCCTGGATCAGGGCGGGGCAAACACAGTTAACTCAGGCCCTTGTTGCAGGGGCTGAGCGAGCAAGCAGTTCAAAGCCCAGGCCCTGGATCAGGGCGGGGCAAACACAGTAAGCTCAGGCCCTTGTTGCAGGGGCTGAGCAGGCAAATAGTTCAAGGCCCAGGCTTCTGTAGCCGAGCGTTGGGTGAGGGGGAAGCCTGCCACCCGTACGGAGGGTGGCAGGGGGGAACGCAGGCCCACCCACTCCACTGCGTTCCAGCCCGGGGCCCTAACAGCGGTTGCTGCCGCTGCTGGTCAGTGGGGTATCCAGACCGCAACACACTGACATAGGCTCACACTCAGTTGCAGCCGGACCGGGGTCGGCTATCCCCGGGCTACTTCCGTGATCCCCCTCCCCGCCTACCTCGGTCGTTGCGCCGGGATCGGGCCAGTCCACCTGCATGGGCTCCTCTCTGCCCGGGCTCGGCGGCAAGTCTGGTAGCTCTGCCGGGAAGTCCGGCCAATGGTCCTCAGGCGGCTCCTCTGGATAGCAGCAGGGGCTGAGGGGTTCGGGTCCAGTCTCACCCTCAGGGTTAGTGGGGTCCGGTTCCCAGGGGTTCTCCCAGTGGCGGGCGTGAGCGGGCTCCGGCGGCTCCTCTTCGTAGCGGGCCCGGGGTAGCTCAGGCCAGCCAGGGTCCAAGCCCCGGTCTTCAACGGTCTCCTGGGCAGGAGCTCCCGGCCGCACGTCTGCTCCCTGCGGTGGCTGGGCTCCAACTGAGCTCTGGCGGCCGGCCTTTATACTTCCTGTCCCGCCCCTTGACTTCCGGGGGGCGGGGACAGGCGGTGGTGGTCCCACCCACTCTGGTGCCGGCACGTGGGCTCCCTCTTCTGGACAGGAGGGGGGCCACACCGACTCACTACACACCCCCCCCCTTAAGACTGGCTCCCGCCTGTCGGGGCCAGGTCCTCCCATCTCCCCTATGCGGGATAGGAAGTCCGCATTCGTATGGTCCTTACCAGCTCGATGCTGGACCGTAAATGCGTAGGGTTGTAAAGCGAGGTACCACCGCATAATGCGGGCATTATTATCTTTCATCCGCATTAGCCACCGGAGGGGGGCGTGGTCTGTGACGAGGGTGAACGGGGCCCCGAGGAGGTAGAAGCGCAGGGCATCGCAGGCCCACTTCACCGCGAGGGCCTCTTTCTCCACCACGGCGTAATTCCTCTCACGGGGGAACAGCTTCCGGCTGAGATATACTACGGGGTGGTCCTTTCCCTCCACTTCTTGGGACAGGACTGCCCCTAATCCTACGCCAGAGGCGTCCGTCTGCAGGATGAATGGGCGTTTAAAGTCTGGGCTATAGAGAACCGGTTCCTGGCAGAGGCACTTCTGCAGTGTCCGGAAGGCCGCTTCACACTCGGGGGACCATCGTACCTGCCGGGGGCTGTCCTTCGTCAGAAGCCCAGTTAAGGGTGCTGCGATGGTCGCGAACTGGGGGATGAACCGTCTGTAATACCCGACGAGGCCCAGGAACTGCCGAACGTGCCGTTTGGTCGATGGGGTGGGACAGTCCAGGAGGGCCTGGACTTTCCCGACAAGGGGCTTGACCCGTCCGCCCCCGACGGTATAGCCGAGATAGTTGGTCTCTTGCCAGGCAATCCGGCACTTTTTGGGGTTGGCGGTCAGGCCCGCCTGTCTTAGGGACCTTAGGACCGCCGCAACCCGGGGCAGATGATCCTCCCAGCTGCGGCTATAGATGACCACGTCGTCTATGTACGCCGCCGCATAGTCCTGATGGGGCTGCAGAAGTTTGTCCATCAGCCGCTGGAAGGTGGCTGGGGCTCCATGGAGACCGAATGGCATCCGTGTGAATTGGTACAGCCCCGTTGGAGTGGCAAAGGCGGTCTTCTCTTTTGAGGTCTCCTCGAGGGGGATCTGCCAGTAGCCTTTGCTAAGATCCAAAGTGGTGATATACTGGGCCTCCCCCAGGCGGCCCAGTAACTCGTCTACACGGGGCATCGGGTAGGCGTCGAAGCGCGAGATGGCGTTTACCCTCCGAAAGTCAATGCAGAAGCGGCGGGTACCGTCCGGTTTGGGCACCAGGACCACCGGACTACGCCACTCGCTCTGCGACGGTTCGATGACGCCCAGAGCCAGCATGGCTCTTACTTCCTCCTCGACCGCACCCCGCATCCGATAGGGCAGGGGCCGGGTCGTTTCTCGAACCACCTTTCCCGGCTCGGTCTGGATGGAGTGTTTGACCAGGGACGTATGGCCCGGTACGGCCGTGAAGGTTCGCTTGAAGGTTTTCAGCAGGCAGTTAGTCTGTTTACATTGCTCTTCCGTGAGCGATTGTCCCAATTGGGGTGCCGGGGGGTCATCCGTCGAGGGTACCTGGGGTCCCAATTCCGGCTCGGGCGGGCATGGGTTGATTAAGAGGCCCTCCCGGTCCTGCCACCGTTTCAGCAAGTTGACGTGGTACCGCTGGGTTTCCTTCCGCTTGTCCGGTTGCCGCACCTCGTAGGTGACGGGACCGACCTTACGCACAACTTCGTAAGGTCCCTGCCACCGGGCTAACAATTTTGACTCACTAGACGGGAGGAGGAGTAGGACACGGTCTCCTGGTTGGAACTCCCGGACTTGGGCTCCCTGATCGTAGGTCCGTTTCTGCCGTTCCTGCGCTGTCTTTAAATTTTCGCGGGCCAGGGCTCCGGCCTGGGCAAGGTACTCCTGTAACTGGATGACATATTTCAGGAGGCCCTGGGCTGGGGACGCTGACTGTTCCCAGGTCTCCCTCATCAGGTCTAGGAGGCCCCGCGGTCTGCGTCCATACAGCAGCTCGAAAGGGGAGAATTTTGTTGAGGTCTGCGGGACTTCTCGGATGGCTAGCAATAAGGGTGGAAGGAATTGGTCCCAGTGGCGGAGGTCCTCTGCGGGGAATTTCCGCAACATGCTTTTCAAAGTGCGGTTAAACCGCTCCACCAACCCGTCCGTCTGCGGGTGGTACACGGACGTCCGGAGTTGTTTGATGCCTAAGAGGGCACATACCTGTCGCAACAATTGGGACGTGAAGTTCGTTCCTTGGTCGGTCAGTATTTCTCTAGGCAGTCCTACTCGGGCGAAGATTTTCAGCAATTCCCCCGCGATAGACCGGGCGGTAATGCTTCGTAGGGGGATAGCTTCGGGGAACCGAGAGGCATAGTCCACCAAGACCAGGATGTATTGAAACCCCGCGGCACTCTTCGGGAGGGGGCCCACGAGGTCCATGGCGACCCGTTCAAAGGGTGTCTCCATCACTGGCATGGGGACCAGGGGCGCCTTGGGGATCCCGGGCGGGGCGACCCTCTGACACTCTGGGCAGGAGGCGCAATATTCTTTCACCTCCTGAGAGATTCCTGGCCAAAAGAAGCGCGCCAGGATTCGAGCGAGGGTCTTCTCTCGCCCCAGGTGCCCGGCGGCTGGCACATCGTGGGCCAACTTCATTACCGCCCGCCGGTGACACAGGGGCACTAACAGTTGGGTTTGCGGCTCCTGGGTGCGGGGGTCACGGTCCAGGCGGTAGAGCCGGTCCCGGCGTAGCTCAAAATGGGGCCACAGGGTGGCCCGCTGGGGGTCCACAACACTCCCATCTACTGCCGCGAGCTGCTCGTAGAAGCGGCTAAGGGTGGGATCCTCTCGCTGGTCCCGACAGAAATCGGTATCGAAGCGGGGCTGAGGGGCCGGCTCTGGTGGCGGTCCCGCTGCGTCCGTGTCGTCTATCTCGGTCGCCGGACCCTGCTCGGGGTCCTCTGAGGAGGGCCCCAACCGATCAGCCCCCAGGACCGGCGTGGACCGTAGGACTTCCTCAAAGGCCGGCCAGTCCCGACCGAGGATCACAGGATATGCAAGATGGGGAGCTACCCCAACCACCAGGTGTCGGGTGATCCCCGCGATGGTTAGGGGGACCCGGGCGCTGGGGTATGGTCGGACATCCCCATGGATGCATTGTAGATGAATAGATCCTAGGCGGGTCTCACCCGGCGGTACCAGGTCCTTACGGACCAACGTCTGACCACACCCTGAGTCGATCAAGGCCCGCGTCGTCCGTCCTCCGACGGCCGCCGGGATGGTCAGCTTGGGGTTCATGGCCGGCCTGGCTCGAGTGTGGCCCGCCCACACTTGCCCATAGCTGCAGTCCATCTCCGGACAGTCTCGCCGGAGGTGCCCCATCTTCCCACAACTGAAGCAGGGTCCGAGTTCCGGTCGTCTGCTCCGGGGGCCTTCTCGGCTTGGGCTCCGGGGGGGGGGGCTTCGCCGAGCCCTTGGGGGCCCCTGGCCCGGGGCCACTGGTCCGGTCCGAGGAGCCGGGTCTGCGTGCCGGGTCCGGATCTCGCGGCGGGGGTCGGGCCTCGGTGCGGGGTGTCGTGGTCCGCTCGGGGTTTCCCCTTTCTTTTCGCCGCGGACTGGTTCGGGCCCGGGGCGGCGGAAGGTGGGTCCTACCGCATCTTCGGCGGCCAGGAAGTCCTCCATTAGCGACACTGCCTGGGCCAGCGTCGTCGGCCGGTGGCGAAGCACCCAGGCGCGCCCTCGGGAGGGTAGGGTGTGCACGAACTGTTCCAACACCACCTGCTCGGTTACCTCCTCCGCCGTCCGGGTGCCGGGCTGTAGCCACCGTCGGCAAGCTTCTTTCAGGGTTTGGGCCACCACCCGCGGTCGGGCCCCGGTGGGGTAAGTCTGGCCCCGAAACCTTTGTCGGAAAGTCTCGGGACTGACGTCGAGGGCGTCCAATATCGCGGCCTTCACCAGGTCGTAGTCCCGTGCTTCCTCAGCCGCCAATCCACGATAGGCCACCTGGGCCGCCCCCGTCAGGTAGGGGGCTAAGAGGGTAGCCCACTGGTCCCTGGGCCACCCGGCGACGAGGGCTACCCGCTCGAACGTGACCAGGAATGCCTCCGGGTCGTCGTCTGGGCTCATCTTTGTCAAGCGAAGGGGGGCAGCTAACTGTGGCATCTCCGCAGCCTCCCCTGCCGGCCCCGCCGCGGGGCGAGGGAGCGTGACCAGCAGCTGCTGCAGCTGGACTCCCAACTGCCGCACCAGCTGTTGCTGCTGCTCGAGCTGGGCTGTGTGCTGCTCCTGCTGCAACTGGAGTTGGGCGGCATCTCGCTGTTGTTGCTGTGCGAGCTGAGCGGCCTGCTGTTGCTGTTGCTGCTGCAGCTGGGCCGTCTGCTGCCGCTCCTGGCTCTCCGTGAGCAGCTGAAACAGCCGCTCCATATCCATTCCTTAGAACGGGGGGGGGGCAACTGCCACTCCCCCTCTAGCCCCTTCTCACAGGGGCAGGGGCTCGTGCCCCACGTTGGGCGCCAAATGTAGTAGGTCCTAGCCGGGGCTCGACCCTTCTGGACAGGAGGGGAGCCACACCGACTCACTGCTGTGGGAACAAGTAGTCAGTTAGTCCCGGAACTCCGGCTCTTTAGTGCAGAGTCGGAGCAGCCACAGTTAAAGTTCAGGCCCTTTACTGCAGGGGCTGAGCGAGCAAATAGTTCAGAGCCCAGGCCCTGGATCAGGGCGGGGCAAACACAGTTAGGCTCAGGCCCTTGTTTGCAGGGGCTGAGCGAGCAAAGAGTTCAAAGCCCAGGCCCTGGATCAGGGCGGGGCAAACACAGTTAGGCTCAGGCCCTTGGTTGCAGGGGCTGAGCGAGCAGACAGTTCAGAGGCCAGGCCCTGGATCAGGGCGGGGCAACACAGGTAAGCTCAGGCCCTTGTTGCAGGGGCTGAGCGAGCAAATAGTTCAGCGCCCAGGCCCTGGATCAGGGCGGGGCAAACACAGTTAACTCAGGCCCTTGTTGCAGGGGCTGAGCGAGCAAGCAGTTCAAAGCCCAGGCCCTGGATCAGGGCGGGGCAAACACAGTTAACTCAGGCCCTTGTTGCAGGGGCTGAGCGAGCAAGCAGTTCAAAGCCCAGGCCCTGGATCAGGGCGGGGCAAACACAGTTAACTCAGGCCCTTGTTGCAGGGGCTGAGCGAGCAAGCAGTTCAAAGCCCAGGCCCTGGATCAGGGCGGGGCAAACACAGTTAACTCAGGCCCTTGTTGCAGGGGCTGAGCGAGCAAGCAGTTCAAAGCCCAGGCCCTGGATCAGGGCGGGGCAAACACAGTAAGCTCAGGCCCTTGTTGCAGGGGCTGAGCAGGCAAATAGTTCAAGGCCCAGGCTTCTGTAGCCGAGCGTTGGGTGAGGGGGAAGCCTGCCACCCGTACGGAGGGTGGCAGGGGGGAACGCAGGCCCACCCACTCCACTGCGTTCCAGCCCGGGGCCCTAACAGCGGTTGCTGCCGCTGCTGGTCAGTGGGGTATCCAGACCGCAACACACTGACATAGGCTCACACTCAGTTGCAGCCGGACCGGGGTCGGCTATCCCCGGGCTACTTCCGTGATCCCCCTCCCCGCCTACCTCGGTCGTTGCGCCGGGATCGGGCCAGTCCACCTGCATGGGCTCCTCTCTGCCCGGGCTCGGCGGCAAGTCTGGTAGCTCTGCCGGGAAGTCCGGCCAATGGTCCTCAGGCGGCTCCTCTGGATAGCAGCAGGGGCTGAGGGGTTCGGGTCCAGTCTCACCCTCAGGGTTAGTGGGGTCCGGTTCCCAGGGGTTCTCCCAGTGGCGGGCGTGAGCGGGCTCCGGCGGCTCCTCTTCGTAGCGGGCCCGGGGTAGCTCAGGCCAGCCAGGGTCCAAGCCCCGGTCTTCAACGGTCTCCTGGGCAGGAGCTCCCGGCCGCACGTCTGCTCCCTGCGGTGGCTGGGCTCCAACTGAGCTCTGGCGGCCGGCCTTTATACTTCCTGTCCCGCCCCTTGACTTCCGGGGGGCGGGGACAGGCGGTGGTGGTCCCACCCACTCTGGTGCCGGCACGTGGGCTCCCTCTTCTGGACAGGAGGGGGGCCACACCGACTCACTACACCACCCCTTTGGCTGCTGGCTGGGCTGGGGCTCTCCTCTGTTCCTCCCCACATCTCCTCTTTCCTGGATTAGTTGAGAGAAGTTCCACTCCCTTTACTCTCATCCACAGAGGATTTCTAATCTCACCACCTCCTTCTTCATCCCCCACAGAAAGAGGAGATCAGGCTCCCAGAAGCTTTAACTACAGTGGGGTGTTGTTGGCGACTGTCTCTCTCTCTCCTTCCCATGGGCAGGGATGAATCAACCACTGGCCCAGTTCAACATGATGATTAGCAAGTGCCACTGGAGTATAGTCTCTCTTTTTGCAATTAACAAATGAAAGTTCAGCAGCTTCTTAAACAACTTCAAATTCTACCGTCAGCTCTCCCACCTTGTGACGGAAAAAGAGCGTGAAAAGGCAAGATGCTCTTTTACCTGGATCTAGAGGAAGATGTTCCATATTTTGGTTGTCTCACAGCGACCATAGTGTGAGGCTGTGTGCTTAGAAGCCAACCGCTGCTTTATAGCAAACTAATGAGATGATGGTTAGGGATATCTTTCTTTCCAGTTTTAACCGTAACCTTTAACCTAAAAAGTAGTTGTTCTTGCCAGGAATGTATAAACTTAGGAACAGGAGACAAGTACTCTTGGCTTCCATCCCTTCCCTAGTTTTTTCCCACTACTAGCAGGACTTCATCCTTCCTCCTGAACCCACCCTTTCTGCTCTTATTAAATAAGACCTTTTCTCCTTCCTAGTTTGAACTCCAAGAGTCCCATCCTCATCCACTTTTTTTTCAGCTGCCAGCCTTGCTCTCCCTGTTGAATCACCTCGCCAGCTGTATGTCATTCTTTCTCTCACCCCAGTCTTTTTTGCAGACCCCTGTCTCCCTGCTTCTTCCTATCTTAATGGAGGGGCAGGGACCCAGCATAGCAGAGAAGTAGCTAATTGGAACTTTCAAGTAATTAGAATTCCAGTGTTGCTTATCTCCCAGTACAGCAGCCTCAGAGAAACCTGGAAACTAGCTAGTCCTTAAGACATTGAACATCTAGAGAGCAGCCAGTTAAAGAAGGGTAATTGATCACACATGGGTATTTTGGGAGATGAGAAAAACATCACATGACAGAATAATAGGACCTAAAATCAAAAGTTCTAATTTCCCTGAATTGTTTGCTTAATTTTCAGTGTGATCTTGCTGGAAGCAGATCTAGCTTTCCTGAGGGATGACTCTGATTTTTGACTGGCATATGCATCAACCTAACCCTGAGCTGCACATGAAACTTCCAGCTGAATCCAAGTCAAAACTGAATGAAATACATAGAAACTAAGGAACACTTACATTCCTTGGTGTTAGGAGGTGCCAACAAGCATGAGTAGCAAACCATGCCATAGATGTTCCTGGGTCTGTTTTCCAACATGTAGTAACTGCAATAAAGGGCAAGACAAGGCAAAACAATATAAGTGCATCCATCACAGTTGAGTACGGTTGAGCAGAAAGCAATTACCCTAAGATAAAATCACTTTTTAAAACTTTTTTATAACCATTTTGATGACATTATCATTTCTTACTGCTTGATTTGAGACAGCCTTTCTCATCTTCCCTTCCCTCATAAAGGCAGCTAATCCACCATTAACCATACATGACATGAAGCAGCAACATTGCCTAAAACAACATTATTCTGCCTACTGAGTTCTTGCTGCAATTTACAGCATGCCCTGAAATGAGACTTTCTAAACAAGAACAATATTTCTTTTTAAGTAGTAATTTTCCAGACAAGACCACCAGCTGAATTTATTTAGTCTTCTGTATACACAACACAAGAATAATCTCCTTAACTAAGGAGGAAAAAGCCAAATTTGAGCAGGCCACCAATCATGACTAGAAAAACCATCATGACTGAGAGAAAGCCAGATTACAGTTTATAGTATTTCAAACAGCTCCTTGCTGGGGATGGTTTATGTTTAGATGTAACGTAAGAGTTATGGTCTGTATTAGGTCCCTCTTGGCGAAGAAAAGATTTTCATGTTTTAAACTTCCATTTTCCTCAAAGTTTGTCTCGGAACATGGTAACTGGGCGGTATGTATTTAAGAATTTCATTCATAGATGAGCTGATGAGTAAACAGTCTTAAATTTTTTGTCAATAAATGACATTCCTATGCTTTACATAACTATTTTTAATACATGGGTCTAATAACTACTACTGAACATATATGTTATGTCTCATTATGCATTTGTTCTATATTTTTCATTGTGGTATCTCAGTACCCAGTATATACTTGACCCTGCATAAGTTCTGAATTCTGCTTTATTCTGTCCATGTATGCACCTGTGACTTTTTTCTGAAAACATTCACATTCAGAAATTATCGCTGAAACTATTAATCAAAATTCTAAAATAGCCTGTTATATTTTTGTTTTTGTTCTTTACGCTTCAAGAAATAACAGGTGCCTGTTATCCTGTAACTTAATCTATATTATTTCAACATACAGACACTGGTACACATACAACAGAAAGCAACTGTACACTCATGTTTCAGCTTTATAATAATGGTGAACAGAGGTACAAAACACCAAACAGTCCCAACAGTCATGGCAAATTTCCTTAAAACCTAAATAACTTGCCCAGTTTTAGCGGAACTAAGCTCTTGTATTTCTTTCAATCAAAACCTTCCCTGCCCACATGATAAAAAGTAACTAAAACCAATGCAAATAGTTAATACACTGCTACCTTGATGCAGGAACAAGTAGCCCAGAGCCCATGTCCAGTTACCAAGCCTGATCCTGATTATTTAGTGCAACAAACAGTACCAATGAAGATGTTCCTCTAGTCAGGGAAATTTAAACACACAAATTCGTTCAAACTTTTCGGAACCTTTACGCTTGGTAGAAATGTCCCAAAAGATTCTAGCTACTGGAAGGTCAGTCACGGAACGCCCATGGGTGGAGGACTTTCTATGTCCTTAAAATCCTTTGGCATGCATCTACCTAGCATGGTTTTAAATCATCTTCTCAAACTGAGGGAAACACTCAGTAATGTAATTGCACAGGTTTGTCCATGTACTGGTGTGCTAGTGGGGAAAAAAGGCACAAAAGACAGTAGTGACCTAGTGCAAAAGATGACCTCTTGCAGCTCATTAGTGCTCACTATTCCAGGAGGCATGTGTCTGGGTATGATTTCCCCATGCACTGGCAAGCATCTGCAGACCTGCACTGCGGAAGCCCATAATACACATGATTAAAAGTTTTTCACAATGGCTCCTGTTGAATATGTTCTCTTCATCACCTCCAGAGGCAGAGGGGCCTCCACATATATAATGTCACCAGTTACTGCTACTTGGGTGGTGCACCTTTCCGCACCTCCCACAAGAGTTGCTTTGGCTTTTAGAGCCATAATACACACCTAATAGTATATACTGAGACCTGCTCAGGCCAGAGCCATAGGCCAGTTCACTTGTGTGTTAATAGAGATCAAAGGAGATGTTAATTGTATTGTTTTTGCCCATCTATATCCTGTTGTTTACTATTGCATTATATTTACATTGCATGTACCTCTGTAATTACGTTTACATTATATATACCCCGGTAATTAAATAACCCTAGGTTAAAGTGTGTGCTAGTTTGAGAATGTATTCAGGCATTCAGTTCATGAAAACTAGTGACATACCCTATTGTTTGCTATTATAAACATTTACATGGTAAATACCCTTGCAACTAAATTACCCATCAAAGAAATCTTGTGAAATGCTAATCAAGAACATTGAGTGCATTCCTCACTATCTGTCATCAAAGAGAAAGACTGGTTAGAAAGACTGTCAGCTTGTCTTTTCTTAGGAGCTATAAATATGGATTCAAAGAAAGATGCATTATCTCTGGACTGTTTGGATTCTAACAGGGTAGAATAACTGAACAAGAAGGTGGAGATCCCCAGTTATTCTGGGTAGCTCTGAAGAGACTTTTGGGAAACTGGCAGATTACTACATCTCTGCTATTATTTTGTACTTACAAACTTGGACTCACTTGTTATATTTTATCTGCTTTAACCTCTCAATAACTCTCATTCTTTTTTCTTAGCTGATAAACTTATAGTTAGTTTACTATAGAATTGTCTTTGATGTAAAATCTGGAGTATCAATTGATCTGGGGGTAAGGGACTGGTCCTTCAGGACTGGGAGAAAACTGATATGGTGTGATTTTTGGTTATTGCAACCATTATCACTAAGTCCAGTTTGTCTGGGTGGCAAGATAGGCTAGAGAGTCTAAGGGGACTGTCTATGACTCCATGGTAAGATTGGTATAGTGATCCAGGAGTTCACATTTCTTGTTGGCTTGGTGGAATCTAATTATAGAATATATACCACCAGTTTAGAGTATCTGCCCTGTTTTCTGACAGCATGGCACTCGCAGTGAGCTAGTCCAGTGTGACATACAGTAAAAGCTTTATCTGGCATGTTGGGGGGGATGGCAGGGTTGGTGCTGGTTAATCAAAAATTCCTGTTAACTAAGAGTTAACAATGGAGGGAGGGTGTTTGGGTGTGGGAGAGGGCTCGGGGCAGGGAGTTGGGGCATGGGAGGGCTTTCGGGGTGCTGGATCTGGGTTGCGCTCACCTTGGGCGGCTCCCCGCAAGCAGCGACATGTCCCTGCTGCTCCTAGACGGAGGTGCAGCCAGGCAGCTCTGCGTGCTGCCTCTACCTGCAGGCACTGCCCCCGCAGCTCCCATTAGTCGCAGTTCCCAGCCAATGGGAACTGCAGAATCAGCGCTCGGGGCAGGGCTGGGGCAGTGCCAACTAGACTTTTAATGGATATCAGAAATATCGGTTTCTAGAGCTTTCCCGTTGGTAAAGTGCCGAATACCACAGGTTTTACTGTACATAGAAATAATTACTGGTCTCTTTAACTATTTTGTGGCCTGCCATCTAATATATAAAATAAGTGATTATAACTACTGTTATACTGAGAGGTACTGGTGACTGCACAGATCACAAACCTCTTTAAAATCGGGTGTGAGCACACCCGTTCAATTAACGTAACTATCAAGAAAAGTTAATCACAAGCCCCCCACCAAAGGCAAAAGGGGTTTTGGACCCAGTGGGTAGAAGGGTTTTGCTGAGTACTGTTTGGGTAAGGGCATGTGTGTGTAAGGGAAGACACAAAATGAGAGAGACTCATGGCTAGCTCAAGAAAGCCAAGCAGCAGCCTGCAAGTCTGGTGTGATCTTGGAGAAGCCCAGAGAAGGTCTAGGTCAGGGCCGCTGGCTGAACAAAGCTTGGGCCTGTAAGCTAAGGCACTGCTCCTGTTGGTGTTGGTCCCTCCTGTGTTTGGAGAAGCAGGAATTTGTACATTTCTTGTAAATAAACAAGATGGTATCAAAGAAAAGACCAGACTACATTATCAATTTCTACTCCCAAAGGGGACACCTTCAGGCCTCAAACTTTGACTAGCTGCATTCAGGTTTAAAAAAAAAAAAAAGGGAAAAAGGGTAACACTCAGTCTATTGTATTATCTTGACATACCAAAGGATATGTCTAAACTACAATAAAACACCCATGGTTGGCCTGTGTCAGTTGACTTGAGCTCATGGGGCTCGAGCTGTGGGGCTATAAAATGGCAGTATAGCCATTCAGGATCAGGCTGGAGCCCAGGCTCTGGGAACCCATGGAGTCCCCAACATCTACACTGCAATTGTATAGCCCCACAGCTGGAGCCCCACAAGCCCAAGCCAGCTGACATAGGCCAGCTGTGGGAGTTTTATTGCAGTGTAGACATACCAAAGAGAGGGCACAAGCTAGTAGATACTGTTTTTTAGTAGTTTTGAAAGAGATGCTCATTCCTTTCTTTTTACGCTTCCTGTACCCAGTCTACCTCCCCACCTTTGCCTCAACAGTATTCGTTGGTGGATTGTTAGTGCCGCATAATGATGCACTGTGAAGCACATAATGAATAAGCAGGGAATTATTGCCAAACCACAAGTGAGAACAGCAGGCCAAAGATACTTATTGCTCCATAAAGATAAATATGGAATAGTCTAGATCCAGTGTCTTTTAGCCACAATGATTTAGAAAAGATAAACAGCCCTTCATTCAGCTTATCAAATCAAGCTGAAGAAATATTTCTTGGGTTTTTGCCATGAAACAGCATGACAAGTTTACTTTTGTTCTCCAAAAAGAAAAAAGAATTGGGGAAGGTGCTAGAGGGCAAGCAAATGTTCATCTATGTTTGAAGAAAGCTCTCCAATCACAAACCTTAATCCATTTCTGTCAACTTTAAACAGCAGAATTATTTTTTGTGTTACCTTACTATTCACCAAGTATTTGAACAATGTTGGAAAGTATTTACTAATCAAATTATAGCACTAATTGTGGAAAAGAAGAGTGTGGGTCAAGAGCAAGAGAACTGTCATGGATTTGATGGTCTAACTCTTCCACTGTAATACTAATACTTTCCACTTCTCTAGCACCTTCCAACCTAGGATTTCAAAGTATTTCACAAGTATTGATGATTTAAGTCTCACAACATCCCTGTGCATAGATAACTAGTAGTATCCCCATTGTACACATGGGGAAACTTGAGCACAGGCAGCTTGTGAATGACCCAACGTCACACACCAAAGGCCTGAGTCTTCATTAATATTTATTGTAGGGAATACAGTAACTCCTCACTTAACGACCCGGTTAACATTGTTTTGTTGTTACGTTGCTGATCAATTAGAGAACATGCTCATTTAAAGTTGTGCAATGCTCCCTTATAACGTTGTTTGGCAGCCGCCTGCTTTATCCACTGCTTGCAGGAAGAGCAGCCCAGTGGAGCTAGCTGGTGGGAGCTTGGAACCAGGGTGGGCCTGCAGTTCCCCTATCAGCTCCCCTAAGTTACCTGTGTGGCAGCCGCCCAGCAGGCTATCAATTGCTGGGCAGTTCAGCTGTCCCTCCCCTCACTGCCCTGTGCTGCTCCTGCCCTCAGCCTTGGAGCTGCTCCTGGGAGCCTCCTGCTTGCTGGGCAGGGGATGGGGTGGGGGTGGGGAAGAGGGGTACTAATGTCAGTGTCCCCCTGCTCCTGCCACCCACTCCTGTACCTCATCTCCACAGAGCGGGGGTGAGGGAGAACACGGCAGGGCTCAGGATGGAGGGAGCATGCTGCCAGCAGGTGCTCTCTCAACTTGATGATCTACTTAAAAAGGCAATGCACTTAAAGTTGGGTCAGCATCCTTAAAGGGGCAATGCACATATCTCTCTCTCTCTCTTACACACACAGGGTGAGTGTCTGTCCCTTCCTCTCTCTTTGATGGTGTGTGTCTCTTTTTCTCTCTGCCATGCTGTCTCCTCCCTCCATTCGTGCTGCCTTGTACAGTGTGAGGCTACCTTAACAACATGTTAACCCTTGAGGGCTCAGCTGAGTGCTAGTTCATCATTTAGCAGTAAGGCATTCCCTGGGAAATATCCCACCTTCTGCCTCAACCGCCTCAACCAAGGTGCACAATCATCATGGCTGTGTACAGTATTAAATTGTTTGATTAAAACTTACACTCTGTGTGTGTGTGTATATGTGTGTGTGTGTATATATATATATATATATATATAAAAATAGAGGCTTTTGTCTGGTGAAAAAAATGTCCGTGGAACCTAACTCCTCCCCCCCCCCTTTACATTAATTCTTATGCTGCAATTGGATTCGCTTAACATCGTTTTGCTTAAAGTAGCATTTTTCAGGAACATAACTACAACGTTAAGCGAGGAGTTACCGTACTGCAAATACAGCTGTAAAGCTATATAATTCTCTATTGCATTATTTGAGGCAAGTGGTGTGAGGGCTCACTGTAGCAGCAGGCAGAGCTCTACTATATAGAATAGAGTTTTGTCTAATTTATGGACTGTGGGCCACTGATTCCATGAGGTATTTCTGCTAAAGCACTGATGGCAGGATATATCCCTGGGTCAAGATCACAGAATTTGGCCCATCATCTTGGTAGCTATATGTACTACATTTCTTAACTGCCATTCTACTCTGCAAACTGAGGCTCTGTCCCTTGAGAATTACTCCCTGTGTAAAAGAGCCTTTGCCTGGCAGGGAGCTGCCCACACGCCATCCCACCTCACTGTCCCCATTCAGAAGATAGGTGTGAGGAGGCATGGCAAGTTTGTGTGCTCCAAATAATCTGGTCTGGCAGAGCAGCCCTAAATTATAACAGCTTTCCATAGCTACTTAGAAGCAGCCTGTGGGGCTTCTCTCAGTAATGTGTTGTGAGCAAGACATGAGAAGTCATTCTTCCGCTCTACTCTGCTCTGGTTAGGCCTCAGCTGGAGTATTGTGTCCAGTTCTGGGCGCCGCATTTTAAAAAAGATGTGGAGAAATTGGAAAGGGTCCAAAGAAGAGCAACAAGAATGATTAAAGGTCTTGAGAACATGACCTATGAAGGAAGGCTGAAAGAACTGGGTTTGTTTAGTTTGGAAAAGAGAAGACTGAGAGGGGACATGATAGCAGTTTTCAGGTATCTAAAAGGGTGTCATAAGGAGGAGGGAGAGAACTTGTTCACCTTAGCCTCTAAGGATAGAACCAGAAACAATGGGTTTAAACTGCAGCAAGGGAGGTCTAGGTTGGACATTAGGAAAAAGTTCCTAACTGTCAGGGTGGTTAAACACTGGAACAAATTGCCTAGGGAGGTTGTGGAATCTCCGTCTCTGGAGATATTTAAGAGTAGGTTAGATAAATGTCTATCAGGGATGGTCTAGACAGTATTTGGTCCTGCCATGCGAGCAGGGGACTGGACTCGATGACCTCTCGAGGTCCCTTCCAGTCCTATAATCTATGAATCTATGAGGCCCAAGTCTGTAAAAATAGCACAGTGGGGGTTCCGTGTTTATTTTATCTCAGTCATTTCATATCCAATCACCTCAGTTTACAGTTAAGAAGATATTTTTCTAACTGCCAGCCCTCCAAAATCACCATGGGATCTGAAAGTCAAATGAGTCCCTTCTTTCTCATGCATCAGCCATTTAGTAATAGAATCCTCTAATCCAAATTCTGTTTTCACTCCCACCTGTGCCAACACAGTATCTTCCAATCATGCCCCAAGTGACAGCTGTGCAGCCTTATTGTTTACAGATTGAACCCCCAGTTATACCTGTGCAACTCCATTAGTCTTCCGTGAGGTTGCGCAGGTGTGACTGAGGCCATTATTTAACCTTCATACTTTTCCTTACTGTTGGTGATGTATGAAAAGACAGCGAAGTGGGATTTCTTTGAGTTTGCTAGGCTGGCAGCTAGATAAACCCTTCTTTTTACCTGTAAATTGAGGAAAATTTCATATCAAATCATTGATGCAATAAACTCAGGGTCTAACTGATTGTCACATGGGGTTGATAAAGAATTTCCCCTCAGGTCAGATTGGGGGGAGACCTCGGTATTTTTTCACCTTTCTCTGCCACATGGGATGCAGGTTGCTTGCTGGCATTAACTGGCATAATGGTTTGCTGGCATTATCTCACTTACTCAATTTACTGCCATTGCAGGGGCCCTGAGCATTGGTGCACCTCAGTCCCTCCTATTCTCTGCCTGGGGCACACAATAGTTTAGTCTCCTGTAGGTTGTATAACTTTGGTCTAATTTTGGTTGTTGGGTTTAAGGTGTGAGAACTGGGCGGTTTGTTGGGGGCCTGTGATATACAGGTCAGTCAGATTAGATGATTTGGTGGTTCCTGCTGGCCTTAGACTCCATGATATCTCAGTGACCTTCTTACTGATTCAACTGCGTTTTTAGTAGTGTGAGCTATCTTGTACCTTCACTCCCTGCACACAACTCCCGTTGATGTCAGTGGGAGTCACACATATAGACCAAAGGTGAACATATGTATAAAAGAAAAATAGTGAATTTTCTTGTACAATATTTACTTAAATAAAGCCAACTAAAATAAAGTTCTAAAAAATTGCATGCATATGCATGCAGACCTTAAAAGATAATACAGTAGAGCCTCAGAGTTACAAACACCAGAGTTACGACCTGAGCAGTCAACCACACACCTCATTTGTTACCAGAAGTACGCAATCAGGCGGCAGCAGAGATTTAAAAAAAAAAAAAAAAAAGTAAACACAGTACAGGACTGTGTTAAATGTAAGCTACTATAAAAATAAAGGGAAAGCAGCATTTTTCTTCTGCCTAGTAATGTTTCAAAGCTGTATTAAGTCAAGGTGCAGTTGCAAACTTTTGAAAGAACCACCATAATGTTCTGTTCAGAGTTATGAACATTTCAGAGTTATGAACAACCTCCTTCCACGAGGTGTTCATAACTCTGAGGTTCTACTGTATATCTAAGAGAACATCTCTAATATATTTAATTTGGTGATTGTTCTATCACTTTTATTTCCCTCTCCCCTTCAGAATTATGCTATCTGTTCTCAGTAGAGCTCAAAATGGTAATAAAAGGTAGCCCTAATACATGGCATCTGTTCTATCTTCATTTCAAACCAATATGACATTCTCTATGAATTCCTTGTTTTTAATCCCTTCTAGTGCTGCCTTCCAATAATAAGTGACTAGTATCCGCCACGTAATATTATTATTTTTAATCTTGAGAGTGTGTTAATAATAGGTAGTATGGCTTTAGTAGCCCTTGAGGGTACATCTACAATGCAAAAAAGAAAATAAAAAACCAAGAAGTAGCGAGTCTCCGTGCCTGAGGCTCATGCTATGGGGATAAAAATAGCGGTGTAGACATTAACACTTGGGCTGAAGCCCTGGGTTAGAAACCTGGCATGAAGGTGGTTCCGACCCTGGGCTCCAGCCCAAGTGGGAACGTTTACACTGGTATTTTTTTAGCCCTATAGTGCAAGCCCAAGTCAGTTGACCCAGCCTCTGAGACTTGCTGCCTTCATTTTTTTTTTTCAGAATGAACATATCTTAGACAGCTGCACTACAGAACTACTAAATACTGCTTATTGCCACACTTGACAGCTGGTCTTTTTCAGAGGAGTCTCATTCTCTGTTTTTAAGGGGGAAATATAATTTTTTTCTCCCATTCTGTCCCTCAGAAATATTCCTCCAGTCTATTGCATTTCAATGGGATTAAAGGCACACTCCTATCTACTACTACAACTACTCAAAAGCTTTCAAATACTGACATCTATTATTTTTACCAATACCATAAATTATGACTAATTGACATAGTACTTATAACCAGGTGGGGAGGAAATAGGAAGATGTCAGAAGTGTCAGTGGGGAAAAGACATTCGGAGCACTTTGAAGGACACATCTGTAAAGATTCATGGTTATATCCTTACCCAGGGAGACAAGGCCCACATTCTGCATCATTCTCTGTATCACCAGGTGTCATGACAGTGGCTCGAAAAAATCCCTCACAATCTTTGTGACGCCTGCATATCTGGTAACCTCCTTTAGAAAACTTTTCAGACGGGCAAGGAATGCAGCCGTAGTCTTCATCTTTGGTGCCATAGCCACAAGTCTATAATAACAGACAGACACTGTATGATAGAACTGCAGTTGGTGCTACCATGTAGGAAAAGAGAACGCTCTCGTCTGGCCCCATGGCTTTGTAGTGCTATGGAATACCAAATAGGAGAGCCAAGTTTGTGGTTCAGTCTCTTAGTATCTGTACTGATAAGGCTGAAGAATGATGAGGAGACGGCATGATGTGATTTTTAGGAAGGGAAAGGGGAGAGACTTTTGTTTTTCTCAAAAGCGACCCCCTTTAGCCATTTATATTATATTCCTGACAGACTCAGAAGTGAGTTTTATTCACTCCTCAACTGGAAAGATGGTAACTATACATTAGGGCAGGGGTAGTCAATAGGCAGACTGGGGACAAAATCCAGACCCCCAAACACTTTTGAATGGACCCCAAAATCTTTTTATTTACTTATTATTATTGGGTTTTGTTTATTATTTTATCTGGAGACTAGATCTCTACTATACCTTGATCAAGAAATTTGGACCGTGCCAAAAACAATTGACTACCCCTGAGTTAGGACATTGAAGATTAGGGATTAAAGCAGAAAAATGTGGGTGAAGCATTATCGTTCCAGCAGGAATATCAGAGATCTCTTAATTGGTGGGGAGGGAAGAGGCTCCAAGTGCTTCTCTTATGGCAATGTTTGCATGATACTCAGTAACCCCCTAACTCTGATTTCCCAGATGAGCATTCAGTTTAGATTAAATAAAACATCACTGGTGTTCTGAACTAAAACCAACTGGTTATTACAAACATATTTATTCAGGATTAGCAACTGTGCAAAACTTACAATTGGAAGTCTAGCCTATTAAAAAGGTTTTCAGTAATTTATTTTTTTAATATGCAAATTATCTGCTATAAATTAAATGGCTATTTGGGAACTGTAATTTAAAATGTTGCAGAGGCTTCCAAGTTTCTTTAATGCCAAAGTATTGTAGCAGGAAAGCAAAATTAAATTCTCTGTGTGTGGGGTCAGCAAGCACTCCATGCTATTCATCACACAAAATCACCAATGTTAATGTCAGGTTTTTAAATTGCTGATTAGCTGAAATATGGGAACCAAGATGACACTACTGGCAAAATTGTGTGTGTGTATAATTTTTTTACATAAGAACTGTTTTAAAGTATTACTTTTAAGAAACTATTTGTGGGCCGTGGTTTACAGAAGCATAAAATAGTAAGACCTCAATCCAGCAAAGCATTTAAGCACATGAGTAGTCATACAGGCTTAAAGTTAAGCATGTGCTCAAATGCTTCCTGGATTGGGTCTCAGTTTCTTTCCTTTCTCTCTACAATACAAATATAATAAAATCATGTTAGAAATCATGTCTATCTTTAAAAAAATGAATAATACTTTTTAACGAACCAAGAATCCTTTGCGTTTGTACAGCATCTTTTATCCAAGGATTTCAAGGGGCATTGCAGTCTGCTGAGCATCATAAATTTGGTACGATCCGTAGTAGATATCTGAGATCCATAACCACTTCTGTTTAGCAGTGCACAGAGACACTAAACTGCATTTTCATAACTTATACCCAATGTAAAAACAATCCATTGTGAACAATATATTTAATTTTTGTAGGCCATTTTTTCCTATTTTAGCCTCGGGTGTGGCATTTCACAATAAGATTGAGAGACTGAATTTACCATATAAGGCTCTTCTCCCGGCTTGCACTGGGGACAATCATGGCACATTCCAGTGGTCTGATTATAGTATTCATTTTCACCGCAGTTAGAATATTCAGCATTAGCAGAGTACACCAGTGACACCTGTCACGAAAGGTTAAACATTTAAAATATTTAATTTAATCAACCAGTTTTCCTATTACAAACATGTTATCCTTGCCAAACAGCTAGGGTTTGGAAGGCTGATGGATTGACTTTTAGTGCAAAACATCCTTAATGCTACTACCTGGAAGTGAAGATAGAATGAATTATGGGTGTTTTAAAACATACATTTCAGCAAAATGAGTGGCACCCTAAAACTGCAGGGTTGATTCAGTTTACTAGTATGTAAGCACTGAGGCCCCAATTCAATGAAGCATTTAAGCACATACTTAGGTCCTGTTGAAGTCAATGGGACTAAAGTTAAACACATGCTTTATGCTTTGCTGAACAGGAATGGGCTGCTAAATTGAGACAGGAACCTGTCATTTCAATTGTTTGTAGAAGTGCTATGTTAATTTACTAAAGTTAAAAACAAACAAACAAACCCACCTCCCACCCTCACACACACTAATGACAGCTATCTTTGCAAGTTGGTTATACCTTAGGCAATTAAATACCTACCACCAGAAAAGGAAACACATGCGTCCATTTATGTTCACCCAGATGAACCATATTTTCTTGATACTTTACCTGAAAAGATATGATCAGTCATTATGATGTACACATTCATAAATATTCTTTATGTTTTTCTCTTTGGGTTTGTATTCTGTCCTCTTCCCCACTGCTCCCCTGTTTTACTCTTCAAAGTAAAGGATGCTTCATTCACAATTTGGGACTTAGTTTTGAGAGCTGTTGTGGAGATGAGCAATTCTAGTCTGCTTTCAAAGTATGAACTTTTTATAATTAAAACCAAGCAATGCCTGAAGTTATATAAAGCTCAAAAGAGACACACCCATGAAAAAAATCTAAATATTACTTTAAAAGTAAAGCCCTTTCCTCTTCTTGAGAGCAGACTGTCATTATGTAACCCATACGCTTTGTAACGCAGCATTAGACTTTGTTTCTCCCGGGGAGGGGAAGAGAAGCCATGGGTAGGGGACTTGGATCTTAGTGGGATACTCTGTGACTTTGAACCTAAACAGAGAGCAGGGCAGGGTCACTCAGTTAGAAAAGACCCCAAAACTTCCAGAACAGGGTGTAGAAGTTACCAGACATGCCTCGTAGCTATTCTGAGGCTATATAGGAAGTTTTCATTGTGGGCAACTCATCTTGAGAGTTCATTTCTTCGTTATCCTCTGAGAGTTGAGCCAACCAAAGAGCAAAACTGTGTGTATGTTTGTGGGAGGGGGTGCAGAATATTATAAATAGAATATTTAGAAACAGCTCCATGGACTCAGATCAATGCAGGACCAAGAATTGTGTTTGTTGTGGGGGCTGTTCGCAATCCCTATAGCACTTTGGAGACAAAACCAGTCAGCTATTAAGCCAAGGGCTGGGATGCTGCAAGCTGTGGAGCCCCCACTCCCCTGACGGCTTGTTTTCTGACAGGGTTCTGAAGTGAAAGGGCTGAGATGCTGCCATTTCTCAAGCTCTGATGGGTCCAAATGACACACACTCTATGGGCACACTATAAATACTGAGAAGTCATCTCTGAAAGAAGATCAGAGGGGAATGTGTTATGATGTGTGTGCTAAAGCATAGAAAATTTTATGCTGAAGCCTTATGCTGGAATGTGAGTAACAGAAACTGAAGGGTGGAAAGTCTATATAAGGAACAGCTGTAGATTTACTGTCTAATAGCTTGTGTTTAAAAGTTATTCATAATATTCCAAATACTATTACAATATTTCATACTCTATACAATGTGTTTTGTGTGCGTTAAATGTTTTTTTTTTTACTAAGAAAATGTATTTTGCTCTGTCTTTGAAATTGACTGGGAATTGTTAACATCTGTTTATGAAGGTTTTACATACAATAGCCCTGGGATTTAACTCTGTGTAATGCTTTCTGAAAAGTCCCCAAAAGACACAACTTTGGCCTATGTTTCAGGTAAGCAGGAAGAATGGGAGTGTATGGTTATACCGAATATTGCCTGAGCTTTCTTCACCCCTTGTTACAATTGCATAACGGAGCCTAATTCTACAGTCCTTACTAAGATCTATTGAAGTTGGGGCAGGAGGGCAGATTGTGAGCACCGTTACACAGGCAGCTTAACTGGCCTTCTAAGGATTCCCCCTTCACAGGAACCAAGGAGAATGCCCCGGGGGCATAGAACTGACCTCAGTGGAGACTGCTGGGTGCTCAGCACTTTTGACAAATAAGCCATAGCTTTAGGAGCCTAACTTTAGGTATTAGGTAGAATGACAGTAGTTTAAAAGAATTCATCACAATCTTTGTGACAGCTGCATCTCTGGTAACTTCTTTTAGAAATATTTGCAGATGAAAAATGTTAGGCTCTTTTTTAAAATATTGGCTATAGAGTCTGAACATAATTTTTCATAAACAATTCTGAAGGGGAGCTAATGCTATTTATTAATTTTTGCAGTGTTTTTTGAAAAAAAAAAACCCTAGGAAAGTTGGTACAAATCCTTTCTACAGCACGATGAAAAATATATTTAGTGGTACCGTTGCTGCAGGGATTTTACAAATTAAAAATCTCAAATAGTTGAGGTGTGGTTGTAATACTTTTGGTTATTGCAGATGCTAACTACCCTTTAAGAAGCTTCAGTTGGCAACTCTCTGACACTTTCAAAGGCTTTCTTAAGTCTCCAGTGAGAGTTCAATTACTGCATTGTGTCAAATTCTAGCACAAGAGCTATAATATATTAGTGCTCAATTAACTTAGATACCCCTAAAGTTTACAGTTCTAAACACTAAATAGATTAAGTAAAGATTATATCGCTCTACCATCAGGCAATTAACTCACTATATGTTCCTTCTAGCAACTGGGCTAGCTGAGGCAGGTTACTGGGTGGGTGGGGAAAAGACTGAATTATAGAGTACTTCAATTTCTTCAGGATATTACTCTTGAAAAAAAAACAGAAACAAAAGAAAATCAGGGATAAATTGTCCTAAATCTAGAAACCTACCTAGAGGTAGAGAAACTTTAAAAAAAATTTTTTTTTTGGAGAATATAATCTTGTAGTCATCATTATGGAAATTAGTCCTGTGATGGTGCTAGTGGCCAAATATGTTTAAATTGGCCAAAAGTTCTAGCTACCAGAGTATGGTTAATCTGGAGGCATTCCAAGATATAGTCTTAAAACATACTATTATTAAACTGAATCCTAATTATAACTGAGCTTGGGAGAGGTACCATATAAATATTGCAAACCCAGTGTTTTTATTAAAAATTGGCTCTGAGACTGTTCTCGGCCAAAACTTCACTGAGAGAATTTCAGTGGTAGCCAGCTGTACAATAAATAAATAAGTTTCAGTTGCTTTCAGACTACACAGATATCTACTGGTCTGAAATGCTTATTCGCAGCGATAGCCAGATTTGTCTAGTTCAAATTAAATGTTGTCCTCTAGTTGTCTACATTGTAGTCTGCACACATTTGGTATTGATATAAACAAAAATGTTAAGTGTCAAAGTATATATATTATAAGTATGTGAATGTGTGTATATGGTTATATATATATATATATATATATATATATATACACACACATACTCATTTTTAAATGTGTGTGAGTTTAATATTGTGTTAACATAGTTGTTTAATTTAATTTCCTAGTTTGGATTGTTTTTAAAATAAAGTTTTGGCAGAAAGAAAACCCTGAATTAAATTGCACAAATGTGCATTTCCTCCAGGTGCAGACAGGTGTTTCATAAGTATTGTATTGATGCCTCTCTGAAGTGTGAATTTCTTTAACGTCAGCATTAATATATGTGTACTTCAAGGAGTGTGCACTTACTATAGGAACAGGTGAGGCATGAAGTCATCTGGGAGGAGACTTGGGAAATGCTTCCCATAAGGACAAGTGGGACAGAGATTGGTCTCAATACCCAGAAAGGGAAGTGCCTGAGAACCTCACAATCCAAACAGGGGAGGCATGGAGCAGTTTTGAGGACCAGCTCTCTGATCACAGACTTTAGAACTCTTGGACTTTGGAGGTCCCAATGCAAAACTTGAGAGCCTGGCATATTTGAATGACATGTGATCACACATTCATAATCAAAACTTTAGGGAAGAAAACGGGGAGTGGAAAGCTGACCAGGAGATTAGAAGTTTTATATTCAGAAGACACAATCAGGCAGCGTGCAATTCCCAAGTTTGTGCATTCACACATAGTGCATCCCTCTTAAGTGGCTCACCTTACAACTTAACACAATTGTCTGCTGAATTTGTTCAGTAGATGATTTTCGTATGCTCACTACTTTGTTAAATCAAAACCCTTTTTTATTTCCAAGCTAAAAAAAGCACATGATCCCCACTGAGGGCTATGTCTCTGACAAGTTTCAGTCTTGCCTGTAGCCTGGCTGAAAAAAAATTTAGTTAGAATTATTTTTTCCATGGGGAAAAGGGTTCACTCAACCCAATGCTGGATGACAATGAGTGCACAATAATCTATTTTGGAACAGAGACAAAATATGGAAAGCTTCAGCCAAAAAAGGTGTGATAACTTTTAGAAAGTTACAAGAAAACAAAAACTATTTAGCAATCTTAGCACCCCCCCCTCCACCCCCTCCCCACCCCCCCCCGGCAGCCAGTCTCAGAGTCCAGGTCAATTGACCTGGGCTTGTGGGGCTCGTGCTCAGGGCCGCCGAGAGCAGGTTCGGGTCCTGGTGAAAAAAATTTTTGGGCCCCCTATCAAGGCGGACCGGCTAAACAGGGCTGACGAGAGGGTGGGGGGAAGCTGGGCCCCAGGCCCCCTTCCGGACCGCTGGGCCCCGGTAATTTGTACCGTCTTCCCCCCACCTCGGCCCTGCTCATGCTACAGAGCTAAAAATAAAAGTGTAGATGTTCCCATTTGGGCTGGATGACAGGCTCTGAGACCCATTCCCCTTGCCAGGTTTCAGAGCCTGGGCTCCTGCTCGAGTGGGAATACCAACACTCAGAGGCGACATGTTGATAGTGGGGGAGGGGGGAGGCACAATGTAAAGGCTCTGGCAGTATTTTGAACCCACTCCCCACAAAAAAATAAATAAAAATATAAATCCTGACAGGAATCGGGAGGGGGGGGGGAAGGGGGGCACATGACCCTGCGTGCCCCTTTATGTGTTGCCTCTGCCAAAACCGCTGTTTTTAGCCCTGTCGCCCATGTCCCATGAGCCTGAGTCAGTGGAACTAGGTTCTGAGACTTGCTGCTGTGCGGTTTATTTTTGCAATGTAAGATGCATCATTTGACTCTATAGCATGAATACATATTGCACTTAAAAATCATTTAAAAACATATTGTAGGGAACAATTTTCTGTTCTTTGAGTGTCCTCTGCCCATTCCCATTCCTGGGATACTCTGACACTGTGGTGCAGCTTGGATGGTGGAACTCTGTCTAGCAGAGTCTCTTGTAGCACTCATGCCCCCCTCCAAGACCTCCCCTCAGCATTCCCATATGTTCTGATGGTGAGGCTACAAAAGGGGCTGTGGTGTTCCAGCCACTTCAGTTCCTTCCAACCACAACCAGCAGGCAGGTAGGGACCACTCTGGGCATGACCTGGCTCGGTCTCTTCAGAGCCTTTTCTTAGAGAATTTTAGCTTAGGCTTTAGTTTAATTATTGTATGTATTATATTTTTAGATGGTGTTAGGGCTTGTTTCTATGGAAACTATAGTGAGGCAGAGTGGCCTCATTCCAGGACAGAGGGGGTTACCTCACCTTATTGGGCCCAGGTAACCCCACCCTGCCCCCCTCACCAGAAGTATGGGGCCAGGGCAGGAAGTATAAGATCAGGGCCCTGCAGCTCAGCTGGAGGCAAGCCAGAAAAGGAGCCAGACAAGGCAGCAACCCCACACTTCCCCACTGACCCTGTGGCAGGACCACCTATTGCCTCTAGGGCATTGGGCTGGGACCCAATGGAGCAGGGCAGGCCGAGGTCCCCGTACCTCTGGGCCCTGCACTTGGGGTTGAATAAGCACTAACCCCTAGGCCAGGAGGTTTGAGCCATGGACTGTTTGCCTGCTCAGCCCTTACCCCACAGGCCTGATCCCTTGACTATCTCTCTGTTTAGCCCTCAGCCAGGAGGCCTGAGCTATCACTTATCCAGTGGCTCAGCTGCGAACCAGAACACATCAATCCACCTGGCACGAGCACTGATTCCCCACCATTGCCAAAGGGGTCGTCCTGGCCCTGAGAGCCAAGGAATGTTACAGAGACTTAGTGCATGGGAAGCCAGGGTGTAAATCTAAATGCTCTAGCCTATCACACACAATATGACTGTGTGGAGCCTACTACCATGGACTCAAAGTTCTGTAGTGGTGCTTTGATCTACTGCCATTTGAAACCAAAAGATCCAGATCATTCTAAATTCTATCACCTGGATCCCAGAATGGATTTTTGGCCAGATTGGCAAGTTCTTCCATGAGTGAGATGGCCATACTGGCCCTTCCTCCCCAGGATAATATTGAGAGTCACAACAACCTTCTATCCAAAAATCCTTCTCTACCACAGATCCGAAAGAGATTGCAACCTTCAGATGCAAGTATTCAGGATCTGTCTGGGTTCAGTCAGGGTAGGGTTCAGTCCCCTAAAGTTGTACCAGACATTGTTTTAGAGGAAGAGGAACCAGTGATGGCTGAACAATCTCATGAAATGAATCTTGACTCAGAGGACCAGACATCCCCAGATGACAGTGTGGGGATTACAACTGCTCATCCCCTTCAGAGGATGCAGTTCTTTTTCCATGAGTTTACAGATAAGATGACAAAGACTCTCTGGATTTCCTCTGTCTCTATTGAGGAGACTTCCCACTCAATATTTGACATCCCAGGAGCATCTTTTAGATGTAGGATTACACTTCCTCTTTTAGATGGACTGTCTCACCCAGTAAAAGCAATCTGATCTTCACCTTCATCAGTTCAAATAATGTCAAAAAGGCTAATAAAGTTTAGCAGTTAATTAAAGAGAGGTTTTTTTGTATATTCCATACACATCCAGCCCAGAATTCTGATGGTCAAAGCTGCAGTTACAGAGATTTAAAGGGGGAAAGTTCATGCAACACCATGTGATAAGGAGGGTAAGAGAATGAATGTGTTAGGAAGAAAATGGACATGTAGGGAAGAAAGGTCTTCTTATCTGCTACATTAGGCATAAGGGTAGTAAATTTCCAGGTACTGATGTCAAGCTACTAATACCATTTCTGGAAAAAATGTAGATATTTATTAAGAATCTTTTGAATGATGAAAATTAGCTAATGCCCTCATTGCTGAAGGACAAAGTGTTGCATAACATGAATTCAGACCATCCTTTGACTTTTCAGATATTTCTACTAGGGCAGTAGTCCCAGTGATATCTCTAAAACATTATGCATGGTTGAGATCTCCAGTACTTCCACCAGAGAAAAGAGCAAAGGTGGAATATCTTCTATTTTGAGGGGAAGACTTGTTCAGTTCTAAAATAGACATTCTGTAAAGAATGAGTAATATTAGATCCCCAGCCAGATTTCTGGGTGGATCTCAGCTTCCAAGAAAGAGATCTGGAATACCTCTGTTTAGATATCAGAGACAGTATCCTCCTTCCACTTCTTTGTACTTCTATCAACCATGTAATTACCAACAATATCAAAACCCTCCTCAACAGTAACATCAACAGAGGAGGAGGAGGAGCTTTAAATTCCATTGTAAGTAGAAACAAACATCAACTTCATCTTCATCAGGACCACACGGGCATCCTCAGATTTGACATGAGGACTGAGAGTTTGGAGACTGCCGGTGCCATTTTTGCCACAACTGGCAATCAATAACTTCAGAGAAATGGATTCTAGAGAGAGTACACAGCAGATATGTTATTCAGTTTGACGCCTGTCCTCCTTCCTCCCATTCCTTTCCTATCTGAAAGTGAGTGCCCAGGAAATGTGCCACAGTGAGGAACATCGCGAAGAGTGCTCTGCAGGATGCCATCAAGAAGCAAATCGCCAGGACCCCTCCAACTAAGATGTCACCACCTACCTGAGCGACTCGCTGGAAGATGAATTTGGAAGAGACGGGGAGACATTGGTTCGCTCTGGACTCATGCCCGCAATGATACGGCTGCCAATGCCACTGGACGTGGTGCAAGGAACGCCAGGAGCTAGGAGTCCTGGTGCCACAGATGAAGAATACAGATCACACTACTATAACTTTGAGAGCTAGAACCGTGCTGGAGAGGACCCTGAATGATGCCATCTGCTGCCAATATGTGGAAAACCTGAAACTGAAGCCGGATCAGGGCAAGGCATTCGAGGTGACGTGCAAGTGGGACGCCAGCAACCACTTCCTCCCTGGAGGCAGCGTCACCCGATTTGCCAACTGGAAGTTCATCCACAGGGCCCAGCTCAACTGCATCCCACTGAATGGAGTCGTCTGCCATGGGAATTGGGACAAGCGATGCAGGAAGTGTGGCTACGCCAATGAAACACTCTCCACATCCTGTGTAGTTACAAGCCCCATTTGAGAGCTTGGCAGCCGCGACACAACACCATTCAAGATCACCCGGCCAGAACCATCCCACCACCCGTGGGGAAGGTTGCCGTAAACTCTGCCATCCCCGGAACCGACAGCCAATTGCAACCGGACATTGTCATCACCAAGAGGACCAGAAGAAGATCATCATGGTGGATGTCACAGTGCCGTTCGAGAACAGGACCCCAGCCTTCCACGATGCCCAAGCTTGAAAGATAGAGAAATACGCTGCTCTGGCCAAAACCTTGAAAGCTAAGGATTACCAAGTCCAGACACACACACTGATTATTGAAGCCTTAGGTGCATGGGACCCCAGTAATGAGTGAGTGCTGAGAGAAAGCGGAATCGGTCAATGCTACGCTCGGCTGATGCGACAACTCATGGTGTCGGATGCCATCAGGTGGTCGAGAGACATCTACATAGAACACATCACCGGACATCGGCAATACCCAGGAGGGATGAGCTGGAGTGCCGATGAGAAGCGCAATCAGGAAAGTAACAAATACTTTCCTCATGGATAGTATTTTCTAAATGGGCAACCTACCTAATTCTCAGTTACTGAGGGACAATCTCCACTCATTGATGTATTTTGCTTTCCACAACCAAATCTCTGTACAACTTTTCATGAGTGATGTACCCGAGTATTCGGATTCTAAACTGTATTGTTAAATCTATTCACCTAAATTTGGATTATTGCTGATTATGTACTCTATGTATCATATGACTTTTAAAAACTAACTTTGTATTTGTGGATAATCTAAGCACTATACCCAGATGTACAGACACTCTTTTCTCAACTTATGTATTATATAATTTTTTTAACATTAGCTTTAATCAAATTTTTAAATCTGAACAAGCAAGTAAATGCTCACTCCACTCATCTATGCAAAGAGGCAATAGCTCTTTGGGGCTGGGGTACAGAGCACAAGCTATATCTAGGCTCAGTGGGAAAGCACAACAGCCATGCAGCTCAGCAAAAACGCTGCACACGTGGTCTTTTGAAGACATCAGTGCTAAATGAAATCTTCACTCTGTGGGGAAGTCTGGCCATAGACCTATTTTCTCCCAACAGAATGTGAAATGCCGAAAGTTCTGTTCAAGAGCAGGGAGAGACTGTCAATCCGTTTCAGATGCATTCCTCATAGACTGGGAACAAGTTCTCCCCCCTTTTCCGCTCATTCAAAAGGTGTTAAAGATAAAATAGGACAGAGCCAAAGTAAGGTTAATACCCCTAGCTTGGGCCAGACAGCAAAGATTTCTGGACCTGCTTCCCTGATGACAATGAGCACAAATCTGTTTGTTTTTTTTCCTGTTACATCAAAACGGAGCCATCATGGATCAAACGACACATAAAACTTTAATTGCCATGTATGATCTGACCTCTTCAGCAGGAAAATAATTCATTGATGGAGCCTAGTCGCAAAATTCCCTTCCGGTGGGAGTTGTGTGGACCAGATGCGACATATCAAATTCTTTATGGGTACTGTGCATTGGAGAAATGGGGGTAATAAATGCTAAAAATCTCTCTCCACAGATCTGCTATATTGAAACTATATCTGGAAGTTATGACCTTTCAGCATCAGTAAATCAATACTTAATTATTACATTGTACATTCAAGAGGAGGCAATATTTTTGGACGTCAACCATCTCTAGGAAGGACATAGCAGTTTTTCCTCCACGAGTAATTATTGAAGGTACCGAAATACAAGTGATGGGTGAATCTCAAAAAAGTTGGTGAAGCTGATAAGACACTTATGGCTTGATTTTAAATAGACCTCAACATGGTCTTATGTTTTGTAGGCATGAATAATTGTGCTGTAATTTTTGCACCTACTATAAATCCCATGTGCATATCCTTCTATTTATCCATCTAAGGACTTGATTCCCACAAGGTGCTGAGTGCTGTGGCTCAATGGAACTACCCGCATGCATAAAGTTAAGCATGTACTTAAGTGCTTTGCTGGATCAGGGACAGAATGCTCAGTATTCAGAATCAAGACCTAAGTATCTGTTAAATAAGCACAGTCAGCCACTTGGCTTTATCCCCACCTTTTAACTGTGGGTGGAAATAATCATAGGCACAATATCATGCCCACAAAACCCAGCAACAATGAAAATCTGACCAGAGAAACTAACAAATAACTATCCCAAAGTCACACAGGAAGGATGTAGCAGAGACCACAGTGGAACTGATCTCCTGACTTACAGCCCTGTGCTTTGACCACAAATGCATCCCTTCTGTTGTATTAGAAATCTTGTGAGAACAGCACCATATTTTGGTACCCCTATCTGTGGTCCTCTCTGGAACCAGGAATGGCTGGGGCACAGAGGAAAAAATGAAGTTACTTAGAAGGTTTAATAAAAAACCTTGCAGTGTGGGTTCAGCTTGAGTTTGGGGTGAGAGTTCAGATTAGTTCTTATTTTATTCAAATGGGGTTTGCTCAGCCCCTTCAAAAAACCACCTTCATGAAACAGTTCTCAAACCTGTTCAGCTTAATGCTAGTGTGGACAGGGCAGATGTGGTCTTTCTGATAAAGTTTTCATATAAATAAAGACAGGATAGAGGTAAACAGAGCAAGAGAAAGAGGGTTTGGTTGGTTGATTAACATATTTTTGTACAGCAGACATCCATTTTCACAGACATGGACACAATAATGAGCAACTAGCAGTGTAAGGTTCTAAGCCCACAACCATTTATGCACAAGTGTAAATTTGTGTTCATCAGTAGTCACGCTGATCATAATGGGACTACACACACATGCAGCTAGTCGGGAATTTCCTGACTCGTTCATTAGAAAATGTTGATTTGTCTAAACCAAAACTTATGGTGGGAACATATCTGTTTTGCTAAAACTTTCAGTAGGAAAGGTTTCTCAGGTTCAGAATGGAATTTGTGGTCAAAACCAGAGAGTGAAGGATCTGCCCTAGAATAACCTAGTCACTAGGGCCTCCACCTAGGCTATTAGAGACAGGTTCTGGTCTGAATCAGGCAAAGCAAGAATTGGAACCTTAGTGTTCCATATTCCAGGTAAATGCTCTAACCATGGGCCTATTCTGGAGTGGGGAGAGGGGGCGTGTCACTCTCTGTTCTTGTTCAAAAACTTTGAAAAGTCTTGGTTTCATCCCAGTACAGAACAGGCAATTTTAGAAATGGCAAACATTGTCTCAGGGTGGGAAACCTGTTTCCCTTCCAGCTCTACTCACATATAGAAGTGTTTACAGGATCAGGACCTACACTAGCAAGCTATTCATGAGGTGGTTCATCAGCATCTATTGCAGCAGGATCCAGGGAGAAAGGAAAGCTGGTTACAACGTGTTTTCCTTACCCCTTCTGCCATAGAATTATCAGGGTAGGGATCTGCTAGCAGTCTGCCTCTGCCCTGGTGCCAGAATCTTTAATGAAGAAGCAATCAACAGATTACTTCTTTCTCTGGCTACAACAAATGTACTTGGCTGAGATTACTGAGCATTCCTGCTCTTCCCTCCAGGGGCACCAGGATCACAGGAGAGGGCGGGGCACTGGTTGGCTCATGTCCCTTTCCAGGAACAAAATCCTTTTCCTTGCAGACTCTCTCACGCAATGCTAGCCTCTTACTTCCATCCAGTAAGTACAGATCCTTGAGTCCAGCCAAGCTGTGCCCAGCACTGTACTTGCGGGATGGAGGGAGGTGGTTCTAAGCACATTTCTATTCCCTTAATCCATGGGGCAGCCAGGGGCTTGTTCAGTCTCCCCCTTGAGATAACTTAAAGCAACTTTAGAGCTACTGTAAGTTACACTGGCTGGAACATGCTTCCCTAGGAGCCATTGTGCTAGAGCAGCGTGTGCCAGCCATGCCTCTGGGCTGCCCTGACACATTCACTATACTACAGGTGGCGTAGAGCAAACCACATGAAGGGAATCTCCAGCTGCACTTACAGCTTTCTGGTTACTCTACGATGCCTCAGGAACACCAGGCATCTGGAAGGGAAACTGAGGACTTTGGCCATGGGAGAATCTTGTTTTCACTGTAGCTGAAAAATATAATAATTGAAGTGACATACACAAAGACTTGTATTTTCAGTTTCTACGTTCTCTGCTGGGTAATGTTCTGAAGTGCTGCTGCTTTTACTGTGTTTGTCTGGTTTTGAAGAACTGTGCTTTAGAAAGTGTGGAATGATACCAGTGGAAGAAGCTGGTCTGAGGCAAGTCACAACTCTGCTGAGAGCACAGCACAAGATCTGTTGTGTTATCACCAAGGTGAGCCAACACAAGTTCTGGCTCTCTACTGCTGGTGACCAATTTCCATTTGCATGGAAATAAATGATTGATCTGTGAAAACAATGCAAGATTTTAAAATGCAGACTTTTGGAATGTTCCCTTGTCTTAACTGTATATTCAAATAATTTTATTGGTATTAGCACAGGAAGTAAAGAGCAAATGGTGCAGATTTGCAACATCTATGAAGTATTCTCAATGCATCCATTACCTTGTTTTTTTTCTCTTATTATTGCTGTTCCTCAGAAACAGAATCAGAAAGGTCACCATCAGCCAGTAGCTGAGAATGAGGACTCTCATTTGTAGAATTCTACTGCTAGCTGAGAGCTGTAATTTCTGGCTGAAAAAAAAAAAAAAAAATCCCAGACTTCAGAAGCTCTCCTTAAAGCCTGAAATATGTAGTACTTTCCATTTTGAGGGAGGAGGGGAGGGAAGCCAGTTAAAGAAATTTAAATAAACCAAACAACAGTAGAGAGAGAATGATATTTCCCTAATATTTCTTTTTAGCGGGCTTTGTGATTTCTAGATGGCAGATAATCATAATAATAGTGTGATGAATCCTGACTGCCGTGGTTAAGGTGGTTTAGCTGATTTTTGAGATTAATAAGTATTTAAGCCCCACTAAACCACTTGGTTGGTTCCTTTTACAGGGCCAATTCTTAAGGTGCCCAGCACCCGCAACTCCCTTAAAAGTCAGGGAGTTGCGGGTTCTCAGCACCCTGCAAGATTTGGTCAGTAATACCCATTTTATAAGATTATGGGTAATGCACACAGAACCACAAAAACAAAGAAATCCAGAGCTGTGTCAAAGGAATACACTCAGAGGAAATTCTATGGTGACCTTAAATAAATCCATTTGTACCTAGGCTTGTTGCATATTTAGTCCTCTTAAATAAGCGCCAGGTATTATTATTACAGGGTTCAAAATACCTGCTTAACATTGGCAAATTATTTCAGAAATCAAGTATGTAGCCAGATAATGCCAAAATATCTTGTTTTCTTGCTTCTGTGACACGTTTGTGGCTATAGCATATACATTACGGAGGTGCTGGTCAGAGCTCTATAGTTCAGGTTAATTCTGTTTTGCATAGCATATGAAAACTATCCAAATGATTGTGTCTCTTATTGACATTATGATACCAACCACTGTGCTGCTGAAGCCTGCTACAGCAGAACACAGTAGTGTTCTTTTAAGTGCTAACATTCCATTAAGATGCCAACATTTATAGGGACGGTTGCTGGAGCAGCACTAGATCTGCATTTTTTTCTCCATGTACAAATACATTAAGCAACCCTGAAGCAGTTACATCCACATCGATCTTTCTGGCAGATGTAATAAATCAAATATGTTAGGCAGAGGCTGCTTGCACTTTGGCTGAATTTTCAGATTTGATGAGCACCTTCTAATCCCACTGAAGTCAATGTGATCTTCACATGCTCAGCGATTCTGAAAAGCAGGCCACGTGTTGCAGATAAAAGAGCCTATTTCAACACCCCTTGAAAGGATGACATCTTTTCTGTATAACTGAATTAGAATAGGGTTTGTAATTTCTGTAGAAAGAGCTGGCCTGGGGGTTCAGTGGCAGCACAATGGTCTATTATGCTGGAAATCTAAAATGATATCCCAAGCTGTGTGGGCTAGCAGGGTTGGAAATACTACAAAAGGAATGTGCTGAGGTCTTAGTACAACATAGTCATTTGTTCGCATAGGACAAATCCAGATAGGTGGTAATGCTAAAAGTATGACTGAAGTAGTAGTATTAGCAGGCTTCATGGAGAGTCTTCCACAACATTTCTCACTGATCAGCGCTGCGGATGTAGGCACCTGAGGGAGACAATGGAGGGACTTTATGGGTACCTCTGTGCTGCAGGTGGCAGCATGCCTCCCAGCTCAGGAAGACAGACATGCACTAAATCTGCTTGAGCTAGCATGCTACAGATAGTGGTATAGCTGGGGGTAGCACGGGCAGCAGCTCAGGCTAGCCACCTGAGTACAAACCCACCCAGACCCCCAGGTATGTATTCAGGCAGCTGTGCTACCCCTGGCTACACTGCTATCTTTAGGGCACTATCTTAAGCAGAGATAGCAGGTGTCTGTCTACCTGAGCTGGGTAGCACACTCAGAGCTGCAGTGTAGACATACCCGAAGAGTGAAGAGCTCAGTGTTGCTCAATAGATACAGGAGCACTTAGTCTTTCTTAGTAACTTTGTTATTTTGATCTCTGGGCATCTTGTTGAAGCTGTTAGGCATGTTAGGCACCTTTCATTCAGTCTAAATGAAGGAACAATTAAATCCTCTTTGTTTAGTGATAGCTGAAACAATGGATGCCACCATCCAAAGACTAGATGGAATGACCTCAGCATAGAGTTGATTTCATCTGTGTGACTGTGTCTGAGAATCAGAAGCAGCCAGCAAGCAGGCAGAGAAGCAGTGAGCCAAAGAGACTGCCAAAAAAACACTTGCAGAATGGCCCTGAGAGAAAGCCAAGAGAGATTTTTGGGCAGAGTTCTGGCTGGAAGAGGCTTGGAATTATGAGCAACAAAACTGCTTCTTGTTGTTTGAGTCCTACTGTGTCCAGTTAAACAGGACTTTATGTACATTCTTTGTAAATACCTGATTCCATCATCAATTTCTCCTAACAGAAACACTCTGCAAAACCCTATTGGCTAACTGCTTGAACCCAACAGGGATAGCAATAATCTAATTTAATAAGGGGTGGTCAGGAATTTTTTGATGAACTATTTTTGGTAGAAAAATGTTGATTCATCAAAACCAAATCTGTTTGCAGGAAAGGTGTGGTTTAGATGAATTTCTCAACTTGATTATTTTTTTGTAAAAGAAAGTTTTGAAATTGTTGAAATGTCCTATTTTGATATATTCTTAAAGAAAAAAAATCTGATTTCGTGGTTCAGAACAACCTTTTGTTTTTAAATTTGAGTTAATATAGTACAAAAACCTAAAAATCATCCAAACTGAAACAAAATGTTTAAGTTGAGCTGAACCAATTCTCCCCCCCCCCCCCCCGTTTGTTGGTTCGCAAAAATTGTCAAGAACTTGACCTTTTGTCCCAATTCAGGACAGGAACTTTTTTTGAAATCTTGAATATTTTCCCCTGAATGAGAAATCTGTTTCCCATCATCTGTAAGTTTAAAGCACATAAATTTCCGAAGAGAAAGCCAGTTAATTGGCAGGGCTATTACCTGTTTCTTCACTGATAGAAGACCACAGCATAATAGTTAGCCTATTTAACATAGAACATGCCGTCTTCCAGCTTCACCACACTCCTGATTGTTTTTGCATTCTCCCTTGCATTCTCTCCTCTTGTTAATTTTAGATGCCTTTTACACTACTGCAGAATCACCAATGGGCAGGATGATGGAGCAAACAGGTGTTTACCACATATTGCCATGCATAGGCCTTTGCACTCTTTTACATCCACACACACACACTTCCCCAAAACAAGCCCAAAGGGAATGTGGGTGTGGACATGGTCTGAACAAAGAAAAGTGGGTACTAGGTAATAAATCAGATGTAAAGTGTACAGAATCAGTAAAATGGCATAGTACTCTGGAAGAAGCAATAGTCATTAGTGAAGAGAGTTAAAGCAGTAATGAAGGTGGAAAGTAAAGATTTCTGCAGCCTAGTCTCTTAGCAGTGCTCATTTCTTGTAAGTACTGTTTACAGAAAACCACCAGTTGACAAACTTTAATCTCTGGAATGCACTGATAGTGGGACTCCGGCCACAAACGAAATCATACGCTTCCTCCTTTCCACAATATATTGTGTGTTGCTGTAGAAAGCATGAAACAGAAAGATACCCAACAAGGGGGCCTTTGGGACCCAATCAAATCCCATAGAAATCAGGAGGAAAATGAGTCAGTGAGACAGGGAAATGCAAAACTAAAGTTTATTTAAAAGCTAGTTTCTAAAAACACTTAATATTCTCAGCTAAACTATTATTACTAATTATTAATTAGTATTTGTTTTTGGTAGAAATCATAATGTGCTAGGTACTTTCCAAACAGAAAGGAAGAAGGGATCTTGTAAAGGCTAAATGAAACTATTTCCTGGCTGTTTAATAATATTGGCTCTATACCACCTGATGTTAGAGATGCTTTACATGTAACTGTGCTTAAAAATTATAATTTGATTTCCCTTTGGTCCCAATCCTGTGTGATGCTAAGCATTTTCCAGGAACAGCTGAGCACCCTCAGCTCCCATTGACTAGAAGTTGATTGCTCTTGGCACCTCACAAGATCAGGCTCTAGTTAGCATTACACAATTAAAATAAACTGCAGCTCCTTTAATTTCCTAAAATGCATCCAGATATAACAAATAACAATATTCTCCCCCTTACTAATCTGATGCTGTGGTACAATTTGTTCATGTTTTCTTTATCGCTGCCTCCAATTTCTGTGCGATAAAATGAAGATAATGAGACTTTGCACAATACAAGTGCAGACATTCAAAGCAAGCACTCCTAAACTAGATCCAGACTCAACTGGAGGGCAGTAAATTAGCACATATATTAAAATATTCAGTTTGCTTTTGAAACGGGCTTTTCTGGAAGAATGTTTAGACGTCACATCACAACTACTGAAGAGAACAAAAACAAATATAATGAACTATTGTATGCGTGGTTAAAATACAGAACTCTCCTAGCCATGCAATTGGCATAAATTTGACAGTGAAACTATCCCCGAAAGTATTAGGTAGTTTAAAGAGAAACCATTTCTTGGCACTGGGATCAATAGATTCTAAATTGGCTACAAAGGTGCAGGGAATAATTAAGCATGGAGAAGTTTATTATTATTTTTTAATTTTTACCCCCCAACCAGCTCTGAGAAGGTTTAATGTTCCTCTGGAGAGTTGTCAAAATGCTATATAATTTTAATAGGCAGCCAACGTGGGTGGTTGCTACTGGCAGGCATTCCAATGTGGGGAACACCTGCTCGGCAAAGTAAAGTCAAGCTGCATTTGGAATTAAATAAAAAATGGGAAGCCCAGCAATGTAAGTACATTGACTGCTAGATTTGATAGATATAATACAATACCTATTATTTCTTTTCAGCTGTGTTGCATTTTTTTCTGAGACAGCAGTGGAACACATTAGAGGGACAATGGTTATAACATATAGGCCCTATTCTTCCAATTCTTCTGCTGGTACAGAGGTGACCTTGAAGCCAAACGGGGGAGAGCAGGACACCAGGAGTTCATGCAAAGTATAGTGATCTCCTGCGCACCCTAAAGCTCAGCTTCATGTACAGCAGCTCTGGTGATGTGGTTGCAGGTGGGAGCAGGAATGGAGGATTTCTCTTTAGGAGAATATGCCAGGTCTTCCCCACACACAGGGGTCACTAAGCTACAGAACCTATTCTGCCATGAGGCTAAAGTAGGGGTTGCAGGGTGGCTCTGCTGCCACCTTGTGGGCAGGGAGAGCGTTCTTCACACCATGCCCCTGCAGAGTTCTCTAGCACTATGCCAGGTTACTTGGAAGGTGACTGCAGATAGATCAGTATAAAAGCAGGAGGTGTGTATCTGAGGAATCCCCAAGTACAATTGACATGCTGTAGGTGAGACAAAGCACAGAGCTTGCACCCCGGGGGAGGAGGGACTGAGGTGTGTATGCGCCCTCCTGATTCTGGGATGGTGAGGCCTGTGGTATGGCTATGTCTACACTAGCACTGTTGTCAGTCAGGGGTGTGAAAAAACCACACCCCTGACCGACCGTCATAAGTTACACCGACAGAAGCACCGGTGTGGACAGTGCTATATTGGCGGGAGAGCATAGCTACTGCCCCGCATTGGGGGTTGTTTAATTATGCCGGCGGGAGAGCTCTCTCCCCTCGGCATAGAGCGGCTACACAGGAGACCTTACAGCGGCGCAATTGCATTGGAACATCTGTGCCACTGAAAGGTCTCTAGTGTAGACATAGCATTAGACAACTTTATGTAGGGCTGCCTAAGTTATAGCAGCCTGTTCCCAGCTGTCTATGGGTGGCATTGCTACCCAGAATTGCCACATTGCCCTGTGCTATGCTCCTGCCCCCAATATAATCCCTACAGTGGGGTTTTTGGTGGCGGTCTTATAGGGCAGCCTAAACTGCCTTGTGCAAAGCCTGTACAGGGAGAACCCTCCCCTGGCTGAATTCGGGGCTCTCACAGGCTTTGTACGCTGCCACAGCAGTGTAAATGGGCTGTAGCGGAGGAGAGAATCCTGCCCTGTTTTACTAGTTTGGGGATTTAGAAAGTTATGAAGTGCAAAAGTGATATCTGTACCAAAGCGGCATACGAGGGGGCTTGACTGTACTGTCCGTGTTAATCTGACCTAAAAGTAGAAACATGCTTAATGATTGCCATTGGCCACTGCTACCAATGCTTTGAAAATCACCCAGTGACTTCCTTCCCTTGAAAGGTTTATATGCTTCACCAGTTTTTTAAATATACTGCCATCTGCAAAATATTCAGTTTAGTGGAGACTTTGCACCAGTTATTACTATTGCAGGCATATGCTACTTTTTTCTAAAGATACCATATTAAAAGGATTCCTACTCTCAGTCCTTGTGCTTGTAGCAAAGGACAGGTAGGAACTCCCCCCTCTGACAAAGAGTTTTGAGTATTTGAAGGACTGGTAGGTTCACGTAATGCAGGGGTTCTCAAACTGCAGGTTGGGGCCCCTCAGAGGGTCATGAGGTTATTATATGGGGGGGTCACGAGCTGTCAGCCTGCACCCCAAACCCCGCTTTGCATTCAGCATTTATAATGGTATTAAATATATTAAAAAGTGTTTTTAATTTATCAGGGGGGTCGCACTCAGAGGCTTGCTATATGAAAGGGGTCACCAGTACAAAAGCTTGAGAACCACTGATGTAATGCTACAGCTCTTTCTGAAATGCTCCATTTCACTTCCTTCTGACCACGCCCAACCATTCCTGCAGACTTCAGTTAGAATAATGATATTTAACTCTGTGATGCTGCACCCCATATTCTTCATAGTTACATTATTATGATATGATTATGGTATAACTATGATGCATTATGTACAAGACGGGTCATATGAGATGTCATTGGAAAAGTTATGATTTGCTGAATATGATTATCCTGTTTGTTTGCATGTATCATTTTTGTATCTGAAGTTATGAATATTGACTCTGTATCTGTATTTCAAATGTAGTTACCCCTGAGTGATGCCCACTAGGCAAGATGCTTTCAGTCTAGATAGCTGGGTGGGGAAGGGTCTATTTAGGGTAATGAACCATTAGGGAAAACAATAGGTCATAGGAGAAGCTTTTCTCCCACCTGGTGAGCCGGCCTGAGAACACTCCAGACGCCTGTAAGTAATGGTTGCTCTGACTCAGCAAAGTATGCAAGGGCCTGTGACCAGGCCACATGACTCCAGATGCCATCTTGGGATGTCAGTGTTTTTCCACAAACTAAGTTTGGGACAAAGGGTTCCCAGCATATGTTAAAGTTATTTAAGGCAGGGAGTGACATCATCGGTGGTTCTTCACTCCCCACACAAGAAGACTCCTGGAAACTCCTGAGGAACAAAGACTGAACTGGGGGAAGAGCTGGGCCCAGCTAAAGGGATTTCTAGCCTGTGTATGAAAGACTTGGGGATTCCAAGTTTTAAAGCAAGTGCAGCTTGCCCCTTAAGAATCTGCAGCCTGCTTGTATCATCAGCCACGGTGAGAAATTGCTAATTCATATCCTGTCTTTCTAGTATCTTAGGCTTAGTTTGCATTTTTGTTTAATTACTAAGTAAGATGCTTTGGTCTGTTTGTGATCCCTTATAATCACTTAAAATCTTTTGTAGTTAATAAACCTGATTTTGCTTTATCTAAACCAGTGAGTTTGAGTGAAATGCATGGGAAATGATAGCTCAAGGGACAAAGGCTGTTGCATATTCCTCTCCACATTGAGGGGGGGAGGTGAACTCTATGAGCTTATGCTGTAGTTCCCTGTGCAGCTCAAGACGGTATAATTTTGGGTTTATGCTCCAGAGGAGGTTCAGGCCTGGGGAGCTGAGAGTTATCTTGGCTTTAGCCTTCCTACTGTTGGTTCATGCAGTGTCTAGTCAGAGAGCCTGCATGTAACTGCAGCTGGGTATGTTCCTATAGGGTTACCATACGTCCGGATTTTCCCGGACATGTCTGGCTTTTGGGGGCTCAAAGCCCCGTCCGGGGGGAAATCCCCAAAAGCCGGGCATGTCCGGGAAAATCGGGAGGGCTCGGTGGTGCTCGGCCGGGGCCTATTTGGCTGGTGTCGGGGCCGGTGCGGGGCCGGGGGCATGGTGCCGGGCCGGGAGCCGGGCCGGGCGCGCGGTGCCGGGCTGGGGTCCAGGAGCCCGGCGCGTGGTGCCGGGCCGGCGTCCAGGGGTGCAGTGCCGGGCCGGGAACCAGGGCCGGGCCGGGCGCGGGGCCGGGCGGGGAGCCGGGGACGCGGTGCCGGGCCGGGCCCGCGGTGCCGGGAGCCGGGGGGCCGGGCCCGCGGGGCCGGGAAGCCGGTCCGGGAGCCGGGCCCGCAGGGCCGGGAAGCCGGTCCGGGGTCGCGGGGCCAGGGAGCCAGGCCCGCGGGGCCGGGCCGGGAGCTGGTCGGGGGTCGCGGGGCCGGGGTCGCTGGGCCGGGAGCCGAGGTTTCCGGGGGGTGCGCTGGGCCGCCGGGGGCCGGCAGTGCTGGGCGGGCCGGGGGTGGTCGGCCGGGGCCGGCACCCCAGGGCCCGAGCCGACCCAGGCTGGAGCCGCCGGGGGACCAGCCTGGGCCGCGCCTCCTCCCCCCACGCTCCCCCTTACCTGCTTCAGGCTTCCCGCGAATCAAATGTTCGCAGGAAGCAGGGGAGGGGGCGGAGACTTTGGGGAGGGGGCGGAGTTGGGGCGTGGGCGTGGGCGGGGCTGGGGGCGGGGCCGGGGCCCCGTGGAGTGTCCTCCATTTGGAGGCACAAAATATGGTAACCCTAGTTTCTACCTATGTGTATGCTGGTGGAGGTGTAGGACCAGAAGCAGGTCTGCAGTTTATCACAGCAGCACAGTGAGAGAGGGAGCCCAGGCTGGTGGGCCAGAGGGCTCAGTGGTACCCCAGTTCCAGATGGCACCCCAGGGGGAACCCGGCATAAACTCCATATAGCACTTTTCATCAGTAGATCTCAAAGCACTTTACAAAGAAAGTCAGTATTATTTCCCCCATTTTACAGATGAGGCACAGAGAGTGTCTTGTGTAAGGTCATCCAACAGGCCAGGAATAGAAACCAGCTCTCCTGAGTCCCAGTCTAGTTCTCTGGATTGGGCTAGCTTTTTATTATTTTCAGTTGCTTCCCCCGTTGCCAGTAGGTTTCTTGATGGGACAAACCAAGTTCTCAGAACACCAGTTTAATTAAGTCTTGTGACCTTGTAGCCAAATAGTTAATCAATCCATAGGTGCTAGTCTTGAGACATTTGGATGCATCAAGATGGCTTCCATGAATTGTCTCAGTACAGAATGTGTTAAAGGTCTCAATGCTTCTCTGAACAGGAGTGTTGTCTCTGTCATTTAGGGTTTGTCTAGTCTAGGGAAAAAGAGGTTGAGATTTGCTGGGGGCTGACTAATGCATGTCACCCCTTTCTAACTACTGACTTATTCCTAGTGCAGATGCAGGTACCTATTACCTCAGTTTCGCAGGGCCAGCCCTGAGCTAGTCTTTACATCTTTTCTAAATCTAAACAAACCTTCAGAACGTGTCTGTCCTCCTCAGTTTTGTGAAGGGATCTGTTGGCCATTTTGAAAGTATGACCCTTGTCAGAATGTATGGTCTGTCTTGTCTTCTGTCTTTCTCCTAGATTCTCAACTTAAACTGCAGACTGCAAATGACACAGATTTATGCCAGTCTTCTATAGCTGCCACTTAGCAGCAGTGTGGGCATCTGACAGTGGAGGTTCAGAGGACTTGTCAAACAGAAAAAAGGCCCAGGGAAAATTGCCTCCCCTGGGCTCATTCTAGTGGTCAAAGTACATATCAGAAAGTGTTTCTGTAGGTTTAGCAAGTCTGCTTTGAGAGTTGTGAATAATTTTAAATTAATAAAGTTTGAGGGGATTAGATATTGTTCATCATAAATAAAGTTTGTTTTTCCCCACCCCCTTTTCTCTATGTCATTATGCACTGACACTGAAGTGACCCAGCCACAGGTGGTATTTGATCACATAGATGACTGGGATGTTCAGTGGTTATAAATAACCATGTATTGTCACCTCTCAGAGAAGCTGTTTGGAAAATTCGAGTCCGAGCATGAAGCAAGCAAGACATAAATTTGGGTCTTTCCTGTCAAACATGATGTCCCGTTCTACCGGTTTAGAAGCGATTTTGTTTTTCAGTGTTTTTCTTAGTAATATGAAAGCCTTGGGTGTATAAAAGTAGCCAAGGATTCAGTGTATAAAATATACAGCATGAGTGCTGGAAATATCTCTCTGACAGAACTAAATGAGAAGCTACCTTGCTATGAGTTGGCAAAACTTTTAATGCCTGTTTACACAAAGTGAAGTCTTAGGCCTTGTCTACACTGACAAGTTTCTGAATAGTAAAGCAGCTTTCTGCATTGTAACTCCTGAGGTGTACACATGGCCAAGCTACTTAGTGCACAGAAACTGCGCAGTTGCAGCACTATAAAAAACCCACCCTGACAAGAGGCGTACAGCTTTCTGCACCAGGGTACGGCGCCGCGGTGCCAGTGTAGACACCCTGGTCGATTACAGCGCTGCGATTGGCCTCTAATTAGATGACCTTAAGCAAGCCAGTCTCTGTGCCTCATCTGTAAAATAATACTGATTTTCTTAGTAAAGTGCTTTGAGATCTACGGATGAAAAGAGCTATATGGAGCTTGTGCCGGGTTCCCTCCAGGGTGCCATCTGGAACTGGGGTCCCACAATGCCTGTTCTCACCTCTCTGGTCATCAGTTTGAACTCTACTGCCCTGCCCTTAGGTGAACAACCATCATCTCTGCCCTGTAAATTCCTTTGGAATTTTGGAAGTCCCCTTCCTGTTTGCTCGGTGATGTGTGCAGTGATCTCAGCACATCTTTCCAGGTGGCCATGCCTGCTCCAAGCACCAGACGATCCCCCACTTGGAGCAATGCCAACCTGCTGGACCTCATCAGCATTTGGGAAGAGGAGGCTGTCCAGTCCCAGCTGCGCTCCAGCTGTAGGAATTATGATAACTACGGACAAATTGCACCATGCATGACAGAAAGGGGACATGATCGGGACACACTGCACTGCAGGGTCAAAGTGAAGGAGCTGCAGAATGCCTATCACAAGGCGCGGGAGGCAAATCACCACTCTGGTGCTGCATGCACGAGCTGCCGGTTCTACAAAGAGCTGGGCATGATACTTGGTGGCAACCCCACCTTCACTGCGAAGGCCACCGTGGATACTTTGTTGGCTCATGTGCCAGTCGAGAGTGGACCAAGCCAGGAGGAGGAAATCTTGGTTGAGGATGTGGATGGGGAGGGGGACCCAGAGGCAGAGGACGACTAGAAGGTCAGAGATGCATGCATCCAGGAGCTCTTTTCTACCCCTGAGGAGCCTAGCCAGTCACAGCTGTCGGATCTCGGCGAAGCGCAAACAGGAGAGGAGGCCCCTGGTAAGTGGATTTGATTTTGGGAATCGCTGAAGCAAGTTGTTGGGGGCAGGAGGGTTGCAGAAAGCAGGCTTGTGTCTGTATGATGCATGTACCACCACATGCCTAGTCTGAGCGGCGGAACAAGGTGTTGATTGACTCCCTCACTTCACGAGAATCTGCCTCAGAGATCTCCAGGAAACGCTTGTGGAGATACTGGGCAATCCGCTACGGCAGTCCACATACTTTCAATATACATACATTATTCCTTAAATATTATCCATACATACCTCTTACAATGATTATTAGTCTTGACAAGTTATGAGCTTTCTGTAGATACTTTTACATGTTACTCTCTATGGATAAATATCCTGTAAGACGTGTTTGGTGTAGTGAATTGTCAGGTCTGAGGTGAGAGTTGTTCACAGAGAACTGCAGACCCTTTGCCAGAAGCCTCTGTGTCACATATGTCTACATAGCATTTTGGAACGAGCCCCCCAACCCAGTTTGACAGACTCAGGCTAGTGGGACTGGTGCTAGTGCTCTAAAATGGCTGTGGGACGTGCTTTGAAGTTGTGGATTGGGCTAGAGGCTTGGCTCTGAACCTCCCATTTCCTAGGCTACCCTAAGAGACTTTCTTCAGGGATGATACTATAGAAATATAGTTTGAATACATTGTTTACCTCACTCAGTTAGTGTGGAGACTTTTGCCATTATTTCAGTTCCCCCTGTCATAGCTTCTAATGCTTGATGCAAAGGGGATAAGATCAAATACCACAAAATGACTTATGAATGAGATCTCTGACCAGCTGTGTAGCTGAGAATGTATTCTTTGTGTTGGGGGAAATTTCTTTTTTTGTACTTTAGATATGAATTTGAGGCTAATGTCCTGTGTGTGTGTGTGTAACTATCCCTCAGATGTATACATACTAAAACCCAGTGATTCTGTGTTTGTATTGTAGTTCATTCCCTTCCTCAGTCTTTCCTTCCTCAGTTTTTTATTCCACCATTGTTTTGTCTCTTTCTCTCACATATCTCATAGACTTTAAGACCGGAAGGGACCATCACGATCATCTAATCTGACCTCCTGCACATTGTAGGCCATAGAACCTCGCCCTCCCACTCTGGTAGTAGGCCCGTAACCTCTGGCTGAGTTACTGAAGGCCTCAGATCTTGATTTAGAGTCCTCTAGTTATAAGGAATCCACCATTTACTCTACTTCAAATCAGCAAATGACCCGTGCCCCACACTACAGAGGAAGGCGAGCCCCTTTTCCCCTGCCAGTGTCTCTGCCAATCTGACCTGAGGAAAATTCCTTCCCAACCCTAAATATGATGATCATAGACTCTGAGCATGTGAGCAAGACCAACCAGCCAGACATCTGGGAAAGAATTCTCTGTATCACATTGGGAATTAGATTGTCAGCTCTGTGTAGGGAAAAGACATTTTTTTTTGTATGTTGCATATGATACATTCCTGGACACTGCAAAAATATATATATAATAAAAATAAATGTCAGTGAGTAATGAATAGCACTGTCATAAACCAGCTAAGGTGTAGACAGATGCTGTGCATGTATTTTCACACAACTCATGTAACAAACCTCAGTCCTGACTTGAAATACCTCTGCTATTCCTGTTCTGGGCTTTGCTTGAGAAAAGACTACCAGTCATACCAAGATGGGGTTTAGAATTATGTGCTGCACTTGTGGACACAATAGGCTTCTTTAGTGAGAATGGGTCTCATTCCAGCTTTGGAGGATATGTGGTGATAATGATGGAAGCTGGGGATGAGTTAAGAAAATAACATAGTAATGGATTTCTGTAGCTGCTTCACTAAAGCAGGTAGTTTCCAGCCTGTTTTAAAGGGGATGTTATGGATCCAGTACTTTCTGGTATTTCTGTATTTGTAAACCTGTTATCTTTGCAATGCCCTGAGGAAATGTGGGCAAGAGGTATGTGATTGTGCCTGTTAAGTTGTCCAAAAGCCCCAGGGGGTAGTACCTTAAATTCCAGATGATTTGGTATTTTTTGCCTTATTCTAGTGATCTTTGGCAAAGGTAATCAAAAAGATCCATTTATGAAATCAAAGGTGATTTGTTTTGTTGGTTTTAATACAGATTTTATTCGTGAGATGGTTCCAGAAAAAAAAATAACAGAGCATTGCTGTTTATTTTGATGATACTATGTACAGATGTATAGTAAAGGATGTGAAAACTCATTTGTAGGTGTTTTATTAAGAATGTTGATATTATGTACATTGCAGTTCAAATGCTACTGTTTCCCATGCCAAATACTATAAGTCTTGGAAGGTGTTTGTTAGCCCAGGTAATAGAATTCTTAAAAAGACATCTTTAAGTCATAGGCTCATAAGGCCAAACCCAGATCTCTGTTACATACCAGTGCGAATCTGGACTTAATTCCATTATCTTAAAGGGGGTTACTCTGAATGTACATTGGTATAACTGAGATCAGAATTTGGCCTTGATCATACTAAGTATTCTAACAAGAGTGTAGTCTTTGGTTCTTAAATGTCCTCCATACAGAAGGAAGGATGTTTTTTAATACTATACAGGGTATAAAAGTAAGATAAATATTAGACTGAATACTTTAGAGTGGCTTGGCAGCAGCAAATATAGGAACCATTCACTCTTATACATGCTTTGGATCAGCCTCTGTGGGATGAGCTTGTGTAGAACTGAATAGTGCTTATTTCAATGATCTTGTGGGTGGGTGGGTGTGACAGAGTGCTGACAGCCTGCAGCCTACCCAGCACTCTGGTCACTTAGGCACTAACTAGTTCCCCCTGGAGAAGCCCTGATTGAGGGGCAGAGTACTTAATGACCTAATCAGACTGTGGGTTGGTGAGCTAAGAGGCTAATTAGCCCTGCAGCTGAGAAGGTAATTAAAAAGCGCGGGAAGGAAGCACAAAGGGAGGAGAGAGAAAGGGCTAGCAAAGCTTAGGGGAAGCCAACTCTGGCTGGTCGGATTGCTTCTGCTTCCTAGAGGAAGAGCAGAGGATTGAAGGACACTGTAAATAGATGTGCTGCTGCACAGGACTGTGGTGGTGGTAATATTAATAACTCACAAAGAGATGTTAATAAACAAGAGACATACAAGACTGTCTGTGTGGGGTCGCAGGACAGGAGTGGAGTCTGCCCTGTTACAGTCTGACAAGTTGACATAGCTGCTTCAAATAACTTGGAGGGTCTGTAACTGTTGATGTGCCCAGATTATTCCCCAGTAGCACAACAGCCCCTCTGAGCCATTGTAGCTTGGGTGCAAGTTAAGGCAGACTCTAGCCTGTGCTGGAGCCAAACCCAGATAGGGGAAGCACAAATCCTCCCTTGATCCTGGCAATGGGCTCAGCATTGCCATGCAGATACATCCCCCCCATGTGGCTTTGAGCAAGTTCCGCTCCCCCTGGCTTTCAATAGAATACACACATATTGGAGAAAGTTCCAGTTTATTCCCTACTTGGCTTTTTCCTATGTTGTTCCTGTTATTGCAGTTAACAATAAATAAATTTCTCTTGTGCTTGGCTCTTTTTGTTTTTGCCTCTAGGGACACCATTCTATTCAGGTTCTTACACAGCCCTCATCATCAAGTGATATGATTCCATCTCTGCTTCTAGTTCCCTGTACTTCAGCGTGACGCTCTCAATCCTTTTTAAATCTTAAGGTGCAGGTAATGACTGCCTGCCATCATGAGTCAGCAAAATAACTCTGCATTTCTCCATAGAATTCTAGTATCTGACACCGGTGTGACATGGTTTCTCTCTCCAAAGTAGTACAAATTGCCTCTCTTACATGTCAAACTCCTGCAGAGCACAACTACTAATCCAAACTTCCTTACTTTAAAAAGGATAGCCCCTTCACAAAACTGGGTTAGAATAGAGAGAAGTCTTGAAGGTTTGTAGTCCTTAAAATTAAAAGGTATTTGGAGCCACAACTCTGATTGACTGCAGTGAGGCCAGGATTTGGTCTAGTATCTATAGGCGCCAACTCTGTCTCCCATCCAAGCATAGGTGCAGATGTTCTGAGAAAATCCAAGTACTGTAGGAAGTGGACTGGGCACACTTTTCTCTTGGTCAATATTGAACAAATGCCCCAGCAAGGTGTTTGAAATATTGCGCTGCTGAAGGTGCCATCATTTGGATGAGCAGTAAGCTGATATCCTAGTAAACTGCAGTAATTGAAGATCCCATGGCACTTCTTGTGAAAGTGAGTGTCAATGCTACCAGAGTTCAACTCCAGTAATTACATTCCACCAACTTAAATCCCCTATAGGTTGTGATAAAGTATTCTTTATTTCTTGTGCTTTATATTGTCATGTAGTGTTCCTTTCCACTGTTACATATTTTCCACATTTCACCACAGAGGTAGTGGCATTTCAGTGGTGGATGAAATTGTGCCTATGTGTAATTAGTATATCCTTTTGTAAAGCACTTTGGAAATCTTTGGGATGAAAGGTTCTATATAAATAAGATATAAAAGGAAGTGTAAATGTAACACTGACAGATCCTGGTCGTTGGGATTGAACCTGTGGAGCTAAATGCATGAGCTAAAAGCCACATGCTTCTTAGCTCAGACTGTAGCAGACTCATTAATCTAAGTGGTCTTGGTGCCACTAGAGGGGATAGAACACCACATGCAGGAGGTATGTGGGTTAAATAAAAATTAAGGCTAAAAAAATACTGCTGCGGGCGGGGAAATGGTGGGTGCTGAGCACTTATCAACACTTCCCTCTCCCCCTCAGTGCCTCCTGCCCACCGGTAGGCCCTGCTGATCAGTGCTTCCCCCTCCCTTCCCATGCCTCTTGCCCGCCGTAGTCAGCTGTTTTGTGGCATGCAGGAGGCTGGGGGGAAAGGGGTAGGAGCGAGGAGGCAGCATGCTCGGGAGAGGGGGTGGAATCAGATGGGATGAGGTGGAGTGGGGGCAGGGCCTGGGGCAGAGCTGGGGGTCGAGCATCCCCTGGCACAATGGAGAGTCGGTGCCTGTGGGCTTTAATTATATGATAACAGACCATTTCTCAAACAATACAGGGTGATCTGCTGAACACATGTTCAAAACATCACTTGCATTCTGCAGCCTTCTCTTTGGTTACATAAAGTTTTTGCATTTAATTTTCGATGCTTTTTTCTAAAGAATCAAGAGAGCTCCCCAGTTCTATAAATAGGTACCAGATAGCTGAGACTAACAGGTGTTTGTCTTTTAGTAAGCTGTGCATTTGAACATGTAACAGGAACCAGAAACAAAAGGGCAACCAGTGTCTGTTAGTCCTGCAGACTAAAGACACATTCCCATACCTGTGCATGTGTGTATACTTATAAAGGCATTCCTTTAGCCAGCCCTTTAGTTATTTAATGCCATTGCCAATTGTTACATGACATGTATTTATGCAATTAAAAAACACCTAAGGCCTTATGTCACCTTAAAATCATTTTGAGGCCTATCACTAAATGGAAAAACCCACAAAAACACCAAGAAGAGAAGCTAAGAGTTGCTTGGGGGATAGGATTGTTGCCATTTAACTAATTTTAAAAAGTGTGCACTTTCTGAGCTGCTCACACATGTTCATGGAATAGACCTTTAAAATACACACCTTCCGGCTTATTGAAAAATCTGCTGTGTATACCCAGTGAATAGCTTTCAAATGCTCCTAACTTTATTCAATCAAACTCATTTTTGTTTTCAAACCAAGCAAAGTGCACACTCCTCAATGATTATTTCCATGCCAAGTTTTAACTGTCAAACTTCAGCTGTATTCAGGAAGGCCTTTTCAGATAAACGGGACTAGAATTTTTTAGAATGATGAAAAATAAATGTTCCACTCACCTGCTTAGAAACATCTGGAAGGATTTCATTCAGATATTCCACAAATTGGGCAGAGGAACAAGCACAGAAAATTGCAGTCTCAGATGTGAAAGATTCCCACAGGAAAATTATGACCATGTGAAAAGAGAGGTGTTGTAGCACTCAGGGGTGCTGGAATTAGGGGTACTGGGTATGTGGCAGCGCCCCCTGGCTTGAAGTAGGTTCCATCATAGACAGTGTTTACAGTTTTGTTCAGTGGCTTTTAGCACCTCCACTATAAAAATTGTTCCAACACGCCTCGTAGCACCTTCACTTAAAGCAGCCAATTATCATGCAACAATAATAGTATTTCCTGGGTTTGTTTTGGAAAGAAAAAGCCCTCTGAATTCTTTCAATGGATTACACTTCTCTTGTTCACGATGAGGACAGAATTCTTTTCTCAGTATCGGCTACTACGGGGGATGGGGGTGGGATTGGGTTTCTTATCTTATTTTGTTTTTGCATGTATAGGGGGCAGATACTCTGCTGATGTAAATTGGTGTAGCCTCATTGGAATCAGCTCAGGATCTATCCCATACTATCTTCTATCCAAGGATTTGAGCTCAAGCACTTTTCAGACATTAGTGAATTTACCAGGCGGAGGCAGAGGATTAGACGTTGTGTCGGAGCAGGCTGTAGATAAGTAAATTAATTTAATTTAGCACAGTATTTTTTGCCCATTTTATACTTAATGAGTGTTTTTAGCCTATGGGAACAACATCCAAGATGCAACACCTCTGCCATGATATATGGTATTGTAGGTACTCTAAAAGCCTGCTTTTGTCAGTGCAAAACATCATTAGCCAACCACTATGGCATCTAGGAAAAATCCTGAACAATTCCACATTTCTCCCTGGAGCACAGTATCCCAAATTTGCAAAGGGAACATGGAAGGAGTATTTTTTTTTCATGCTCAATTTAAATAGCTTAGGAGGCCTAAAATCCTCAGTGTAATATATCTTTGAATGATCTCTTCTCTAAAGATACCCATCATAACATATACCCACTCCTAGGTATATAATTCTTTGTGTGAACCACAGGAAATTCCCAGCCTCAAACTTATCAGCTATTGGTTCCAATAGACTTCTCATGCCCATCCTTACAATGGATAATAGGTGCTACCAAATGCTCTGATTGTCAATTCCTTTCTGACCTCTGTTTAAAATTGCTCCTGGACTGCTGCACTCTGGTACTTTAGACTAGTGGTTACCTAGCAGTGCTACAGGCTGGGGAACAACTGGCTAAGCAGCAATTCTGCAGAAAAGGACCTGTGGATTACAGTGGATGAGAAGCTGGTTATGAGTCAACAATGTGTCCTGGTTGCCAAGAAGGCTAATGGCATATTGGATTGCATTAGTAGGAGCCATGGCCGGTTCCAGCTTTTTTGCCGCCCCAAATGGAGAAGGGGGTGGGGGGGGGGGAAAAGCCACGATCAGCAGCACTTCGTCGGCTGCTCTACTGTGCCGCTTCATTCTTTGGCGGCAATTCGATGGCCAGTCCTTCCCTCCGAGAGGGACTGAGGGACCCACCGCCAAAGACCCGGACGTGCCGCCCCTTTCCATTGGCCGCCCCTGGAGCCGGCCTTGGTAGGAGCATTGCCAGCAGATCGAGGGAAGTGATTATTCCCCTCTATTCAGCACTGGTGAGGCCACATCTGGAGTATTGCATCCAGTTTTGGGCCCCCCCACTACAGAAAGGATGTGGACAAATTGGAGAGGGTCCAGCAGAGGGCAATGAAAATGAGGGCACATGAATTACGAGGAGAAGCTGAGGGAACTGGGCTTGTTTAGTGTACAGAAGAGAAGAGTGATGGGGAATTTGATAGCAGCCTTCAACTACCTGAAGGGGGGTTCCAAAGAGGATGGAATTTGGCTGTTCTCATTGGTGGCAGATGACAGAACAAGGAGCAATGGTCTCAAGTTGCAGTGCGGGAGGTCTAGTTTGGATGTTAGGAAAATGGTTTCACTAAGAGGGTAGTGAAGTACTGTAATGGGTTACCGAGGGAGGAGGTGGAAATGCCATCCTTAGAGGTTTTTAAGGCCCGGCTTGACAAAGCCCTGGCTGGGATAATTTAGTTGGGGTTGGTCCTGCTTTGAACAGGGGGTTGGACTAGATAACCTCCTGAGGTCTCTTCCAACCCTGATATTCTATGATTCTAGCTCACCTTGTCACTCTACTGGCTATTGCTACTTTAAAGAGCTGCAGTTTCAGTTCTGTTAATCGCTTGTCAGTCAACACACTGAAATTCTAAACTCCATGACTCCCATGTCTTTATGCAGCTCCAGAATTGATAGTCCCAGCTGCATAGTGTGGTTGTACCAGTCCACCCATATTGAAATTGGTCTGAGGAGAGAACTGTCTCCACCCTCCAAATAATGAATGAGACCAACATGTAACTGTCATAAAAACATGCTTAAGCTTCAACAACTGTAGTACGTGGATGCAGTATTCACATGGCGCTCAGCGCCAGCCCTTGTAAAGCAAGGCACATCTTCCTCTGAGGTACCTAGCCGAGCTAGGACTGTGTCAGGAGAAGATCATTCAGCTCCTGACATGCCAGCTCTGCCCTGGACTCCTGACAGCAACTTGTTAAGGCTGCTCTCTGCTCAAGCTCCAATTGCCTCAGGACCATGGCCACACACAGGAGCATGATTCAAGAGAGCTATTGTTACATAATATATAGCTTCAGAGAACAATTATTACAGGTAAGTGATTCTCTCTTATTTTTTTGCCTCGGTCTTCACAGACAAGGTCAGCTCCCAGACTGCAGTTCTGGGCAGCACAGTATGGGGAGGAGGTGAGCAGCCCTCAGTGGTGAAAGAACAGAGTAAGGACTATTTAAAAAAGCTGGACATGCACAAGTCTATGGGTCCAGATCTAATGCATCCAAGGGTGCTGAGGGAATTGGCTGAGGTGAGTGCAGAACCACTGGCCATTTTCTTTGAAAACTCGTGACAATCGGGGGAGGTCCCAGACGATTGGAAAAAGGCAAATATAGTGCCCATCTTTTAAAAAGGGAAGAAGGAGAACCCGGGGAACTACAGACCGGTCAGCCTCACCTCAGTCTCTGGAAAAATAATGGAGCATGTCCTCAAGGAAACCATTCCAAAGCACTTGGAGGAGAGGAAGGTGATCAGGAACAATCAACATGGATTCACCAAGGGCAAGTCATGCCTGACCAACCTGATTGCCTCCTATGATGAGATAACTGGCTCTGTGGATATGGGGAAAGGGGTGGATGTGATATATCTTGACTTTAGCAAAGCTTTTGATATGGTCTCCCACAGTATTCTTGCCAGCAAGTTAAAGAAGTATGGGCTGGATGAATGGACTATAAGGTGGATAGAAACCTGGCTAGATTGTCGGGCTCAACAGGTAGTGATCAATGGCTCGATGTCTAGTTGGCAGCTGGTATCAAGCAGAGTGCCCCAGGGGTTGGTCCTGGGGCCGGTTTTGTTCAACATCTTTATTAATGATCTGGGATGGATTGCACCCTCATCAAGTTCACGGATGACACTAAGCTTGGGGGAGAAATAGATACACTGGAGGATAGGGATAGGGTCCAGAGTGACCTAGACAAATTGGAGGATTGGGCCAAAAGAAATCTGATGAGGTTCACAACTTAGGATGGAAGAATCCCATGCACCGCTACAGGCTGGGGACTGACTGGCTAAGCAGCAGTTCTGCTGAAAAGGAGCTGGGGATTACAGTGGACGAGAAACTGGCTATGAGTCAGCAGTGTGCCCTTGTTGCCAAGAAGGGGGGGAGGGATAGCTCGGGGGGGGAGGGATAGCTCAGTGGTTTGAGCATTGGCCTGCTAAACCCAGGGTTGTGAGTTCAACCCTTGAGGGGGCCATTTAGGGATCTGGGGCAAAAAAATTAGTCCTGCTAGTGAAGGCAGGGGGCTGGACTTGATGACCTTTCAAGGTCCCTTCCAGTTCTATGAGATAGGTATAAGGCTAACAGCACATTGGGCTGCATTAGGAGGAGCATTGCCAGCAGACCGAGGGAAGTGATTATTCTGCTCTATTTGGCACTGGTGAGGCCACATCTAGAGTATTTCATCCAGTTTTGGGCCCCCCACTTCAGAAAGGATGTGGACAAATTGGAGAGTCCAGCAGAGGGCAATGAAAATGAGGGCACATGACTTACAAGGAGAGACTGAGGGAACTGGGCTTGTTTAGTCTGCAGAAGAGATGAGTGAGGGGGGATTTGATAGCAGCCTTCAACTACCTGAAGGGGGGTTCCAAAGAGGATGGAGCACGGATATTCTCAGTGGTGGCAGATGACAGAACAAGGATCAATGGTCTCAAGTTGCAGTGGGGGAGGTCTAGGTTGGATATTGGGGAAACACTTTCACTAGGAGGGTGGTGAAGCACTGGAATGGGTTACCTAGGGAGGTGGTGGAATCTCCATCCTTAGAAGTTTTTAGGGCCTGGCTTGACAAAGCCCTGGCTGGGATGATTTAGTTGGTGTTGGCCCTGCTTTGAGGAGGGGGTTGGACTAGATGACCTCCTGAGGTCTCTTCCAACCCCAGTCTTCTATGATTCTTCTATGGTTGTCTTTGAGAAGCTAAATAGATTGAGCTCCTCGAGTCTATCACTATAAGGCATGTCTTCTAATCCTTTAATCATTCTCATGGCTCTTCTCCATTTTATCTACATCCTTCTTGGATTGTGGATACCACAAATGGAAACAGCAGCAGTTGTGCAGAGGTAAAATAATCTCACTGATCCTACTCAAAATTCCTCTTATTTATGCATCCAATAATTGCATTAGGCCTTGTCTACACTACGAGAGTAGTTCGATTTTACTTAAATCGAATTTTTGGAATCGATATTGCAAAGTCGAACGTGTGTGTCCACACTAAGGACAGTAATTCGACTTTGTGAGTCCACACTAACGGGGAAAGCGTCGACATTGGAAGCTGTGCACTGTGGGCAGCTATCCCACAGTTCCCGGAGTCCCCGCTGCCCATTGGAATTCTGGGTGGAGCCGCAAATGCCTTCTGGGTAAAAAAAATGTGTCCAGGGTGCTTTTGGGTAACTGTCGTCATCCGTCCATCACTCCCGCCCTCCCTCCCTGAAAGCGCCGGCGGGAAATCAGTTCGCGCACTTTTCTAGTCAGTGACAGCGCGGACGCCACAGCACTGCGAGCATGGAGCACACTGCGACCATCGCTGCAGTTGTGGCCGCTCTCAACGCCTCGCAGCTTATCATACACCTTTCCCTGAGGCAGATGCAGATAAGTCAGGCGAGGAGGCTACGTCACCGCGGTGATGGCCTGAAGTCTGAGAGTAGCACAGACCTCTCAGAAAGCAGGGGACCCAGCGCCGAGGACATCACGGTCGCAATGGGTCATGTTGATGCCGTGGAACGGCGATTCTGGGCACGGGAAACAAGCACTGAGTGGTGGGACCGCATAGTGCTGCAGGTCTGGGATGAATCCCAGTGGCTGCGAAACTTTCGCATGCGGAAGGGAACTTTCCTGGAACTTTGTGAGTTGCTGTCCCCTGCCCTGAAGCGCAATGACACCCGGATGCGAGTAGCCCTGACTGTCCAGAAGCGAGTGGCCATAGCCCTCTGGAAGCTTGCAACGCCAGACAGCTACCGGTCAGTCGCGAACCAGTTTGGGGTGGGCAAATCTACTGTGGGGGTTGTTGTGATGCAAGTAGCCAAGGCAATCGTTGATGTACTGCTGCCAAAGGTAGTGACCCTGGGAAACGTGGAGGCGATCATAGATGGCTTCGCAGCGATGGGATTCCCAAACTGCGGTGGGGCCATAGATGGAACTCACATCCCTATCCTGGCACCGGACCACCAGGCCAGCCAGTACATTAACAGAAAGGGCTACTTTTCCATGGTGCTGCAAGCACTGGTGGACCACAGGGGACGTTTTACCAACATCTACGTCGGATGGCCGGGCAAGGTTCATGACGCTCGTGTTTTCAGGAACTCTGGTCTGTTTAGACGGCTGCAGCAAGGTATTTACTTCCCGGACCACAAAATAACTGTTGGGGATGTGGAGATGCCTATAGTCATCCTCGGGGACCCAGCCTACCCGCTAATGCCCTGGCTCATGAAGCCCTATACTGGCGCCCTGGACAGTGAAAAAGAACTCTTCAACTACCGGCTGAGCAAGTGCAGAATGGTGGTGGAGTGTGCTTTTGGCCGTCTCAAGGGGAGATGGAGAAGCTTGCTGACTCGCTGTGATCTCAGCGAAACCAATATCCCCATTGTTATAGCAGCTTGCTGTGTGCTCCACAATCTCTGTGAGAGCAAGGGGGAGACCTTTATGGCGGGGTGGGAGGTTGAGGAAAATAGCCTGGCTTCTGATTACGCACAGCCAGACAGCCGGGCGATTAGAAGAGACCAGCGGGACGCGCTGTGCATCCGGGAGGCTTTGAAAGCTAGGTTCCTGAGTGAGCAGGGTAACCTGTGACTGTAAAGTTTGTGTACAGAGAAGCCGAACCGGCCCCCGTTTCTTTACCCAGTTAATGTTGACTATCCTCTCCAGTTACATACCCCCTTCTCCACCCCTTCCAACACACGTTTCGAAATAAAATCAGTTCTACTTTGTTAATGAACACCGTTTTCTTTACTACTGTTTTCGCGGGAATTTTTTAAAACTGGGACGCGGATTGTGGTGCGGAGCGGGTGTAGTGTAGTGACGCAAAGAAAGCTTCTAAACTCAAGGATTGACAGGCTCCGCTGTGGTGGGCTGGTTCTTTCAACGGAGCCTGTCACCCCTCCTGATCGGGACTGTGTGTATGGGGGGGCTATGTGACTTTGTGGCAGGGGGAGGACGGTTACAGATCTCCTGCTGTGTGGCTCTGTGATCCTGCATAAGGACCGCCGCTTAAGATCTGTAACTGCCCTCCCCCGCCACAAAGTCACAGAGCAACCCACCCCCCACTACAGAACATGAAAACCACCTCCCAGACTGACCAGGGCAACTAGTCACTGCACTGTGTATGTGCCCTGCTGCTGTACCTGCCCCCGCCTATGTACCCTGCCAAAGGTGACTGTCCTGTCCAATTACCATCCCCCTTTCCCCCCCTCCTCCAAAAGAACATGATGGAAACATTAGTTAACAGAAACATATTTTTTATTATCAACTACACATGGAACTGGGAGGTGAAACTTGGACGGGGGCTTGTGTCAGGCGGGAAGGAAAGAACTTGTCAAATTTTGGGGAATGAGAGCCTTCTGCTACTAGAGCTCTCTGCAGGGGTGGAGTGAGAGTTTGCGTGGACTCTGCCGCCTCTCCTTCTGTGCACTTTGGGTGAGGGGGGTATGGGACTTGGTGGCGGGGGAGGGCGGTTAGAGATGGACTGCAGTGGGGCTCTGTCCTCCTGCCTCTGTTCCTGCAGAACATCCACAAGGCGCCGGAGCGTGTCCGTTTGCTCCCTCAGTAGTCCAAGCAGGGTTTGAGTCGCCTGCTGGTCTTCCTGCCGCCACCTCTCCTCCCGATCCATGTTTGCTTGCTGCATTTGGGACAAGTTCTCCCGCCACTGGGTCTGCTGTGCTGCCTGGGCTCGGGAGCAGGCCATAAGCTCTGAGAACATGTCCTCCCGTGTCCTCTTCTTCCTCTGCCTAATCCTCGCTAGCCTCTGGGAGTGTGATGCCAGGCTAGGTTGTGAGACAGTCGCAGATGGGGCTGTGGGAATGGGAAAAAGGGAGTGAATTCCTCAGAAAGATAAATGTAGTTGTGAACAAAGAACATAGTCTTTCTCTGTGAACAAGACCATGCACAGCACCTATCACATGCGCACTCAGCACAAGGTCGAATTCTCGGCCTTCGCATTCAGTGCCTGGGGTCTTGCACAGCACATTTGAGAAGCGTGTCAGGACAACGGAATTTCTGTTGCAGGCAGACATGGTAAGCCGTAGACTCGTGGCAGCTTAAAACTTTAATATTAGCAATGGCCTCATTTCACATTGAAATCAATGTCGGTCCCTGCTGCCAGCAATCCGGCAAGCAGGAACTCTGCTCCTGTCCCACACCCTCGCGGCTGTCCCCGGGAACGATCCCTTTCGGCTGCCCCTCTCCCGCCTCCACCGCGTGGCTGCAAACCAGCGGTTACAGTTCAGTAAAGGAACGGTAAAGCAGTCCCAACACTAACATTCCCCTACCTCATTCAAAGCAGGTCACCATGAGCGACATCACCCTCATGAGGATCTCTGACAGCGAGAAAGAGAGAATGCTCCAGGAAAGCCTCCAAAGACCAGGGCCGTATGCCGCCCTGCTGTGCAGAGCAATGATTCCCGAGTACTTGCTTGTCTCGTGGCGCGGCAACGTGTCGTACTACGGAGGACCCAATAAGGCCGCTCTCCCCAGGAACCTAATGCAACGGATTTCCAATTACCTCCAGGAGAGCTTCCTCGAGATGTCACAGGAGGATTTCTGCTCCATCCCCGGACATATAGACCGCATTTTACTCTAGCTGCTGTAGCAGTGACTAAACAGTAGAGCGGCTTGGGCAGGACAATCATGCAAAACTGGACATTGCTAGATTTTTTTTTCAATAGTTGCACTGCCCATGACTGAACCGTTAAGCGCCTAGGGCAAACTAATCATGAGAAACCCATTTTTTTAATTGTTAATATTCCTGTTCTGTTAAAAATAAATGTTTAGATGTTTACAACACTTACTGGCTGATCCTTCCCCAGATTCTGTGTCCGGGGTAACGGCTGGGGACGGTTGGTAGGGGATCTCTGTAAGGGTGATGAAGAGATCCTGGCTGTCGGGGAAATCAGCGTTGTGAGTGCTGTCGACTGCCTCGTCCACCTCTTCTCCTTCCTCATCTTCCCCGTCCGCTAACATGTCCGAGGATCCGGCCGTGGACAATATCCCATCCTCAGAGTCCACGGTCACTGGTGGGGTAGTGGTGGCGGCCGCACCTAGGATGGAATGCAGTGCCTCGTAGAAACGGGATGTCTGGGGATGGGATCCGGAGCGTCCGTTTGCCTCTTTGGTCTTCTGGTAGCCTTGTCTCAGCTCCTTGATTTTCACGCGGCACTGCGTTGCATCCCGGCTGTATCCTCTCTCTGACATGTCTTTAGAGATCTTCTCGTAGATCTTTGCATTCCGTTTCTTGGAGCGCAGCTCGGAAAGCACGGACTCATCACCCCACACAGCGATGAGATCCAAGACTTCCCGATCAGTCCATGCTGGGGCCCTCTTTCTATTCTGAGATTGCACGGCCATCACTGCTGGAGAGCTCTGCATCATTGCCAGTGCTGCTGAGCTCGCCACAATGTCCAGACAGGAAATGAGATTCAAACTGGCCAGACAGGAAAAGGAATTCAAATTCAAATTTTCCCGGGGCTTTTCCTGTGTGGCTGTTCAGAGCATCCGAGCTCGTACTGCTGTCCAGAGCGTCAACAGAGTGGTGCACTGTGGGATAGCTCCCGGAGCTATTAGCGTCGATTTCCATCCACACCTAGCCTAATTCGACATGGCCATGTCGAATTTAGCGCTACTCCCCTCGTCGGGGAGGAGTACAGAAGTCGAATTAAAGAGACCTCTATATCGAACTAAATACCTTCGCGGTGTGGACGGGTGCAGGGTTAATTCGATGTAACGGCGCTAACTTCGACATAAACGCCTAGTGTAGACCAGGCCTGAGAAATAGTTACTGCTTAATAGCTATATTTTGCTTTCAGTCTGCGCACAGATCTTCTAGTGATGTCTGTTGGACTGTGACTGTGAACTGTTCAAAATCCTTGCCTCTGCCCACCTCTGTGTTCGGCTTCAGTCAGCTCCTCTACTCGCTGTTGCCCCTGGACCTCCACTTGGGAATACACAGAACATAGGGGTCTCCAGGGTAAACTTAACGCAGCCTCAGGTGGCATAAACTTTTTAAAGAATTCCCCACTGGTGGATGGGGGTGATGCACATCTCCATCCCCTTCCTAATGGGTAGTTTTAGGGTTACCATATGTTTGGATTTTCCCGGACATGTCCGGCTTTTTCGTCCTCAAATCCCCGTCCGGGGGAAATTTTTAAAAAGCCGAACATTTCCGGGAAAATAGGGAGGCATAAGCCAGGGTCCGCCCGGCCCCAGCCCGACCCGCCGGATCCGCAGCGCAGCCCAGCCGCCCCGGCTTTACATTGTAGCAAGCTAAGGGGGAGGGGAGAGGGGGCGCAGCCTCAGAAGGTGGCGGAGGGGCCGCTGCTGCCCCCGCAGGCTGGGTGGACCGCGTGCCCCAGCCGAGCCCGCAGGACCACGGGGAGGCCGGGCCCAGCCAGTGGCTAGGCCTTCCCTCGCGGGCTGGGACCCCCCGGCCACTGGGGGACCCTTCCTGCAGCCCCGTCGCCCCGCCCGGCTCAGAACCCGGTGCCGCGGGAGCTGTTTCCAGTGGGGACAGACAGGCCGGGGAACGTGCTCGGCTGTGGCAGGAAGGAGGCTGTGGCGCGGGGCGGGGAGTGCGGCGTGTGCCGGGGCTGCAGGGACCCATGCCGCCCCGGTCGCCGCTGAGCATCCAAAGCCCCCGCCAGGCAGAGGCTGCCGGGTGTACGGGGGAGCAGGGCAGGTGAGGGGCGCAGAGGCTACAGGGCGAGGAGGAGCAGGGCAGGCAGGGGCATAGAGGCTGCAGGGGCAGGGGGGCGCAGGGGCAGGGCAGGCGGGGTGCGCAGAGGCTGCAGGGGCGGGGGGTGCAGGGGCTGCAGGGCGAGTGGGGAGCAGGGAAGCACTTAGCAACCCCCAACCAAGATCAGAGCAGGAGGGAGGAGGGGGAATGCAGGGTGCTCAGAGGAGGGGGCAGAGTTGGGGCATGGACTTTGGGGAAGGGGTTGGAATGGGGGTGGGGAAGGGGCGGGGGTGGGGCTGGACTGGGGGTGGGGAAGGGGCGGAGTTGGGGCAGAGCCAGGGCCAGGGCCAGTTGGGGAGTGTCCTCTTTTTTCAGTGTTGAAATATGGTAACCCTAGGTAATTTGCACTGCTAGTCCCTTCCCAACATGTTCCCTCTCAGGTGAAACCTGGATCCCACAGAGGATGGTGACAGGAAATATTGATTCCGACAGGGTGGTGCCCTCCACTTTTGGATCTTAGTGGAATGATCCATCCCAAGGTGATCACCTTAAAAAGAATTTAAATGCACCCTAAATCAGACAGATTACAGCCTAATTTTGGCTTATTGCTGATTGCTGTCAGACCAATTGTGAGTTGAGTTTCTGCATATTTATTTGCAACACAGATGTAAAAATGACTATATGAAATGAATGCTTCCCAGCAAAATAAATTAATGTTCCCATTGTTTGTACAAAGTGTGCATTTGTTTTGCGAATCAGCGATATTTAGAGTCAGCCATGTTTTGAGTTACCCCAGTGGTGGCTGCTTCTGGATTTCCTTGCTTTAGCTGAGGCTTTTGTGATGACACAAAGGAGGTGGGGCAGTAGGTTGCAGTGCCCAAGTAAAATTTTGAAGTTCTGGTGTCTTGTGTTTTTAGCTGATGATTCCTGTTTTGTTTGTTTTATTTGAAGTGTTATCGAGAACTAAATAACTTATCAACTGTTCCAACCAAAACTTTAAATCAGCAGCAGAGATAAAAGATCATTAGGGCTGTCAAGCAATTAAAAAAATTAACTGCGCGATTAATCGCACTGTTAAACAATAATAGAATACCGTTTATTTAAATATTTTTGGATATTTTCAACATTTTCAAATATATTGATTTCAATTACAACAGAGAATACAAAGTGTACAGTGCTCACTTTGTATTTTTTTCATTACAAGTGTTTGCATTGTAAAAAAATGAAAGAAATAGTATTTTCCATTCACCTAATACAAGTAATGTAGTGCAATTTGTTTATCATGAAAGTTGAACTTACAAATGTAGAATTATGTACAAAAAAACCTGCATTCAAAAATAAAACAATGTAAAACTTTAGAGCCTTTTATTTTAGAGTGCAAGTCCACTCAGTCTCACTTCTTGTTCAGTCACTCAGACAAATAAGTTTCTTTACATTTGCAGGAGATAGTGTAAACAAGAAGCGGGCAGCATTATCACCTGAACGTGAGAACAGGTGTCCTCATGGCACTGTTGTAGCCAGCGTCACAAGATATTCATGTGCCAGATGCACTAAAGATTCACATGTCCCTTCATGTTTCAAGCACCATTCCAGGGGACATGCGTCCACGCTGATGATGGATTCTGCTCGATAACAATCCAAAGCAGTGCGGACCGGCGCGTGTTCATTTTCCTTATCTGAGTCAGATGCCACTAGCAGAAGGTTGATTTTTCCTTTTTGGTGGTTTGGGTTCTGTAGTTTCCACATCGGAGTGTTGCTCTTTTAAGACTTCTGAAAGCATGCTCCATACCTCGCCCCTCTCAGATTTTGGAAGGCACTTCAGGTTCTTAAACCTTGGGTCAAGTGCTGTAGCTATCTTTAGAAATCTCACATTGGTACCTTTGCATTTTGTCAAATCTGCAGTAAAGTGTTCTTAAAACGAACATGTGTTGGGTCATCATCCGAGACTGCTATAACATGAAATATATGGCAGAATGCAGGTAAAACAGAGCAGGGGACATACCCCTCTGGAGTTCAGTCACATTTAATTAACACCTTATTTTTTAACGAGCATGGAAGCATGTCCTCTGGAATGGTGGCTGAAGCATGAAGAGGCATATGAATGTGTAGCTTATCTGGCACGTAAATACCTTGCAATGCCAGCTACAAAAGTGTCACTGAAATGCTTGTTCTCGCTTTCTGGTGACATTGTAAATAAGAAGTGGGCAGTATTATCTCCTGCAAATGTAAACAAACTTGTTTGTCTTAGCGATTGGCTGAACAAGAAGTAGGACTGAGTGGACTTGTAGGCTCTGAAGTTTTACATTGTTTTGTTTTTGAGTGCAGTTACGTAATGAAAAAATCTACATTTGTAAGTTGCACTTTCACGATAAAGTAAGGTGACCAGACAGCAAGTGTGAAAAATCGGGACGGAGGTGAGGGGTAATAGGAGCCTATATAAGAAAAAGACCTCAAAATTGGGACTGTCCCTATCAAATCAGGACATTTGGTCACCCTACGATAAAGCGATTGCACTATAGTACTTGAATGAGGTGAATTGAAAAATACTATTTCTTTTGTTTATCATTTTTACAGTGCAAATATTAGTAATCAGAAATATACACTTTGATTTCAATTACAAAACAGAATACAATATATATGAAAATGTCGAAAAACATCCAAAATAGTTAATAAATTTCAATTGGTATTCTCTTGTTTAACAGTGTGATTAAAACCACAATTAATTTTTTGAGTTAATCGCGTGAGTTAACTGCGATTAATCGACAGCCCTAAAGATAATCTGTTCTACAAAATTCCCAAAGGCAAAGACATTCAGATTTTTTTTTAACATGAAAAATCCTGAAACTGCTGTGTTGCTTTTGAAGTTTTGATTGACACCCACGCACACCCAGACACACACTCTTGCCTGCTTATGAGCCCATCATGGAAGATGCTGATCGCTTTGGCTTCCAGTTAAGCCACTAGGAATCAGTGCCATGGAGCTCTTTGACCATACTTGTAGAATAGGTGCTCATCTTCCTCTGCCATATTCCTCTGGGTTTTAGAACCTATTATTTTTCACCAAAATGTATTTTAATAGCTATCACTGTTTACGGAAAGTGCTTACAGACACTTTGAAGAAAAGGGTGTTGTTTTTCATTTTACTTCTATAATTGCTGCAGATGTTGCATAGCCTCATCTATGTTAGTTAAATATTATGCCTCTGTAACATTTTTGATCCTCATTAATTATAGCTCAGGAAAGCATACAAAGACAACCTGCCTCTTTAATACAATCAAGATTAATTGCATGGTTCCTTCATAAGAACGAACCACCAACAGCTTAACAAAAAATGTTTGTCTTCAAGCAGCCCTTGGATAATTTTTTTAAAAACTGTTACAGGAAGTGAGAGGCTGCCAAATTATCTTGCCCGTGAGCCTCACCCTCATTATCAGACTAAACGAATGTACACACCCTTGCACTTTTATCCTTTTCCAAGCCCAAGGAAAAGAAAAGGGGGGAATAAAAAAATCTTTACACAAAAGTGTCTCTGAAGTCTGGAATGTGCCTGGTTGTTTGAAGACAAGATTTATACCTGCCAGCCTTCTTTTAAGCTCATTGTTGAGACTCGTCTGTTTTCAAATCAACCGCAGACTGACTGCTTCAAGTACTTCATTTTATAATGACCACATAATCTAAGATAAACGCACAAGGAATTGTGGTCACTTTCAGGCAGCAATCAAGTCCCTGATGCAGCTAGCGGGAGAAGGTAAAAGGGGATTGGTAAGAGATGTGTATGTGGGGGGACGAGATGTACAAGAAAGCAGATGGAGTGCAATGTCTGTGACATGGACAGCAAATATAAAATGGATTTGGCCACTGCGAGTGCATGTTAGGCAGCTGGGTTTTAGTCCTTAAACAGACTGGCTACCGAATTTAGGCATAGGAGGGGGCATATTTTTATATAGGCAAAAGTGTTCATAGCACTTTATAGAGGACAGAGTCCCTTGCCCGATATGCTCACATTCTAGTACAGAGACGAGAAGGACTGGGATATCAAATGATGTTGTTTAATTTATTTGTTAGGCCATGTTTCTTGTTGGTTCCAATGCTTTTATATAGCCCATCCTCCCACTAAGAAACGCTGTAAGATCGCTACTTTCTATCTCAGAACTTCCTTTCCCGTTTCAAGACTAACCATCATAGCATCAAATGTTTCTACACCGAGAAGCTTCAGGCTTCAACATTCCAGAAAAGCTCAGATGACTATTTGATTCCCCCCCCCTTTTTTCAGGTGGGATCAGTCTAAATCACAAGGTATTAGGGTGTGTAAAGAAGAAAAGGGGTGGGAAGGAAGAAAGGACAGAAAACAGAACATGCAGAAGAGGGGCAACATGTTCTGGACAGACAACATCATTTCCTCTAGCTTTGGTTAATGTAAATCCAATATTAATGCACTAGTTATAGAATATGTTGAGGTGATGTGGACAGAAAAAAGCCCATCATAAATAGACCCCCCACCCAACAATTTGCAGATTTATTTATCATTCATTTTGCAGTATTACTCAGAGGCCCCCCCGCCAAGTGTGAGGCCATAGTGCTGTATAAAAACACACTAAGATGCATTTCTTGTCCTGAGGAGTTTACCATCTAATCTGAAATACTACTGAACATTTGTAGCTTGCAGATGTCTGCTACTCCCACAAACAATTAGGCATTCTAAGCTGGCAACATAGTGACAACACTATAGGAGAATCGCTGTACAGCAGTGATTGAAATAAAATTAAAAAGAGAAAATGATATTTTTATCAATCCATTCAGAATCGTTTTCATTGGTTTAGGCACTAAGAAGCATTGTAGGACTGATAACAGAAGGATGCAACAGATGTCATGACCCCAATAGGCTGGTTTTTAGCATTTTATTTGGACTGCACATCTCTTTAGGTATCTGTTAAAGATGGACATGAGTTACAGTAAGCTTGATTCAATGCCTATAAAGTCAGTGGGAGTCTTTCCATTGACATCAGTGGGTGCTGGATTGGGCCCAACATTAGGCTCTGGATCTAGATTTCTAACTCTCGATGTTCAGGGATGTTTAGATTGAGAGTTTTAGTTTTCAGTTTTAAAGATAAAGGTCACTTGCAAAATTTCCAGGCTTATGAGATATTTGGGATGTTCCGATTTTGAGTTTTGATTAGGATCCATCTGAGTTAGAACATTATTGAAATTTTGCATCCTAATAAGTATAATTTTCAATAGAAATAAAAATGTTTTCAGGACACAAGGTACAGCATTTGTTTTCAGCTAGACATGCCATTACAAGTCTGAATAAAGTGGATTTACGATTAAAAAAGAAAATGCAAAGTTCAGCTATCAAACTTACACAAAAGAATAATCCTTGTCTGGGATAGTAGGAAAAACACCAGTACTCTAAATGAAGTGCAGTGATAAAGATGCTTGTGTCTACAATGTCAATATGAGCTCAGTCACAATTGCCCTGTTTTTTTTTTTTTCAACAGATGAAAGGTTTCACATTTGTGCTGATATTTCTCAAGGTTTGATATCCTTTTACTGGTGCCAGCAGGAGGTTTGTGAAGTTCCCAAAGAAACCAATTTCATGAGACCATAGTCAGTGGATTGAAAAAAGGAACATAGGTCCACGGGGCAATCACAAGATTCCATTGTGGATACGAAGCTTGGCGCCTTTATAACTTAAGACCTTGGGTATCTGAGAAAATAGCATTCTGTATTTCATTCTGACATTTTAGCTCTTGGCAGCAAAGTAAGGACTATTGGTTGAGCTCAAGTCAAATGCAATGAAAGAAAAGCAGTTTTACTAAAAGAGATGCAGGTGAAGGAACTCACTGTCACACAACAGCAGTAAAAGAGAAAAATCGAAATATGTGGCTCTAGGCAGTCATTTCATTACAGTTGCTGTGTATCTGTCTAAAAATAGCTCACTTGCAATTCCAAGGTATTTAAAGCCATAATCAAAGCATCTTGTCCTAATTAGAACATTAGACATGAATTATACAGCAGAGACCCTGAAATTATACAGCACTGCCCCTCCATCTCTACACACACACAATCCTACACTCACAAGCCCTCTACTATTTTCTGCCCAACACAGTTCAATCACAACAGTATCTCTTGTGCTATTATTTAATTTGAAATCTGCATGTAGAGTAAGAAATATTGAATTTAATAGCTATGTGCTGAAGACTTTTTTTGTACTGCATTGCCCCCATTCCCCACCGTCTTCCATCTGGATCCATACTACCTTAGAAAGGATCACCACCATCTGCTTGCATACAACAAAAGCTAGATTCCCCCCGCAACTGACACTGCCCTTGCAGCCAGAATGCCTCCTCTTGTACTCCTTGTAGAGAGATGTTTATAGAAGATTGTAATTTAGAGATGCTCCCTCAAAAGGGACTGTATTATGAACATAGGAATTTAGCGATGTGCCCTGGAGGTGGGGGTTGGGAACACTGCACAACTGTGTGCGGCAGTTCATCAGAGATGCTCTCCAGTTTGTTTTATTAAAGTTTTATTCCTTTCACAGTCATCGGTTTGTTATTTAATGAACCACAAGATAGTTTCAGCCTCCTCGCCATCAATTCTTTGTTTGACCTTCTACCCTACATCAACAGTCCCTGTTACCAAAATGGCTACTCATAGACTTTTGTCTTCACTAAATACTGCCTTTTCCACACTCTCCATTTCAGAGTTGCCTCACATTTCCCTCTCTCCAACTGCCATCTCATCTGCTTCCACATCACCCACTTAACCTCTGGTTTCCACCTGCCCACCACATACTTCTTGAACTTCAAACCATTTACTTCCAATCTCAGGACCCTCCTTCCCTCTCTCTCTCCTCCCACCTCATAGGAATGGCCATACTGGATCAGACTAGTGATCCATCTAGTTCAGTATTTTAGAGACAAGAGTGCTTTGGAGGAAGGTGGAGGAAAACTTACAGAAGGCAAAGTTATGGATTGATCTGCCATACCGGGGAGTTTCTTCCAGACCCCTGGTAATTAGACAGTGGCTTTTGCCTAGAAACTTGATAGTTTATATCTGTTCCCAGATTCTTGGGTTTTTATTCTTTGCTATTATAACCCTGAATATTCTTTTTATTTATATATAAAACAGTTTCTTTTCTTGTTCAACTGAGCTCTTGGTTTCAGGGATATTTTGTAGCGGTGGTCTACAAACTAATTGTGTGATAAGTGAACAAGTATTTCCCTCTAGCAATTTTAAATTATCTGCCTTTCAGGTTCAATGAATCTCCCTCTCTTTTTGTGCATTGTCTGAAAGAGTGAAAAGGTAGAAGTTTCCTATCTACTTTCTTTAGTCATCTCTCTGGATATCTTTATCATGCCCCTTTGTATTAGTTTCTTCTCTAGAATGAAGAGACCCAGTTTTTTCCAATCTCTCTTCTCATGAAAGTTTTTTCATGCCTCTACTCATTGTTTTTGCCTGTTTCTGAAACCCCTCCATCCCTTTCAAGGTAGGGTGACCAGAAATGAACACAGTATTCCAAGAGTCAGCATAACTTTGATTTACATAATGGCATTATATTTTAGAATTATTCTCCATCTCATTCCTTGTGCATCCAAAAAAGAAAAAAAGTTAGACCACTGCTTATTGTTGAGCAAAGGTTTTCACTAAGCTGTTTGCAATGATGCCCAAGTCTGTTTCTTGTGTTGTCACAGTTAACTTAGAACCTAGTAAGGTATGTGTTCTGGTTATTGCTTTCAATCAGCATTATTTGCATTTGTCAACGCTTAATTTTAATCTATTAAAATGTAATCTATTAACCTGATTCCTGATTTTAATCTATTGACCTAGCTTGGTTAGTTACCTCTGAAGTTCCTCACACTCTCTCCTTTCGTCTGACTAGCCTAAACAATTTTGTCATGGGCAATTTTTGCCACCTCATTGTTCATCTCTTTTTCCAGATCTCTAAATAAATTACACAATACTGGCCTTCACACAGAATCTTGTGGACCTCTGCTGTTATCCTTTTGCCATGAAGAAAATAGACCACTATTCCTACTCTTTATTTTGTCTTTTAGCTGGTATTTGTAGTTCACTCCACAACTATTTAGTATCATTGAGTCTCTTGAGAGGAATTTTGTCAAAGACTCGACAGTCCAAATAAATTATGTCAACCAACATTCATTGATCCACCATATAAATCAGTGGTGGGCAACCTGCAGCCCGCAGACCACATGCGGCCCGTCAGGGTAATCCACTGGCGGGCCGCCAAACAATTTGTTTACATTTGCATGGCCACCCGCAACTCCCAGTGGCCGCGGTTCACCGTTCCCAGCCAATGGGAGCTGCAGGAAGTGGCGGCCATCACGTCCCTGAAGCCTGCGCCACTTCCCTCAGCTACCATTGGCTGGGAACGGCAAACCATGGCCACTGGGAGCTGCGGGCGCCCGTGCAAATGTAAACAAAGTGTCTGGCGGCCCACCAGCAAATTACCCTGACGGGCCGCAGGTTGCCCACGTCTGATATAAATGAATGAATCAAAGAATTCTAATAGAGAGTTAGATAAAATTAGTGGTGCTCAGGGGCATGCTGTAAATATTTTTTTTAAATGGGGAATTGTGTGAATGGTTATGTAGTCCCACAATCACAGTATATTCAGGGATCTGACCACAATTCACAGTGTGGGCTTGAAAACCCTAACGAAAGCAGGAGATCTGAAAATGGCTGTTTTATGCCAAAAAGTTTAAATTCCTTCTCTTTAATACCTTTTTATGTTACGATGAATTACAAACCAAATATGAATTTTATTTTATTTTAATTTACAAGATTCACTGTACATGCAATAAGAGTATTTTAAGTTAGTAAGCCAATAACAGTTTTGCATCTATACTTATTGCCAACATAGATTCCAACTTTCTCCTATCCAAGGGAAAAAAAAACCACAATCAAAACCTTCCTATTATTATCTCAAGCAATAGTGTTTTTTTTAAAGAGAGAGGCCTTGCAGCATGCTTGGAAAGCCAACAAACTGGCTTTGATGCTAGGAGTGACTTCCAGGAGGGCCCCTCACTGTAAAAATCCTATCACCATTACCCTCCTGTT